>NW_028123556.1:0-460451 GCF_965194805.1 Balaenoptera borealis | reverse complement strand
ATTCGAATCTACCTCCTGAAATCTGTTTCCTGCAATTCTGCCTTGATTTCAAATCCTCTTCTTTGCCTTCCCTCAATACATTTGTGGACGAGAGTTATCATTTATAACTCTGCAGGTTTGTGAATTGCTGTGCCCTGAAGCTCCATTTTACAACTCGCTTTTTTGGGAGCTGGCCGCAAAAGCGCAGGATGGCTTCAGGCCCTGTTCTTGTTCCGGGGCGCTGGCTGAGCCTGTGGTTAATTCTTCTTCCTGATGGGAAAATAGAGTGACCTGTGCCTGTCCCAACACCAAGAGCTAGTCTCTCATTGGTTCCACGTCTTCCCGTTCATCCTCAGGACAAATTGCAACCTGTACGAAACAGGAGGTTAAAGGTGCTGATGCTCCAAGTAGGGAGATTGCTAGTAAAGCGGCTGGAATGGCGAACCCGGGCACAAGGAGATGAGAAATGAGGTGCGTTATAGAAACCTTTCCCCATCACACGGTGTACCATCTTCTGGGTTTCTCATGCATGTTTTCGATGTAGGAAGATGCCCTTGAACCTGGAGATTTGGGACCCATGCGATGGGTACCACGCAGTATTACGTTAAAGGGTCTGCGTTTGCTCACCCAACCTCACCAAACCTCTCAGCCGCAACAGTGTCCACCCTTATGTCTCATCCAGGTGTGGGTCTAGATATGGTCAATCCAGGTTGCATCACAGCCCCTGAACGCATTGTGTAAGAATTTCTCTCTCTTTCACTGTCTTTGTTTCATGGGTTTTTAAAAGTAATTTATTTTTATAATGAGGTTTAGGTGCTTTTCACTGCTGTGTTTATGCCGCTTTACACCCACTTGACACACTAACAGAGAGATATCAATACATAGGTTTGAAGATTATTACTAGTCAGATATATTCTTGTGCGGTGAATAGGGCGTGTTGAGTCCAGTTCTCTGAGCAAGGAGTAGGTCTTGTCTATTACATATTGGGTTTATGGAACGGTATCTGAGCTAATTTGAAACCCTTGTTTTATGTATCACCCCACCTCACCTTTCCCGTTAAGGAGCCATAGTGTGTTTTCTGCATGTGTGTCTCTGTTCTGTTTTGTAATTCAGTTCAAGTGTAACGGTTTTTACATTCCCTCTGTAAGTGATACCTTATGAGAAGTGTCCTTTTCTGTGTGACTTATTTCACTTAGATTCGTCGTACCTAAATCCACTCATCATGCTGCTACTAGCCTTATGACATTAATTTCATGGCAGAGTGATATTCCATTGTACATAAGGACCACAACTTCTTTATCCATTTTTCTCTTTCCTGGGATATTTAAGGTGGAATGAAGTGGAGATCCTGGTCAACAGAGCAGCCCTAAACTTTGGGGTGCTTGTGTCTTGCTGATTTTTAATTTTCCCAATTTATACCCCCATGAGTGGAAGTGCCCTATGCTCTCTAAGCTGTGTTTTTCAGATGTTTCAGGACTCACCGGACACTTCTCCAGAGTGGCTCTTGGCAATTTACATCCCGCCCATCAGTGTAGCAAGGCTCCCATTTCTCCATGGCCTGTCCTGCATTTCTGGTTTTGACACTTTTTTCAGCATGGCCCTTTTGACCGATGGGAAGCGAGACTTCTTTGTAGCGCTGATTTGCCTTTCCAGGTTGCTTGGTTGGCCAAAAAGGGCGTATGCGTTTTTTCCTGAATATATTCAGGAAAAAACGCATACGCCCTTTTTGGCCAAGGGCATCATTGTCAACGTTTTGCCGCTTTTCATGTGCTTTAAAGGCGATTCGTATCTACCTCCTGAAATCTGTTTCCTGCAATTCTGCCTTGATTTCAAATCCTCTTCTTTGCCTCCCCTCTAATATATTTGTGGACGAGGGTTATCATTTATAACTCTGCAGGTTTGTGAATTGCAGTGCCCTGAACCTCCATTTTACAACTCGTTTTTATGGGAGCTGGCCGCAAAATTGCAGAATGGCTTCAGGCCCTGTTCTGGTTCCGGGGGGCAGGCTGAGCCTGTGGTTAATTCTTCTTTCTGATGGGAAAATAGAGTGACCTGTGCCTGTCCCAACACCAAGAGCTAGTCTCACGTTGGTTCCACGTCTTCCCGTTTATCCTCAGGACAAATTGCAACCTGTACGGAACAGGATGTTAAAGGGGCTGATGCTCCAAGTAGGGAGCTTGCTAGTAAAGCGGCTGGAATGGCACACCCGGGCACACGGAGATGAGAAATGAGGTGCGTTTTAGAAACATTTCCCCATCACACGATGTACCATCTTCTGGGTTTCTCATGCATGTTTTTGATGTAGGAAGATGCCCTTGAAGCTGGAGATTTGGGACCCATGCGATGGGTACCACGCAGTATTACTTTAAAGGGTCTGCGTTTGCTCACCCAACCTCACCAAACCTCTCATCCCCAAGAGTGTCCACCCTTATGTCTCATCCAGCTGTGGGTCTAGATATGGTCAACCCAGGTTGCATCACAGCCCATGAACGCATTGTGTAAGAATTTCTCTCTCTTTCACTGTCTTTGTTTCATGGGTGTTTCAAAGTAATTTATTTTTATAATGGGGTTTAGCTGCTTTTCACTGCTGTGTTTATGCCGCTTTACACCCACTTGACACACTAACAGAGAGATATCAATACATAGGTTTTACGATTATTATTAGTCAGATATATTCTTGTGCGGTGAATAGGGCGTGTTGAGTCCAGTTCTCTGAGCAAGGAGTAGGTCTTGTCTATTACATATTGGGTTTATGGAACGGTATCTGAGCTAATTTGATACCCTTGTTTTATGTATCACCCCACCTCACCTTTCCCGTTAAGCAGCCATAGTGTGTTTTCTGCATGTGTGACTCTGTTCTGTTTTGTAATTCAGTTCAAGTGTAACGGTTTTTACATTCCCTCTATCAGTGATACCTTATGAGAAGTGTCCTTTTCTGTGTGACTTATTTCACTTAGAATCGTCGTACCTAAATCCACTCATCATGCTGCTACTAACCTTACGACATTGATTTCCTGGCTGAGTGATATTCCATTGTACATAAGGACCACAACTTCTTTATCCATTTTTCTCTTTCCTGGGATATTTAAGGTGGAATGAAGTGGAGGTCCTGGTCAACAGAGCAGCCCTAAACTTTGGGGTGCTTGTGTCTTGCTGATTTTTAATTTTCCCAATTTATACCCCCATGAGTGGAAGTGCCCTATGCTCTCTAAGCTGTGTTTTTCAGATGTTTCAGGACTCACCGGACACTTCTCCAGAGTGGCTCTTGGCAATTTACATCCCGCCCATCAGTGTAGCAAGGCTCCCATTTCTCCATGGCCTGTCCTGCATTTCTGGTTTTGACACTTTTTTCAGCATGGCCCTTTTGACCGATGGGAAGCGAGACTTCTTTGTAGCGCTGATTTGCCTTTCCAGGTTGCTTGGTTGGCCAAAAAGGGCGTATGCGTTTTTTCCTGAATA
This sequence comes from Balaenoptera borealis, assembly GCF_965194805.1. Taxonomy (NCBI): domain Eukaryota; kingdom Metazoa; phylum Chordata; class Mammalia; order Artiodactyla; family Balaenopteridae; genus Balaenoptera; species Balaenoptera borealis. The sequence continues at coordinate 457,013 of NW_028123556.1, read as the reverse complement.
TATTCAGGAAAAAACGCATACGCCCTTTTTGGCCAAGGGCGTCATTGTCAACGTTTTGCCGCTTTTCATGTGCTTTAAAGGCGATTCGTATCTACCTCCTGAAATCTGTTTCCTGCAATTCTGCCTTGATTTCAAATCCTCTTCTTTGCCTCCCCTCTAATATATTTGTGGACGAGAGTTATCATTTATAACTCTGCAGGTTTGTGAATTGCAGTGCCCTGAACCTCCATTTTACAACTCGTTTTTATGGGAGCTGGCCGCAAAATCGCAGAATGGCTTCAGGCCCTGTTCTGGTTCCGGGGGGCAGGCTGAGCCTGTGGTTAATTCTTCTTTCTGATGGGAAAATAGAGTGACCTGTGCCTGTCCCAACACCAAGAGCTAGTCTCACGTTGGTTCCACGTCTTCCCGTTTATCCTCAGGACAAATTGCAACCTGTACGGAACAGGAGGTTAAAGGTGCTGATGCTCCAAGTAGGGAGCTTGCTAGTAAAGCGGCTGGAATGGCACACCCGGGCACAAGGAGATGAGAAATGAGGTGCGTTTTAGAAACATTTCCCCATCACACGATGTACCATCTTCTGGGTTTCTCATGCATGTTTTTGATGTAGGAAGATGCCCTTGAACCTGGAGATTTGGGACCCATGCGATGGGTACCACGCAGTATTACTTTAAAGGGTCTGCGTTTGCTCACCCAACCTCACCAAACCTCTCAGCCCCAAGAGTGTCCACCCTTATGTCTCATCCAGCTGTGCGTCTAGATATGGTCAATCCAGGTTGCATCACAGCCCCTGAACGTATTGTGTAAGAATTTCTCTCTCTTTCACTGTCTTTGTTTCATGGGTGTTTCAAAGTAATTTATTTTTATAATGGGGTTTAGCTGCTTTTCACTGCTGTGTTTATGCCGCTTTACACCCACTTGACACACTAACAGAGAGATATCAATACATAGGTTTTACGATTATTATTAGTCAGATATATTCTTGTGCGGTGAATAGGGCGTGTTGAGTCCAGTTCTCTGAGCAAGGAGTAGGTCTTGTCTATTACATATTGGGTTTATGGAATGGTATCTGAGCTAATTTGATACCCTTGTTTTATGTATCACCCCACCTCACCTTTCCCGTTAAGCAGCCATAGTGTGTTTTCTGCATGTGTGACTCTGTTCTGTTTTGTAATTCAGTTCAAGTGTAACGGTTTTTACATTCCCTCTATCAGTGATACCTTATGAGAAGTGTCCTTTTCTGTGTGACTTATTTCACTTAGAATCGTCGTACCTAAATCCACTCATCATGCTGCTACTAACCTTACGACATTGATTTCCTGGCTGAGTGATATTCCATTGTACATAAGGACCACAACTTCTTTATCCATTTTTCTCTTTCCTGGGATATTTAAGGTGGAATGAAGTGGAGGTCCTGGTCAACAGAGCAGCCCTAAACTTTGGGGTGCTTGTGTCTTGCTGATTTTTAATTTTCCCAATTTATACCCCCATGAGTGGAAGTGCCCTATGCTCTCTAAGCTGTGTTTTTCAGATGTTTCAGGACTCACCGGACACTTCTCCAGAGTGGCTCTTGGCAATTTACATCCCGCCCATCAGTGTAGCAAGGCTCCCATTTCTCCATGGCCTGTCCTGCATTTCTGGTTTTGACACTTTTTTCAGCATGGCCCTTTTGACCGATGGGAAGCGAGACTTCTCTGTAGCGCTGATTTGCCTTTCCAGGTTGCTTGGTTGGCCAAAAAGGGCGTATGCGTTTTTTCCTGAATATATTCAGGAAAAAACGCATACGCCCTTTTTGGCCAAGGGCGTCATTGTCAACGTTTTGCCGCTTTTCATGTGCTTTAAAGGCGATTCGTATCCACCTCCTGAAATCTGTTTCCTGCAATTCTGCCTTGATTTCAAATCCTCTTCTTTGCCTCCCCTCTAATATATTTGTGGACGAGAGTTATCATTTATAACTCTGCAGGTTTGTGAATTGCAGTGCCCTGAACCTCCATTTTACAACTCGTTTTTATGGGAGCTGGCCGCAAAATCGCAGAATGGCTTCAGGCCCTGTTCTGGTTCCGGGGGGCAGGCTGAGCCTGTGGTTAATTCTTCTTTCTGATGGGAAAATAGAGTGACCTGTGCCTGTCCCAACACCAAGAGCTAGTCTCACGTTGGTTCCACGTCTTCCCGTTTATCCTCAGGACAAATTGCAACCTGTACGGAACAGGAGGTTAAAGGTGCTGATGCTCCAAGTAGGGAGCTTGCTAGTAAAGCGGCTGGAATGGCACACCCGGGCACAAGGAGATGAGAAATGAGGTGGGTTTTAGAAACATTTCCCCATCACACGATGTACCATCTTCTGGGTTTCTCATGCATGTTTTTGATGTAGGAAGATGCCCTTGAACCTGGAGATTTGGGACCCATGCGATGGGTACCACGCAGTATTACTTTAAAGGGTCTGCGTTTGCTCACCCAACCTCACCAAACCTCTCATCCCCAAGAGTGTCCACCCTTATGTCTCATCCAGCTGTGGGTCTAGATATGGTCAATCCAGGTTGCATCACAGCCCCTGAACGTATTGTGTAAGAATTTCTCTCTCTTTCACTGTCTTTGTTTCATGGGTGTTTCAAAGTAATTTATTTTTATAATGGGGTTTAGCTGCTTTTCACTGCTGTGTTTATGCCGCTTTACACCCACTTGACACACTAACAGAGAGATATAAATACATAGGTTTTACGATTATTATTAGTCAGATATATTCTTGTGCGGTGAATAGGGCGTGTTGAGTCCAGTTCTCTGAGCAAGGAGTAGGTCTTGTCTATTACATATTGGGTTTATGGAACGGTATCTGAACTAATTTGATACCCTTGTTTTATGTATCACCCCACCTCACCTTTCCCGTTAAGCAGCCATAGTGTGTTTTCTGCATGTGTGACTCTGTTCTGTTTTGTAATTCAGTTCAAGTGTAACGGTTTTTACATTCCCTCTATCAGTGATACCTTATGAGAAGTGTCCTTTTCTGTGTGACTTATTTCACTTAGAATCGTCGTACCTAAATCCACTCATCATGCTGCTACTAACCTTACGACATTGATTTCCTGGCTGAGTGATATTCCATTGTACATAAGGACCACAACTTCTTTATCCATTTTTCTCTTTCCTGGGATATTTAAGGTGGAATGAAGTGGAGGTCCTGGTCAACAGAGCAGCCCTAAACTTTGGGGTGCTTGTGTCTTGCTGATTTTTAATTTTCCCAATTTATACCCCCATGAGTGGAAGTGCCCTATGCTCTCTAAGCTGTGTTTTTCAGATGTTTCAGGACTCACCGGACACTTCTCCAGAGTGGCTCTTGGCAATTTACATCCCGCCCATCAGTGTAGCAAGGCTCCCATTTCTCCATGGCCTGTCCTGCATTTCTGGTTTTGACACTTTTTTCAGCATGGCCCTTTTGACCGATGGGAAGCGAGACTTCTCTGTAGCGCTGATTTGCCTTTCCAGGTTGCTTGGTTGGCCAAAAAGGGCGTATGCGTTTTTTCCTGAATATATTCAGGAAAAAACGCATACGCCCTTTTTGGCCAAGGGCGTCATTGTCAACGTTTTGCCGCTTTTCATGTGCTTTAAAGGCGATTCGTATCCACCTCCTGAAATCTGTTTCCTGCAATTCTGCCTTGATTTCAAATCCTCTTCTTTGCCTCCCCTCTAATATATTTGTGGACGAGAGTTATCATTTATAACTCTGCAGGTTTGTGAATTGCAGTGCCCTGAACCTCCATTTTACAACTCGTTTTTATGGGAGCTGGCCGCAAAATCGCAGAATGGCTTCAGGCCCTGTTCTGGTTCCGGGGGGCAGGCTGAGCCTGTGGTTAATTCTTCTTTCTGATGGGAAAATAGAGTGACCTGTGCCTGTCCCAACACCAAGAGCTAGTCTCACGTTGGTTCCACGTCTTCCCGTTTATCCTCAGGACAAATTGCAACCTGTACGGAACAGGAGGTTAAAGGTGCTGATGCTCCAAGTAGGGAGCTTGCTAGTAAAGCGGCTGGAATGGCACACCCGGGCACAAGGAGATGAGAAATGAGGTGGGTTTTAGAAACATTTCCCCATCACACGATGTACCATCTTCTGGGTTTCTCATGCATGTTTTTGATGTAGGAAGATGCCCTTGAACCTGGAGATTTGGGACCCATGCGATGGGTACCACGCAGTATTACTTTAAAGGGTCTGCGTTTGCTCACCCAACCTCACCAAACCTCTCATCCCCAAGAGTGTCCACCCTTATGTCTCATCCAGCTGTGGGTCTAGATATGGTCAATCCAGGTTGCATCACAGCCCCTGAACGTATTGTGTAAGAATTTCTCTCTCTTTCACTGTCTTTGTTTCATGGGTGTTTCAAAGTAATTTATTTTTATAATGGGGTTTAGCTGCTTTTCACTGCTGTGTTTATGCCGCTTTACACCCACTTGACACACTAACAGAGAGATATCAATACATAGGTTTTACGATTATTATTAGTCAGATATATTCTTGTGCGGTGAATAGGGCGTGTTGAGTCCAGTTCTCTGAGCAAGGAGTAGGTCTTGTCTATTACATATTGGGTTTATGGAACGGTATCTGAGCTAATTTGATACCCTTGTTTTATGTATCACCCCACCTCACCTTTCCCGTTAAGCAGCCATAGTGTGTTTTCTGCATGTGTGACTCTGTTCTGTTTTGTAATTCAGTTCAAGTGTAACGGTTTTTACATTCCCTCTATCAGTGATACCTTATGAGAAGTGTCCTTTTCTGTGTGACTTATTTCACTTAGAATCGTCGTACCTAAATCCACTCATCATGCTGCTACTAACCTTACGACATTGATTTCCTGGCTGAGTGATATTCCATTGTACATAAGGACCACAACTTCTTTATCCATTTTTCTCTTTCCTGGGATATTTAAGGTGGAATGAAGTGGAGGTCCTGGTCAACAGAGCAGCCCTAAACTTTGGGGTGCTTGTGTCTTGCTGATTTTTCATTTTCCCAATTTATACCCCCATGAGTGGAAGTGCCCTATGCTCTCTAAGCTGTGTTTTTCAGATGTTTCAGGACTCACCGGACACTTCTCCAGAGTGGCTCTTGGCAATTTACATCCCGCCCATCAGTGTAGCAAGGCTCCCATTTCTCCATGGCCTGTCCTGCATTTCTGGTTTTGACACTTTTTTCAGCATGGCCCTTTTGACCGATGGGAAGCGAGACTTCTTTGTAGCGCTGATTTGCCTTTCCAGGTTGCTTGGTTGGCCAAAAAGGGCGTATGCGTTTTTTCCTGAATATATTCAGGAAAAAACGCATACGCCCTTTTTGGCCAAGGGCGTCATTGTCAACGTTTTGCCGCTTTTCATGTGCTTTAAAGGCGATTCGTATCTACCTCCTGAAATCTGTTTCCTGCAATTCTGCCTTGATTTCAAATCCTCTTCTTTGCCTCCCCTCTAATATATTTGTGGACGAGAGTTATCATTTATAACTCTGCAGGTTTGTGAATTGCAGTGCCCTGAACCTCCATTTTACAACTCGTTTTTATGGGAGCTGGCCGCAAAATCGCAGAATGGCTTCAGGCCCTGTTCTGGTTCCGGGGGGCAGGCTGAGCCTGTGGTTAATTCTTCTTTCTGATGGGAAAATAGAGTGACCTGTGCCTGTCCCAACACCAAGAGCTAGTCTCACGTTGGTTCCACGTCTTCCCGTTTATCCTCAGGACAAATTGCAACCTGTACGGAACAGGAGGTTAAAGGTGCTGATGCTCCAAGTAGGGAGCTTGCTAGTAAAGCGGCTGGAATGGCACACCCGGGCACAAGGAGATGAGAAATGAGGTGCGTTTTAGAAACATTTCCCCATCACACGATGTACCATCTTCTGGGTTTCTCATGCATGTTTTTGATGTAGGAAGATGCCCTTGAACCTGGAGATTTGGGACCCATGCGATGGGTACCACGCAGTATTACTTTAAAGGGTCTGCGTTTGCTCACCCAACCTCACCAAACCTCTCAGCCCCAAGAGTGTCCACCCTTATGTCTCATCCAGCTGTGCGTCTAGATATGGTCAATCCAGGTTGCATCACAGCCCCTGAACGTATTGTGTAAGAATTTCTCTCTCTTTCACTGTCTTTGTTTCATGGGTGTTTCAAAGTAATTTATTTTTATAATGGGGTTTAGCTGCTTTTCACTGCTGTGTTTATGCCGCTTTACACCCACTTGACACACTAACAGAGAGATATCAATACATAGGTTTTACGATTATTATTAGTCAGATATATTCTTGTGCGGTGAATAGGGCGTGTTGAGTCCAGTTCTCTGAGCAAGGAGTAGGTCTTGTCTATTACATATTGGGTTTATGGAATGGTATCTGAGCTAATTTGATACCCTTGTTTTATGTATCACCCCACCTCACCTTTCCCGTTAAGCAGCCATAGTGTGTTTTCTGCATGTGTGACTCTGTTCTGTTTTGTAATTCAGTTCAAGTGTAACGGTTTTTACATTCCCTCTATCAGTGATACCTTATGAGAAGTGTCCTTTTCTGTGTGACTTATTTCACTTAGAATCGTCGTACCTAAATCCACTCATCATGCTGCTACTAACCTTACGACATTGATTTCCTGGCTGAGTGATATTCCATTGTACATAAGGACCACAACTTCTTTATCCATTTTTCTCTTTCCTGGGATATTTAAGGTGGAATGAAGTGGAGGTCCTGGTCAACAGAGCAGCCCTAAACTTTGGGGTGCTTGTGTCTTGCTGATTTTTAATTTTCCCAATTTATACCCCCATGAGTGGAAGTGCCCTATGCTCTCTAAGCTGTGTTTTTCAGATGTTTCAGGACTCACCGGACACTTCTCCAGAGTGGCTCTTGGCAATTTACATCCCGCCCATCAGTGTAGCAAGGCTCCCATTTCTCCATGGCCTGTCCTGCATTTCTGGTTTTGACACTTTTTTCAGCATGGCCCTTTTGACCGATGGGAAGCGAGACTTCTCTGTAGCGCTGATTTGCCTTTCCAGGTTGCTTGGTTGGCCAAAAAGGGCGTATGCGTTTTTTCCTGAATATATTCAGGAAAAAACGCATACGCCCTTTTTGGCCAAGGGCGTCATTGTCAACGTTTTGCCGCTTTTCATGTGCTTTAAAGGCGATTCGTATCCACCTCCTGAAATCTGTTTCCTGCAATTCTGCCTTGATTTCAAATCCTCTTCTTTGCCTCCCCTCTAATATATTTGTGGACGAGAGTTATCATTTATAACTCTGCAGGTTTGTGAATTGCAGTGCCCTGAACCTCCATTTTACAACTCGTTTTTATGGGAGCTGGCCGCAAAATCGCAGAATGGCTTCAGGCCCTGTTCTGGTTCCGGGGGGCAGGCTGAGCCTGTGGTTAATTCTTCTTTCTGATGGGAAAATAGAGTGACCTGTGCCTGTCCCAACACCAAGAGCTAGTCTCACGTTGGTTCCACGTCTTCCCGTTTATCCTCAGGACAAATTGCAACCTGTACGGAACAGGAGGTTAAAGGTGCTGATGCTCCAAGTAGGGAGCTTGCTAGTAAAGCGGCTGGAATGGCACACCCGGGCACAAGGAGATGAGAAATGAGGTGGGTTTTAGAAACATTTCCCCATCACACGATGTACCATCTTCTGGGTTTCTCATGCATGTTTTTGATGTAGGAAGATGCCCTTGAACCTGGAGATTTGGGACCCATGCGATGGGTACCACGCAGTATTACTTTAAAGGGTCTGCGTTTGCTCACCCAACCTCACCAAACCTCTCATCCCCAAGAGTGTCCACCCTTATGTCTCATCCAGCTGTGGGTCTAGATATGGTCAATCCAGGTTGCATCACAGCCCCTGAACGTATTGTGTAAGAATTTCTCTCTCTTTCACTGTCTTTGTTTCATGGGTGTTTCAAAGTAATTTATTTTTATAATGGGGTTTAGCTGCTTTTCACTGCTGTGTTTATGCCGCTTTACACCCACTTGACACACTAACAGAGAGATATCAATACATAGGTTTTACGATTATTATTAGTCAGATATATTCTTGTGCGGTGAATAGGGCGTGTTGAGTCCAGTTCTCTGAGCAAGGAGTAGGTCTTGTCTATTACATATTGGGTTTATGGAACGGTATCTGAACTAATTTGATACCCTTGTTTTATGTATCACCCCACCTCACCTTTCCCGTTAAGCAGCCATAGTGTGTTTTCTGCATGTGTGACTCTGTTCTGTTTTGTAATTCAGTTCAAGTGTAACGGTTTTTACATTCCCTCTATCAGTGATACCTTATGAGAAGTGTCCTTTTCTGTGTGACTTATTTCACTTAGAATCGTCGTACCTAAATCCACTCATCATGCTGCTACTAACCTTACGACATTGATTTCCTGGCTGAGTGATATTCCATTGTACATAAGGACCACAACTTCTTTATCCATTTTTCTCTTTCCTGGGATATTTAAGGTGGAATGAAGTGGAGGTCCTGGTCAACAGAGCAGCCCTAAACTTTGGGGTGCTTGTGTCTTGCTGATTTTTAATTTTCCCAATTTATACCCCCATGAGTGGAAGTGCCCTATGCTCTCTAAGCTGTGTTTTTCAGATGTTTCAGGACTCACCGGACACTTCTCCAGAGTGGCTCTTGGCAATTTACATCCCGCCCATCAGTGTAGCAAGGCTCCCATTTCTCCATGGCCTGTCCTGCATTTCTGGTTTTGACACTTTTTTCAGCATGGCCCTTTTGACCGATGGGAAGCGAGACTTCTCTGTAGCGCTGATTTGCCTTTCCAGGTTGCTTGGTTGGCCAAAAAGGGCGTATGCGTTTTTTCCTGAATATATTCAGGAAAAAACGCATACGCCCTTTTTGGCCAAGGGCGTCATTGTCAACGTTTTGCCGCTTTTCATGTGCTTTAAAGGCGATTCGTATCCACCTCCTGAAATCTGTTTCCTGCAATTCTGCCTTGATTTCAAATCCTCTTCTTTGCCTCCCCTCTAATATATTTGTGGACGAGAGTTATCATTTATAACTCTGCAGGTTTGTGAATTGCAGTGCCCTGAACCTCCATTTTACAACTCGTTTTTATGGGAGCTGGCCGCAAAATCGCAGAATGGCTTCAGGCCCTGTTCTGGTTCCGGGGGGCAGGCTGAGCCTGTGGTTAATTCTTCTTTCTGATGGGAAAATAGAGTGACCTGTGCCTGTCCCAACACCAAGAGCTAGTCTCACGTTGGTTCCACGTCTTCCCGTTTATCCTCAGGACAAATTGCAACCTGTACGGAACAGGAGGTTAAAGGTGCTGATGCTCCAAGTAGGGAGCTTGCTAGTAAAGCGGCTGGAATGGCACACCCGGGCACAAGGAGATGAGAAATGAGGTGGGTTTTAGAAACATTTCCCCATCACACGATGTACCATCTTCTGGGTTTCTCATGCATGTTTTTGATGTAGGAAGATGCCCTTGAACCTGGAGATTTGGGACCCATGCGATGGGTACCACGCAGTATTACTTTAAAGGGTCTGCGTTTGCTCACCCAACCTCACCAAACCTCTCATCCCCAAGAGTGTCCACCCTTATGTCTCATCCAGCTGTGGGTCTAGATATGGTCAATCCAGGTTGCATCACAGCCCCTGAACGTATTGTGTAAGAATTTCTCTCTCTTTCACTGTCTTTGTTTCATGGGTGTTTCAAAGTAATTTATTTTTATAATGGGGTTTAGCTGCTTTTCACTGCTGTGTTTATGCCGCTTTACACCCACTTGACACACTAACAGAGAGATATCAATACATAGGTTTTACGATTATTATTAGTCAGATATATTCTTGTGCGGTGAATAGGGCGTGTTGAGTCCAGTTCTCTGAGCAAGGAGTAGGTCTTGTCTATTACATATTGGGTTTATGGAACGGTATCTGAACTAATTTGATACCCTTGTTTTATGTATCACCCCACCTCACCTTTCCCGTTAAGCAGCCATAGTGTGTTTTCTGCATGTGTGACTCTGTTCTGTTTTGTAATTCAGTTCAAGTGTAACGGTTTTTACATTCCCTCTATCAGTGATACCTTATGAGAAGTGTCCTTTTCTGTGTGACTTATTTCACTTAGAATCGTCGTACCTAAATCCACTCATCATGCTGCTACTAACCTTACGACATTGATTTCCTGGCTGAGTGATATTCCATTGTACATAAGGACCACAACTTCTTTATCCATTTTTCTCTTTCCTGGGATATTTAAGGTGGAATGAAGTGGAGGTCCTGGTCAACAGAGCAGCCCTAAACTTTGGGGTGCTTGTGTCTTGCTGATTTTTAATTTTCCCAATTTATACCCCCATGAGTGGAAGTGCCCTATGCTCTCTAAGCTGTGTTTTTCAGATGTTTCAGGACTCACCGGACACTTCTCCAGAGTGGCTATTGGCAGTTTACATCCCGCCCATCAGTGTAGCAAGGCTCCCATTTCTCCATGGCCTGTCCTGCATTTCTGGTTTTGACAATTTTTTCAGCATGGCCCTTTTGACCGATGGGAAGCGAGACTTCTTTGTAGCGCTGATTTGCCTTTCCAGGTTGCTTGGTTGGCCAAAAAGGGCGTATGCGTTTTTTCCTGAATATATTCAGGAAAAAACGCATACGCCCTTTTTGGCCAAGGGCGTCATTGTCAACGTTTTGCCGCTTTTCATGTGCTTTAAAGGCGATTCGTATCTACCTCCTGAAATCTGTTTCCTGCAATTCTGCCTTGATTTCAAATCCTCTTCTTTGCCTTCCCTCAATATATTTGTGGACGAGAGTTATCATTTATAACTCTGCAGGTTTGTGTATTGCAGTGCCCTGAACCTCCATTTTACAACTCGTTTTTATGGGAGCTGGCCGCAAAATCGCAGAATGGCTTCAGGCCCTGTTCTGGTTCCGGGGGGCAGGCTGAGCCTGTGGTTAATTCTTCTTTCTGATGGGAAAATAGAGTGACCTGTGCCTGTCCCAACACCAAGAGCTAGTCTCACGTTGGTTCCACGTCTTCCCGTTTATCCTCAGGACAAATTGCAACCTGTACGGAACAGGAGGTTAAAGGTGCTGATGCTCCAAGTAGGGAGCTTGCTAGTAAAGCGGCTGGAATGGCACACCCGGGCACACGGAGATGAGAAATGAGGTGCGTTTTAGAAACATTTCCCCATCACACGATGTACCATCTTCTGGGTTTCTCATGCATGTTTTTGATGTAGGAAGATGCCCTTGAACCTGGAGATTTGGGACCCATGCGATGGGTACCACGCAGTATTACCTTAAAGGGTCTGCGTTTGCTCACCCAACCTCACCAAACCTCTCATCCCCAAGAGTGTCCACCCTTATGTCTCATCCAGCTGTGGGTCTAGATATGGTCAATCCAGGTTGCATCACAGCCCCTGAACGTATTGTGTAAGAATTTCTCTCTCTTTCACTGTCTTTGTTTCATGGGTGTTTCAAAGTAATTTATTTTTATAATGGGGTTTAGCTGCTTTTCACTGCTGTGTTTATGCTGCTTTACACCCACTTGACACACTAACAGAGAGATATCAATACATAGGTTTTAAGATTATTATTAGTCAGATATATTCTTGTGCGGTGAATAGGGCGTGTTGAGTCCAGTTCTCTGAGCAAGGAGTAGGTCTTGTCTATTACATATTGGGTTTATGGAATGGTATCTGAGCTAATTTGATACCCTTGTTTTATGTATCACCCCACCTCACCTTTCCCGTTAAGCAGCCATAGTGTGTTTTCTGCATGTGTGACTCTGTTCTGTTTTGTAATTCAGTTCAAGTGTAACGGTTTTTACATTCCCTCTATCAGTGATACCTTATGAGAAGTGTCCTTTTCTGTGTGACTTATTTCACTTAGAATCGTCGTACCTAAATCCACTCATCATGCTGCTACTAACCTTACGACATTGATTTCCTGGCTGAGTGATATTCCATTGTACATAAGGACCACAACTTCTTTATCCATTTTTCTCTTTCCTGGGATATTTAAGGTGGAATGAAGTGGAGGTCCTGGTCAACAGAGCAGCCCTAAACTTTGGGGTGCTTGTGTCTTGCTGATTTTTCATTTTCCCAATTTATACCCCCATGAGTGGAAGTGCCCTATGCTCTCTAAGCTGTGTTTTTCAGATGTTTCAGGACTCACCGGACACTTCTCCGGAGTGGCTCTTGGCAATTTACATCCCGCCCATCAGTGTAGCAAGGCTCCCATTTCTCCATGGCCTGTCCTGCATTTCTGGTTTTGACACTTTTTTCAGCATGGCCCTTTGGACCGATGGGAAGCGAGACTTCTTTGTAGCGCTGATTTGCCTTTCCAGGTTGCTTGGTTGGCCAAAAAGGGCGTATGCGTTTTTTCCTGAATATATTCAGGAAAAAACGCATACGCCCTTTTTGGCCAAGGGCATCATTGTCAACGTTTTGCCGCTTTTCATGTGCTTTAAAGGCGATTCGTATCTACCTCCTGAAATCTGTTTCCCGCAATTCTGCCTTGATGTCAAATCCTCTTCTTTGCCTTCCCTCAATATATTTGTGGACGAGAGTTATCATTTATAACTCTGCAGGTTTGTGAATTGCAGTGCCCTGAACCTCCATTTTACAACTCGTTTTTATGGGAGCTGGCCGCAAAATCGCAGAATGGCTTCAGGCCCTGTTCTGGTTCCGGGGGGCAGGCTGAGCCTGTGGTTAATTCTTCTTTCTGATGGGAAAATAGAGTGACCTGTGCCTGTCCCAACACCAAGAGCTAGTCTCTCGTTGGTTCCACGTCTTCCCGTTTATCCTCAGGACAAATTGCAACCTGTATGGAACAGGAGGTTAAAGGTGCTGATGCTCCAAGTAGGGAGCTTGCTAGTAAAGCGGCTGGAATGGCGAACCCGGGCACAAGGAGATGAGAAATGAGGTGCGTTTTAGAAACCTTTCCCCATCACACGGTGTACCATCTTCTGGGTTTCTCATGCATGTTTTTGATGTAGGAAGATGCCCTTGAACCTGGAGATTTGGGACCCATGCGATGGGTACCACGCAGTATTCCTTTAAAGGGTCTGCGTTTGCTCACCCAACCTCACCAAACCTCTCAGCCCCAAGAGTGTCCACCCTTATGTCTCATCCAGCTGTGCGTCTAGATATGGTCAATCCAGGTTGCATCACAGCCCCTGAACGCATTGTGTAAGAATTTCTCTCTCTTTCACTGTCTTTGTTTCATGGGTGTTTCAAAGTAATTTATTTTTATAATGGGGTTTAGCTGCTTTTCACTGCTGTGTTTATGCCGCTTTACACCCACTTGACACACTAACAGAGAGATATCAATACATAGGTTTTACGATTATTATTAGTCAGATATATTCTTGTGCGGTGAATAGGGCGTGTTGAGTCCAGTTCTCTGAGCAAGGAGTAGGTCTTGTCTATTACATATTGGGTTTATGGAACGGTATCTGAGCTAATTTGATACCCTTGTTTTATGTATCACCCCACCTCACCTTTCCCGTTAAGCAGCCATAGTGTGTTTTCTGCATGTGTGACTCTGTTCTGTTTTGTAATTCAGTTCAAGTGTAACGGTTTTTACATTCCCTCTATCAGTGATACCTTATGAGAAGTGTCCTTTTCTGTGTGACTTATTTCACTTAGAATCGTCGTACCTAAATCCACTCATCATGCTGCTACTAACCTTACGACATTGATTTCCTGGCTGAGTGATATTCCATTGTACATAAGGACCACAACTTCTTTATCCATTTTTCTCTTTCCTGGGATATTTAAGGTGGAATGAAGTGGAGGTCCTGGTCAACAGAGCAGCCCTAAACTTTGGGGTGCTTGTGTCTTGCTGATTTTTCATTTTCCCAATTTATACCCCCATGAGTGGAAGTGCCCTATGCTCTCTAAGCTGTGTTTTTCAGATGTTTCAGGACTCACCGGACACTTCTCCAGAGTGGCTCTTGGCAATTTACATCCCGCCCATCAGTGTAGCAAGGCTCCCATTTCTCCATGGCCTGTCCTGCATTTCTGGTTTTGACACTTTTTTCAGCATGGCCCTTTTGACCGATGGGAAGCGAGACTTCTCTGTAGCGCTGATTTGCCTTTCCAGGTTGCTTGGTTGGCCAAAAAGGGCGTATGCGTTTTTTCCTGAATATATTCAGGAAAAAACGCATACGCCCTTTTTGGCCAAGGGCGTCATTGTCAACGTTTTGCCGCTTTTCATGTGCTTTAAAGGCGATTCGTATCTACCTCCTGAAATCTGTTTCCTGCAATTCTGCCTTGATTTCAAATCCTCTTCTTTGCCTCCCCTCTAATATATTTGTGGACGAGAGTTATCATTTATAACTCTGCAGGTTTGTGAATTGCAGTGCCCTGAACCTCCATTTTACAACTCGTTTTTATGGGAGCTGGCCGCAAAATCGCAGAATGGCTTCAGGCCCTGTTCTGGTTCCGGGGGGCAGGCTGAGCCTGTGGTTAATTCTTCTTTCTGATGGGAAAATAGAGTGACCTGTGCCTGTCCCAACACCAAGAGCTAGTCTCACGTTGGTTCCACGTCTTCCCGTTTATCCTCAGGACAAATTGCAACCTGTACGGAACAGGAGGTTAAAGGTGCTGATGCTCCAAGTAGGGAGCTTGCTAGTAAAGCGGCTGGAATGGCACACCCGGGCACAAGGAGATGAGAAATGAGGTGCGTTTTAGAAACCTTTCCCCATCACACGGTGTACCATCTTCTGGGTTTCTCATGCATGTTTTTGATGTAGGAAGATGCCCTTGAACCTGGAGATTTGGGACCCATGCGATGGGTACCACGCAGTATTCCTTTAAAGGGTCTGCGTTTGCTCACCCAACCTCACCAAACCTCTCAGCCCCAAGAGTGTCCACCCTTATGTCTCATCCAGCTGTGCGTCTAGATATGGTCAATCCAGGTTGCATCACAGCCCCTGAACGCATTGTGTAAGAATTTCTCTCTCTTTCACTGTCTTTGTTTCATGGGTGTTTCAAAGTAATTTATTTTTATAATGGGGTTTAGCTGCTTTTCACTGCTGTGTTTATGCCGCTTTACACCCACTTGACACACTAACAGAGAGATATCAATACATAGGTTTTACGATTATTATTAGTCAGATATATTCTTGTGCGGTGAATAGGGCGTGTTGAGTCCAGTTCTCTGAGCAAGGAGTAGGTCTTGTCTATTACATATTGGGTTTATGGAACGGTATCTGAGCTAATTTGATACCCTTGTTTTATGTATCACCCCACCTCACCTTTCCCGTTAAGCAGCCATAGTGTGTTTTCTGCATGTGTGACTCTGTTCTGTTTTGTAATTCAGTTCAAGTGTAACGGTTTTTACATTCCCTCTATCAGTGATACCTTATGAGAAGTGTCCTTTTCTGTGTGACTTATTTCACTTAGAATCGTCGTACCTAAATCCACTCATCATGCTGCTACTAACCTTACGACATTGATTTCCTGGCTGAGTGATATTCCATTGTACATAAGGACCACAACTTCTTTATCCATTTTTCTCTTTCCTGGGATATTTAAGGTGGAATGAAGTGGAGGTCCTGGTCAACAGAGCAGCCCTAAACTTTGGGGTGCTTGTGTCTTGCTGATTTTTCATTTTCCCAATTTATACCCCCATGAGTGGAAGTGCCCTATGCTCTCTAAGCTGTGTTTTTCAGATGTTTCAGGACTCACCGGACACTTCTCCGGAGTGGCTCTTGGCAATTTACATCCCGCCCATCAGTGTAGCAAGGCTCCCATTTCTCCATGGCCTGTCCTGCATTTCTGGTTTTGACACTTTTTTCAGCATGGCCCTTTGGACCGATGGGAAGCGAGACTTCTTTGTAGCGCTGATTTGCCTTTCCAGGTTGCTTGGTTGGCCAAAAAGGGCGTATGCGTTTTTTCCTGAATATATTCAGGAAAAAACGCATACGCCCTTTTTGGCCAAGGGCATCATTGTCAACGTTTTGCCGCTTTTCATGTGCTTTAAAGGCGATTCGTATCTACCTCCTGAAATCTGTTTCCCGCAATTCTGCCTTGATGTCAAATCCTCTTCTTTGCCTTCCCTCAATATATTTGTGGACGAGAGTTATCATTTATAACTCTGCAGGTTTGTGAATTGCAGTGCCCTGAACCTCCATTTTACAACTCGTTTTTATGGGAGCTGGCCGCAAAATCGCAGAATGGCTTCAGGCCCTGTTCTGGTTCCGGGGGGCAGGCTGAGCCTGTGGTTAATTCTTCTTTCTGATGGGAAAATAGAGTGACCTGTGCCTGTCCCAACACCAAGAGCTAGTCTCTCGTTGGTTCCACGTCTTCCCGTTTATCCTCAGGACAAATTGCAACCTGTATGGAACAGGAGGTTAAAGGTGCTGATGCTCCAAGTAGGGAGCTTGCTAGTAAAGCGGCTGGAATGGCGAACCCGGGCACAAGGAGATGAGAAATGAGGTGCGTTTTAGAAACCTTTCCCCATCACACGGTGTACCATCTTCTGGGTTTCTCATGCATGTTTTTGATGTAGGAAGATGCCCTTGAACCTGGAGATTTGGGACCCATGCGATGGGTACCACGCAGTATTCCTTTAAAGGGTCTGCGTTTGCTCACCCAACCTCACCAAACCTCTCAGCCCCAAGAGTGTCCACCCTTATGTCTCATCCAGCTGTGCGTCTAGATATGGTCAATCCAGGTTGCATCACAGCCCCTGAACGCATTGTGTAAGAATTTCTCTCTCTTTCACTGTCTTTGTTTCATGGGTGTTTCAAAGTAATTTATTTTTATAATGGGGTTTAGCTGCTTTTCACTGCTGTGTTTATGCCGCTTTACACCCACTTGACACACTAACAGAGAGATATCAATACATAGGTTTTACGATTATTATTAGTCAGATATATTCTTGTGCGGTGAATAGGGCGTGTTGAGTCCAGTTCTCTGAGCAAGGAGTAGGTCTTGTCTATTACATATTGGGTTTATGGAACGGTATCTGAGCTAATTTGATACCCTTGTTTTATGTATCACCCCACCTCACCTTTCCCGTTAAGCAGCCATAGTGTGTTTTCTGCATGTGTGACTCTGTTCTGTTTTGTAATTCAGTTCAAGTGTAACGGTTTTTACATTCCCTCTATCAGTGATACCTTATGAGAAGTGTCCTTTTCTGTGTGACTTATTTCACTTAGAATCGTCGTACCTAAATCCACTCATCATGCTGCTACTAACCTTACGACATTGATTTCCTGGCTGAGTGATATTCCATTGTACATAAGGACCACAACTTCTTTATCCATTTTTCTCTTTCCTGGGATATTTAAGGTGGAATGAAGTGGAGGTCCTGGTCAACAGAGCAGCCCTAAACTTTGGGGTGCTTGTGTCTTGCTGATTTTTCATTTTCCCAATTTATACCCCCATGAGTGGAAGTGCCCTATGCTCTCTAAGCTGTGTTTTTCAGATGTTTCAGGACTCACCGGACACTTCTCCGGAGTGGCTCTTGGCAATTTACATCCCGCCCATCAGTGTAGCAAGGCTCCCATTTCTCCATGGCCTGTCCTGCATTTCTGGTTTTGACACTTTTTTCAGCATGGCCCTTTGGACCGATGGGAAGCGAGACTTCTCTGTAGCGCTGATTTGCCTTTCCAGGTTGCTTGGTTGGCCAAAAAGGGCGTATGCGTTTTTTCCTGAATATATTCAGGAAAAAACGCATACGCCCTTTTTGGCCAAGGGCATCATTGTCAACGTTTTGCCGCTTTTCATGTGCTTTAAAGGCGATTCGTATCTACCTCCTGAAATCTGTTTCCCGCAATTCTGCCTTGATGTCAAATCCTCTTCTTTGCCTTCCCTCAATATATTTGTGGACGAGAGTTATCATTTATAACTCTGCAGGTTTGTGAATTGCAGTGCCCTGAACTTCCATTTTACAACTCGTTTTTATGGGAGCTGGCCGCAAAATCGCAGAATGGCTTCAGGCCCTGTTCTGGTTCCGGGGGGCAGGCTGAGCCTGTGGTTAATTCTTCTTTCTGATGGGAAAATAGAGTGACCTGTGCCTGTCCCAACACCAAGAGCTAGTCTCTCGTTGGTTCCACGTCTTCCCGTTTATCCTCAGGACAAATTGCAACCTGTACGGAACAGGAGGTTAAAGGTGCTGATGCTCCAAGTAGGGAGCTTGCTAGTAAAGCGGCTGGAATGGCGAACCCGGGCACAAGGAGATGAGAAATGAGGTGCGTTTTAGAAACCTTTCCCCATCACACGGTGTACCATCTTCTGGGTTTCTCATGCATGTTTTTGATGTAGGAAGATGCCCTTGAACCTGGAGATTTGGGACCCATGCGATGGGTACCACGCAGTATTCCTTTAAAGGGTCTGCGTTTGCTCACCCAACCTCACCAAACCTCTCAGCCCCAAGAGTGTCCACCCTTATGTCTCATCCAGCTGTGCGTCTAGATATGGTCAATCCAGGTTGCATCACAGCCCCTGAACGCATTGTGTAAGAATTTCTCTCTCTTTCACTGTCTTTGTTTCATGGGTGTTTCAAAGTAATTTATTTTTATAATGGGGTTTAGCTGCTTTTCACTGCTGTGTTTATGCCGCTTTACACCCACTTGACACACTAACAGAGAGATATCAATACATAGGTTTTACGATTATTATTAGTCAGATATATTCTTGTGCGGTGAATAGGGCGTGTTGAGTCCAGTTCTCTGAGCAAGGAGTAGGTCTTGTCTATTACATATTGGGTTTATGGAACGGTATCTGAGCTAATTTGATACCCTTGTTTTATGTATCACCCCACCTCACCTTTCCCGTTAAGCAGCCATAGTGTGTTTTCTGCATGTGTGACTCTGTTCTGTTTTGTAATTCAGTTCAAGTGTAACGGTTTTTACATTCCCTCTATCAGTGATACCTTATGAGAAGTGTCCTTTTCTGTGTGACTTATTTCACTTAGAATCGTCGTACCTAAATCCACTCATCATGCTGCTACTAACCTTACGACATTGATTTCCTGGCTGAGTGATATTCCATTGTACATAAGGACCACAACTTCTTTATCCATTTTTCTCTTTCCTGGGATATTTAAGGTGGAATGAAGTGGAGGTCCTGGTCAACAGAGCAGCCCTAAACTTTGGGGTGCTTGTGTCTTGCTGATTTTTCATTTTCCCAATTTATACCCCCATGAGTGGAAGTGCCCTATGCTCTCTAAGCTGTGTTTTTCAGATGTTTCAGGACTCACCGGACACTTCTCCGGAGTGGCTCTTGGCAATTTACATCCCGCCCATCAGTGTAGCAAGGCTCCCATTTCTCCATGGCCTGTCCTGCATTTCTGGTTTTGACACTTTTTTCAGCATGGCCCTTTGGACCGATGGGAAGCGAGACTTCTTTGTAGCGCTGATTTGCCTTTCCAGGTTGCTTGGTTGGCCAAAAAGGGCGTATGCGTTTTTTCCTGAATATATTCAGGAAAAAACGCATACGCCCTTTTTGGCCAAGGGCATCATTGTCAACGTTTTGCCGCTTTTCATGTGCTTTAAAGGCGATTCGTATCTACCTCCTGAAATCTGTTTCCCGCAATTCTGCCTTGATGTCAAATCCTCTTCTTTGCCTTCCCTCAATATATTTGTGGACGAGAGTTATCATTTATAACTCTGCAGGTTTGTGAATTGCAGTGCCCTGAACCTCCATTTTACAACTCGTTTTTATGGGAGCTGGCCGCAAAATCGCAGAATGGCTTCAGGCCCTGTTCTGGTTCCGGGGGGCAGGCTGAGCCTGTGGTTAATTCTTCTTTCTGATGGGAAAATAGAGTGACCTGTGCCTGTCCCAACACCAAGAGCTAGTCTCTCGTTGGTTCCACGTCTTCCCGTTTATCCTCAGGACAAATTGCAACCTGTATGGAACAGGAGGTTAAAGGTGCTGATGCTCCAAGTAGGGAGCTTGCTAGTAAAGCGGCTGGAATGGCGAACCCGGGCACAAGGAGATGAGAAATGAGGTGCGTTTTAGAAACCTTTCCCCATCACACGGTGTACCATCTTCTGGGTTTCTCATGCATGTTTTTGATGTAGGAAGATGCCCTTGAACCTGGAGATTTGGGACCCATGCGATGGGTACCACGCAGTATTCCTTTAAAGGGTCTGCGTTTGCTCACCCAACCTCACCAAACCTCTCAGCCCCAAGAGTGTCCACCCTTATGTCTCATCCAGCTGTGCGTCTAGATATGGTCAATCCAGGTTGCATCACAGCCCCTGAACGCATTGTGTAAGAATTTCTCTCTCTTTCACTGTCTTTGTTTCATGGGTGTTTCAAAGTAATTTATTTTTATAATGGGGTTTAGCTGCTTTTCACTGCTGTGTTTATGCCGCTTTACACCCACTTGACACACTAACAGAGAGATATCAATACATAGGTTTTACGATTATTATTAGTCAGATATATTCTTGTGCGGTGAATAGGGCGTGTTGAGTCCAGTTCTCTGAGCAAGGAGTAGGTCTTGTCTATTACATATTGGGTTTATGGAACGGTATCTGAGCTAATTTGATACCCTTGTTTTATGTATCACCCCACCTCACCTTTCCCGTTAAGCAGCCATAGTGTGTTTTCTGCATGTGTGACTCTGTTCTGTTTTGTAATTCAGTTCAAGTGTAACGGTTTTTACATTCCCTCTATCAGTGATACCTTATGAGAAGTGTCCTTTTCTGTGTGACTTATTTCACTTAGAATCGTCGTACCTAAATCCACTCATCATGCTGCTACTAACCTTACGACATTGATTTCCTGGCTGAGTGATATTCCATTGTACATAAGGACCACAACTTCTTTATCCATTTTTCTCTTTCCTGGGATATTTAAGGTGGAATGAAGTGGAGGTCCTGGTCAACAGAGCAGCCCTAAACTTTGGGGTGCTTGTGTCTTGCTGATTTTTCATTTTCCCAATTTATACCCCCATGAGTGGAAGTGCCCTATGCTCTCTAAGCTGTGTTTTTCAGATGTTTCAGGACTCACCGGACACTTCTCCGGAGTGGCTCTTGGCAATTTACATCCCGCCCATCAGTGTAGCAAGGCTCCCATTTCTCCATGGCCTGTCCTGCATTTCTGGTTTTGACACTTTTTTCAGCATGGCCCTTTGGACCGATGGGAAGCGAGACTTCTTTGTAGCGCTGATTTGCCTTTCCAGGTTGCTTGGTTGGCCAAAAAGGGCGTATGCGTTTTTTCCTGAATATATTCAGGAAAAAACGCATACGCCCTTTTTGGCCAAGGGCATCATTGTCAACGTTTTGCCGCTTTTCATGTGCTTTAAAGGCGATTCGTATCTACCTCCTGAAATCTGTTTCCCGCAATTCTGCCTTGATGTCAAATCCTCTTCTTTGCCTTCCCTCAATATATTTGTGGACGAGAGTTATCATTTATAACTCTGCAGGTTTGTGAATTGCAGTGCCCTGAACTTCCATTTTACAACTCGTTTTTATGGGAGCTGGCCGCAAAATCGCAGAATGGCTTCAGGCCCTGTTCTGGTTCCGGGGGGCAGGCTGAGCCTGTGGTTAATTCTTCTTTCTGATGGGAAAATAGAGTGACCTGTGCCTGTCCCAACACCAAGAGCTAGTCTCTCGTTGGTTCCACGTCTTCCCGTTTATCCTCAGGACAAATTGCAACCTGTATGGAACAGGAGGTTAAAGGTGCTGATGCTCCAAGTAGGGAGCTTGCTAGTAAAGCGGCTGGAATGGCGAACCCGGGCACAAGGAGATGAGAAATGAGGTGCGTTTTAGAAACCTTTCCCCATCACACGGTGTACCATCTTCTGGGTTTCTCATGCATGTTTTTGATGTAGGAAGATGCCCTTGAACCTGGAGATTTGGGACCCATGCGATGGGTACCACGCAGTATTCCTTTAAAGGGTCTGCGTTTGCTCACCCAACCTCACCAAACCTCTCAGCCCCAAGAGTGTCCACCCTTATGTCTCATCCAGCTGTGCGTCTAGATATGGTCAATCCAGGTTGCATCACAGCCCCTGAACGCATTGTGTAAGAATTTCTCTCTCTTTCACTGTCTTTGTTTCATGGGTGTTTCAAAGTAATTTATTTTTATAATGGGGTTTAGCTGCTTTTCACTGCTGTGTTTATGCCGCTTTACACCCACTTGACACACTAACAGAGAGATATCAATACATAGGTTTTACGATTATTATTAGTCAGATATATTCTTGTGCGGTGAATAGGGCGTGTTGAGTCCAGTTCTCTGAGCAAGGAGTAGGTCTTGTCTATTACATATTGGGTTTATGGAACGGTATCTGAGCTAATTTGATACCCTTGTTTTATGTATCACCCCACCTCACCTTTCCCGTTAAGCAGCCATAGTGTGTTTTCTGCATGTGTGACTCTGTTCTGTTTTGTAATTCAGTTCAAGTGTAACGGTTTTTACATTCCCTCTATCAGTGATACCTTATGAGAAGTGTCCTTTTCTGTGTGACTTATTTCACTTAGAATCGTCGTACCTAAATCCACTCATCATGCTGCTACTAACCTTACGACATTGATTTCCTGGCTGAGTGATATTCCATTGTACATAAGGACCACAACTTCTTTATCCATTTTTCTCTTTCCTGGGATATTTAAGGTGGAATGAAGTGGAGGTCCTGGTCAACAGAGCAGCCCTAAACTTTGGGGTGCTTGTGTCTTGCTGATTTTTCATTTTCCCAATTTATACCCCCATGAGTGGAAGTGCCCTATGCTCTCTAAGCTGTGTTTTTCAGATGTTTCAGGACTCACCGGACACTTCTCCGGAGTGGCTCTTGGCAATTTACATCCCGCCCATCAGTGTAGCAAGGCTCCCATTTCTCCATGGCCTGTCCTGCATTTCTGGTTTTGACACTTTTTTCAGCATGGCCCTTTGGACCGATGGGAAGCGAGACTTCTCTGTAGCGCTGATTTGCCTTTCCAGGTTGCTTGGTTGGCCAAAAAGGGCGTATGCGTTTTTTCCTGAATATATTCAGGAAAAAACGCATACGCCCTTTTTGGCCAAGGGCGTCATTGTCAACGTTTTGCCGCTTTTCATGTGCTTTAAAGGCGATTCGTATCCACCTCCTGAAATCTGTTTCCTGCAATTCTGCCTTGATTTCAAATCCTCTTCTTTGCCTCCCCTCTAATATATTTGTGGACGAGAGTTATCATTTATAACTCTGCAGGTTTGTGAATTGCAGTGCCCTGAACCTCCATTTTACAACTCGTTTTTATGGGAGCTGGCCGCAAAATCGCAGAATGGCTTCAGGCCCTGTTCTGGTTCCGGGGGGCAGGCTGAGCCTGTGGTTAATTCTTCTTTCTGATGGGAAAATAGAGTGACCTGTGCCTGTCCCAACACCAAGAGCTAGTCTCACGTTGGTTCCACGTCTTCCCGTTTATCCTCAGGACAAATTGCAACCTGTACGGAACAGGAGGTTAAAGGTGCTGATGCTCCAAGTAGGGAGCTTGCTAGTAAAGCGGCTGGAATGGCACACCCGGGCACAAGGAGATGAGAAATGAGGTGGGTTTTAGAAACATTTCCCCATCACACGATGTACCATCTTCTGGGTTTCTCATGCATGTTTTTGATGTAGGAAGATGCCCTTGAACCTGGAGATTTGGGACCCATGCGATGGGTACCACGCAGTATTACTTTAAAGGGTCTGCGTTTGCTCACCCAACCTCACCAAACCTCTCATCCCCAAGAGTGTCCACCCTTATGTCTCATCCAGCTGTGGGTCTAGATATGGTCAATCCAGGTTGCATCACAGCCCCTGAACGTATTGTGTAAGAATTTCTCTCTCTTTCACTGTCTTTGTTTCATGGGTGTTTCAAAGTAATTTATTTTTATAATGGGGTTTAGCTGCTTTTCACTGCTGTGTTTATGCCGCTTTACACCCACTTGACACACTAACAGAGAGATATCAATACATAGGTTTTACGATTATTATTAGTCAGATATATTCTTGTGCGGTGAATAGGGCGTGTTGAGTCCAGTTCTCTGAGCAAGGAGTAGGTCTTGTCTATTACATATTGGGTTTATGGAACGGTATCTGAACTAATTTGATACCCTTGTTTTATGTATCACCCCACCTCACCTTTCCCGTTAAGCAGCCATAGTGTGTTTTCTGCATGTGTGACTCTGTTCTGTTTTGTAATTCAGTTCAAGTGTAACGGTTTTTACATTCCCTCTATCAGTGATACCTTATGAGAAGTGTCCTTTTCTGTGTGACTTATTTCACTTAGAATCGTCGTACCTAAATCCACTCATCATGCTGCTACTAACCTTACGACATTGATTTCATGGCTGAGTGATATTCCATTGTACATAAGGACCACAACTTCTTTATCCATTTTTCTCTTTCCTGGGATATTTAAGGTGGAATGAAGTGGAGGTCCTGGTCAACAGAGCAGCCCTAAACTTTGGGGTGCTTGTGTCTTGCTGATTTTTAATTTTCCCAATTTATACCCCCATGAGTGGAAGTGCCCTATGCTCTCTAAGCTGTGTTTTTCAGATGTTTCAGGACTCACCGGACACTTCTCCAGAGTGGCTCTTGGCAATTTACATCCCGCCCATCAGTGTAGCAAGGCTCCCATTTCTCCATGGCCTGTCCTGCATTTCTGGTTTTGACAATTTTTTCAGCATGGCCCTTTTGACCGATGAGAAGCGAGACTTCTTTGTAGCGCTGATTTGCCTTTCCAGGTTGCTTGGTTGGCCAAAAAGGGCGTATGCGTTTTTTCCTGAATATATTCAGGAAAAAACGCATACGCCCTTTTTGGCCAAGGGCGTCATTGTCAACGTTTTGCCGCTTTTCATGTGCTTTAAAGGCGATTCGTATCTACCTCCTGAAATCTGTTTCCTGCAATTCTGCCTTGATTTCAAATCCTCTTCTTTGCCTTCCCTCAATATATTTGTGGACGAGAGTTATCATTTATAACTCTGCAGGTTTGTGTATTGCAGTGCCCTGAACCTCCATTTTACAACTCGTTTTTATGGGAGCTGGCCGCAAAATCGCAGAATGGCTTCAGGCCCTGTTCTGGTTCCGGGGGGCAGGCTGAGCCTGTGGTTAATTCTTCTTTCTGATGGGAAAATAGAGTGACCTGTGCCTGTCCCAACACCAAGAGCTAGTCTCACGTTGGTTCCACGTCTTCCCGTTTATCCTCAGGACAAATTGCAACCTGTACGGAACAGGAGGTTAAAGGTGCTGATGCTCCAAGTAGGGAGCTTGCTAGTAAAGCGGCTGGAATGGCACACCCGGGCACACGGAGATGAGAAATGAGGTGCGTTTTAGAAACATTTCCCCATCACACGATGTACCATCTTCTGGGTTTCTCATGCATGTTTTTGATGTAGGAAGATGCCCTTGAACCTGGAGATTTGGGACCCATGCGATGGGTACCACGCAGTATTACCTTAAAGGGTCTGCGTTTGCTCACCCAACCTCACCAAACCTCTCATCCCCAAGAGTGTCCACCCTTATGTCTCATCCAGCTGTGGGTCTAGATATGGTCAATCCAGGTTGCATCACAGCCCCTGAACGTATTGTGTAAGAATTTCTCTCTCTTTCACTGTCTTTGTTTCATGGGTGTTTCAAAGTAATTTATTTTTATAATGGGGTTTAGCTGCTTTTCACTGCTGTGTTTATGCTGCTTTACACCCACTTGACACACTAACAGAGAGATATCAATACATAGGTTTTACGATTATTATTAGTCAGATATATTCTTGTGCGGTGAATAGGGCGTGTTGAGTCCAGTTCTCTGAGCAAGGAGTAGGTCTTGTCTATTACATATTGGGTTTATGGAATGGTATCTGAGCTAATTTGATACCCTTGTTTTATGTATCACCCCACCTCACCTTTCCCGTTAAGCAGCCATAGTGTGTTTTCTGCATGTGTGACTCTGTTCTGTTTTGTAATTCAGTTCAAGTGTAACGGTTTTTACATTCCCTCTATCAGTGATACCTTATGAGAAGTGTCCTTTTCTGTGTGACTTATTTCACTTAGAATCGTCGTACCTAAATCCACTCATCATGCTGCTACTAACCTTACGACATTGATTTCATGGCTGAGTGATATTCCATTGTACATAAGGACCACAACTTCTTTATCCATTTTTCTCTTTCCTGGGATATTTAAGGTGGAATGAAGTGGAGGTCCTGGTCAACAGAGCAGCCCTAAACTTTGGGGTGCTTGTGTCTTGCTGATTTTTAATTTTCCCAATTTATACCCCCATGAGTGGAAGTGCCCTATGCTCTCTAAGCTGTGTTTTTCAGATGTTTCAGGACTCACCGGACACTTCTCCAGAGTGGCTCTTGGCAATTTACATCCCGCCCATCAGTGTAGCAAGGCTCCCATTTCTCCATGGCCTGTCCTGCATTTCTGGTTTTGACACTTTTTTCAGCATGGCCCTTTTGACCGATGGGAAGCGAGACTTCTCTGTAGCGCTGATTTGCCTTTCCAGGTTGCTTGGTTGGCCAAAAAGGGCGTATGCGTTTTTTCCTGAATATATTCAGGAAAAAACGCATACGCCCTTTTTGGCCAAGGGCGTCATTGTCAACGTTTTGCCGCTTTTCATGTGCTTTAAAGGCGATTCGTATCTACCTCCTGAAATCTGTTTCCTGCAATTCTGCCTTGATTTCAAATCCTCTTCTTTGCCTCCCCTCTAATATATTTGTGGACGAGAGTTATCATTTATAACTCTGCAGGTTTGTGAATTGCAGTGCCCTGAACCTCCATTTTACAACTCGTTTTTATGGGAGCTGGCCGCAAAATCGCAGAATGGCTTCAGGCCCTGTTCTGGTTCCGGGGGGCAGGCTGAGCCTGTGGTTAATTCTTCTTTCTGATGGGAAAATAGAGTGACCTGTGCCTGTCCCAACACCAAGAGCTAGTCTCACGTTGGTTCCACGTCTTCCCGTTTATCCTCAGGACAAATTGCAACCTGTACGGAACAGGAGGTTAAAGGTGCTGATGCTCCAAGTAGGGAGCTTGCTAGTAAAGCGGCTGGAATGGCGCACCCGGGCACACGGAGATGAGAAATGAGGTGCGTTTTAGAAACATTTCCCCATCACACGATGTACCATCTTCTGGGTTTCTCATGCATGTTTTTGATGTAGGAAGATGCCCTTGAACCTGGAGATTTGGGACCCATGCGTTGGGTACCACGCAGTATTACTTTAAAGGGTCTGCGTTTGCTCACCCAACCTCACCAAACCTCTCATCCCCAAGAGTGTCCACCCTTATGTCTCATCCAGCTGTGGGTCTAGATATGGTCAATCCAGGTTGCATCACAGCCCCTGAACGTATTGTGTAAGAATTTCTCTCTCTTTCACTGTCTTTGTTTCATGGGTGTTTCAAAGTAATTTATTTTTATAATGGGGTTTAGCTGCTTTTCACTGCTGTGTTTATGCCGCTTTACACCCACTTGACACACTAACAGAGAGATATCAATACATAGGTTTTACGATTATTATTAGTCAGATATATTCTTGTGCGGTGAATAGGGCGTGTTGAGTCCAGTTCTCTGAGCAAGGAGTAGGTCTTGTCTATTACATATTGGGTTTATGGAACGGTATCTGAGCTAATTTGATACCCTTGTTTTATGTATCACCCCACCTCACCTTTCCCGTTAAGCAGCCATAGTGTGTTTTCTGCATGTGTGACTCTGTTCTGTTTTGTAATTCAGTTCAAGTGTAACGGTTTTTACATTCCCTCTATCAGTGATACCTTATGAGAAGTGTCCTTTTCTGTGTGACTTATTTCACTTAGAATCGTCGTACCTAAATCCACTCATCATGCTGCTACTAACCTTACGACATTGATTTCCTGGCTGAGTGATATTCCATTGTACATAAGGACCACAACTTCTTTATCCATTTTTCTCTTTCCTGGGATATTTAAGGTGGAATGAAGTGGAGGTCCTGGTCAACAGAGCAGCCCTAAACTTTGGGGTGCTTGTGTCTTGCTGATTTTTAATTTTCCCAATTTATACCCCCATGAGTGGAAGTGCCCTGTGCTCTCTAAGCTGTGTTTTTCAGATATTTCAGGACTCACCGGACACTTCTCCAGAGTGGCTCTTGGCAATTTACATCCCGCCCATCAGTGTAGCAAGGCTCCCATTTCTCCATGGCCTGTCCTGCATTTCTGGTTTTGACACTTTTTTCAGCATTGCCCTTTTGACCGATGGGAAGCGAGACTTCTTTGTAGCGCTGATTTGCCTTTCCAGGTTGCTTGGTTGGCCAAAAAGGGCGTATGCGTTTTTTCCTGAATATATTCAGGAAAAAACGCATACGCCCTTTTTGGCCAAGGGCATCATTGTCAACGTTTTGCCGCTTTTCATGTGCTTTAAAGGCGATTCGTATCTACCTCCTGAAATCTGTTTCCTGCAATTCTGCCTTGATTTCAAATCCTCTTCTTTGCCTCCCCTCAATATATTTGTGGACGAGAGTTATCATTTATAACACTGCAGGTTTGTGAATTGCAGTGCCCTGAACCTCCATTTTACAACTCGTTTTTATGGGAGCTGGCCGCAAAATCGCAGAATGGCTTCAGGCCCTGTTCTGGTTCCGGGGGGCAGGCTGAGCCTGTGGTTAATTCTTCTTTCTGATGGGAAAATAGAGTGACCTGTGCCTGTCCCAACACCAAGAGCTAGTCTCACGTTGGTTCCACGTCTTCCCGTTTATCCTCAGGACAAATTGCAACCTGTACGGAACAGGAGGTTAAAGGTGCTGATGCTCCAAGTAGGGAGCTTGCTAGTAAAGCGGCTGGAATGGCGAACCCGGGCACAAGGAGATGAGAAATGAGGTGCGTTTTAGAAACATTTCCCCATCACACGATGTACCATCTTCTGGGTTTCTCATGCATGTTTTTGATGTAGGAAGATGCCCTTGAACCTGGAGATTTGGGACCCATGCGATGGGTACCACGCAGTATTACTTTAAAGGGTCTGCGTTTGCTCACCCAACCTCACCAAACCTCTCATCCCCAAGAGTGTCCACCCTTATATCTCATCCAGCTGTGGGTCTAGATATGGTCAATCCAGGTTGCATCACAGCCCCTGAACGCATTGTGTAAGAATTTCTCTCTCTTTCACTGTCTTTGTTTCATGGGTGTTTCAAAGTAATTTATTTTTATAATGGGGTTTAGCTGCTTTTCACTGCTGTGTTTATGCCGCTTTACACCCACTTGACACACTAACAGAGAGATATCAATACATAGGTTTTACGATTATTATTAGTCAGATATATTCTTGTGCGGTGAATAGGGCGTGTTGAGTCCAGTTCTCTGAGCAAGGAGTAGGTCTTGTCTATTACATATTGGGTTTATGGAACGGTATCTGAGCTAATTTGATACCCTTGTTTTATGTATCACCCCACCTCACCTTTCCCGTTAAGCAGCCATAGTGTGTTTTCTGCATGTGTGACTCTGTTCTGTTTTGTAATTCAGTTCAAGTGTAACGGTTTTTACATTCCCTCTATCAGTGATACCTTATGAGAACTGTCCTTTTCTGTGTGACTTATTTCACTTAGAATCGTCGTACCTAAATCCACTCATCATGCTGCTACTAACCTTACGACATTGATTTCCTGGCTGAGTGATATTCCATTGTACATAAGGACCACAACTTCTTTATCCATTTTTCTCTTTCCTGGGATATTTAAGGTGGAATGAAGTGGAGGTCCTGGTCAACAGAGCAGCCCTAAACTTTGGGGTGCTTGTGTCTTGCTGATTTTTCATTTTCCCAATTTATACCCCCATGAGTGGAAGTGCCCTATGCTCTCTAAGCTGTGTTTTTCAGATGTTTCAGGACTCACCGGACACTTCTCCGGAGTGGCTCTTGGCAATTTACATCCCGCCCATCAGTGTAGCAAGGCTCCCATTTCTCCATGGCCTGTCCTGCATTTCTGGTTTTGACACTTTTTTCAGCATGGCCCTTTGGACCGATGGGAAGCGAGACTTCTTTGTAGCGCTGATTTGCCTTTCCAGGTTGCTTGGTTGGCCAAAAAGGGCGTATGCGTTTTTTCCTGAATATATTCAGGAAAAAACGCATACGCCCTTTTTGGCCAAGGGCATCATTGTCAACGTTTTGCCGCTTTTCATGTGCTTTAAAGGCGATTCGTATCTACCTCCTGAAATCTGTTTCCCGCAATTCTGCCTTGATGTCAAATCCTCTTCTTTGCCTTCCCTCAATATATTTGTGGACGAGAGTTATCATTTATAACTCTGCAGGTTTGTGAATTGCAGTGCCCTGAACCTCCATTTTACAACTCGTTTTTATGGGAGCTGGCCGCAAAATCGCAGAATGGCTTCAGGCCCTGTTCTGGTTCCGGGGGGCAGGCTGAGCCTGTGGTTAATTCTTCTTTCTGATGGGAAAATAGAGTGACCTGTGCCTGTCCCAACACCAAGAGCTAGTCTCTCGTTGGTTCCACGTCTTCCCGTTTATCCTCAGGACAAATTGCAACCTGTATGGAACAGGAGGTTAAAGGTGCTGATGCTCCAAGTAGGGAGCTTGCTAGTAAAGCGGCTGGAATGGCGAACCCGGGCACAAGGAGATGAGAAATGAGGTGCGTTTTAGAAACCTTTCCCCATCACACGGTGTACCATCTTCTGGGTTTCTCATGCATGTTTTTGATGTAGGAAGATGCCCTTGAACCTGGAGATTTGGGACCCATGCGATGGGTACCACGCAGTATTCCTTTAAAGGGTCTGCGTTTGCTCACCCAACCTCACCAAACCTCTCAGCCCCAAGAGTGTCCACCCTTATGTCTCATCCAGCTGTGCGTCTAGATATGGTCAATCCAGGTTGCATCACAGCCCCTGAACGCATTGTGTAAGAATTTCTCTCTCTTTCACTGTCTTTGTTTCATGGGTGTTTCAAAGTAATTTATTTTTATAATGGGGTTTAGCTGCTTTTCACTGCTGTGTTTATGCCGCTTTACACCCACTTGACACACTAACAGAGAGATATCAATACATAGGTTTTACGATTATTATTAGTCAGATATATTCTTGTGCGGTGAATAGGGCGTGTTGAGTCCAGTTCTCTGAGCAAGGAGTAGGTCTTGTCTATTACATATTGGGTTTATGGAACGGTATCTGAGCTAATTTGATACCCTTGTTTTATGTATCACCCCACCTCACCTTTCCCGTTAAGCAGCCATAGTGTGTTTTCTGCATGTGTGACTCTGTTCTGTTTTGTAATTCAGTTCAAGTGTAACGGTTTTTACATTCCCTCTATCAGTGATACCTTATGAGAAGTGTCCTTTTCTGTGTGACTTATTTCACTTAGAATCGTCGTACCTAAATCCACTCATCATGCTGCTACTAACCTTACGACATTGATTTCCTGGCTGAGTGATATTCCATTGTACATAAGGACCACAACTTCTTTATCCATTTTTCTCTTTCCTGGGATATTTAAGGTGGAATGAAGTGGAGGTCCTGGTCAACAGAGCAGCCCTAAACTTTGGGGTGCTTGTGTCTTGCTGATTTTTCATTTTCCCAATTTATACCCCCATGAGTGGAAGTGCCCTATGCTCTCTAAGCTGTGTTTTTCAGATGTTTCAGGACTCACCGGACACTTCTCCGGAGTGGCTCTTGGCAATTTACATCCCGCCCATCAGTGTAGCAAGGCTCCCATTTCTCCATGGCCTGTCCTGCATTTCTGGTTTTGACACTTTTTTCAGCATGGCCCTTTGGACCGATGGGAAGCGAGACTTCTCTGTAGCGCTGATTTGCCTTTCCAGGTTGCTTGGTTGGCCAAAAAGGGCGTATGCGTTTTTTCCTGAATATATTCAGGAAAAAACGCATACGCCCTTTTTGGCCAAGGGCCTCATTGTCAACGTTTTGCCGCTTTTCATGTGCTTTAAAGGCGATTCGTATCCACCTCCTGAAATCTGTTTCCTGCAATTCTGCCTTGATTTCAAATCCTCTTCTTTGCCTCCCCTCTAATATATTTGTGGACGAGAGTTATCATTTATAACTCTGCAGGTTTGTGAATTGCAGTGCCCTGAACCTCCATTTTACAACTCGTTTTTATGGGAGCTGGCCGCAAAATCGCAGAATGGCTTCAGGCCCTGTTCTGGTTCCGGGGGGCAGGCTGAGCCTGTGGTTAATTCTTCTTTCTGATGGGAAAATAGAGTGACCTGTGCCTGTCCCAACACCAAGAGCTAGTCTCACGTTGGTTCCACGTCTTCCCGTTTATCCTCAGGACAAATTGCAACCTGTATGGAACAGGAGGTTAAAGGTGCTGATGCTCCAAGTAGGGAGCTTGCTAGTAAAGCGGCTGGAATGGCACACCCGGGCACAAGGAGATGAGAAATGAGGTGGGTTTTAGAAACATTTCCCCATCACACGATGTACCATCTTCTGGGTTTCTCATGCATGTTTTTGATGTAGGAAGATGCCCTTGAACCTGGAGATTTGGGACCCATGCGATGGGTACCACGCAGTATTACTTTAAAGGGTCTGCGTTTGCTCACCCAACCTCACCAAACCTCTCATCCCCAAGAGTGTCCACCCTTATGTCTCATCCAGCTGTGGGTCTAGATATGGTCAATCCAGGTTGCATCACAGCCCCTGAACGTATTGTGTAAGAATTTCTCTCTCTTTCACTGTCTTTGTTTCATGGGTGTTTCAAAGTAATTTATTTTTATAATGGGGTTTAGCTGCTTTTCACTGCTGTGTTTATGCCGCTTTACACCCACTTGACACACTAACAGAGAGATATCAATACATAGGTTTTACGATTATTATTAGTCAGATATATTCTTGTGCGGTGAATAGGGCGTGTTGAGTCCAGTTCTCTGAGCAAGGAGTAGGTCTTGTCTATTACATATTGGGTTTATGGAACGGTATCTGAACTAATTTGATACCCTTGTTTTATGTATCACCCCACCTCACCTTTCCCGTTAAGCAGCCATAGTGTGTTTTCTGCATGTGTGACTCTGTTCTGTTTTGTAATTCAGTTCAAGTGTAACGGTTTTTACATTCCCTCTATCAGTGATACCTTATGAGAAGTGTCCTTTTCTGTGTGACTTATTTCACTTAGAATCGTCGTACCTAAATCCACTCATCATGCTGCTACTAACCTTACGACATTGATTTCATGGCTGAGTGATATTCCATTGTACATAAGGACCACAACTTCTTTATCCATTTTTCTCTTTCCTGGGATATTTAAGGTGGAATGAAGTGGAGGTCCTGGTCAACAGAGCAGCCCTAAACTTTGGGGTGCTTGTGTCTTGCTGATTTTTAATTTTCCCAATTTATACCCCCATGAGTGGAAGTGCCCTATGCTCTCTAAGCTGTGTTTTTCAGATGTTTCAGGACTCACCGGACACTTCTCCAGAGTGGCTCTTGGCAATTTACATCCCGCCCATCAGTGTAGCAAGGCTCCCATTTCTCCATGGCCTGTCCTGCATTTCTGGTTTTGACAATTTTTTCAGCATGGCCCTTTTGACCGATGGGAAGCGAGACTTCTTTGTAGCGCTGATTTGCCTTTCCAGGTTGCTTGGTTGGCCAAAAAGGGCGTATGCGTTTTTTCCTGAATATATTCAGGAAAAAACGCATACGCCCTTTTTGGCCAAGGGCGTCATTGTCAACGTTTTGCCGCTTTTCATGTGCTTTAAAGGCGATTCGTATCTACCTCCTGAAATCTGTTTCCTGCAATTCTGCCTTGATTTCAAATCCTCTTCTTTGCCTTCCCTCAATATATTTGTGGACGAGAGTTATCATTTATAACTCTGCAGGTTTGTGTATTGCAGTGCCCTGAACCTCCATTTTACAACTCGTTTTTATGGGAGCTGGCCGCAAAATCGCAGAATGGCTTCAGGCCCTGTTCTGGTTCCGGGGGGCAGGCTGAGCCTGTGGTTAATTCTTCTTTCTGATGGGAAAATAGAGTGACCTGTGCCTGTCCCAACACCAAGAGCTAGTCTCACGTTGGTTCCACGTCTTCCCGTTTATCCTCAGGACAAATTGCAACCTGTACGGAACAGGAGGTTAAAGGTGCTGATGCTCCAAGTAGGGAGCTTGCTAGTAAAGCGGCTGGAATGGCACACCCGGGCACACGGAGATGAGAAATGAGGTGCGTTTTAGAAACATTTCCCCATCACACGATGTACCATCTTCTGGGTTTCTCATGCATGTTTTTGATGTAGGAAGATGCCCTTGAACCTGGAGATTTGGGACCCATGCGATGGGTACCACGCAGTATTACCTTAAAGGGTCTGCGTTTGCTCACCCAACCTCACCAAACCTCTCATCCCCAAGAGTGTCCACCCTTATGTCTCATCCAGCTGTGGGTCTAGATATGGTCAATCCAGGTTGCATCACAGCCCCTGAACGTATTGTGTAAGAATTTCTCTCTCTTTCACTGTCTTTGTTTCATGGGTGTTTCAAAGTAATTTATTTTTATAATGGGGTTTAGCTGCTTTTCACTGCTGTGTTTATGCTGCTTTACACCCACTTGACACACTAACAGAGAGATATCAATACATAGGTTTTACGATTATTATTAGTCAGATATATTCTTGTGCGGTGAATAGGGCGTGTTGAGTCCAGTTCTCTGAGCAAGGAGTAGGTCTTGTCTATTACATATTGGGTTTATGGAATGGTATCTGAGCTAATTTGATACCCTTGTTTTATGTATCACCCCACCTCACCTTTCCCGTTAAGCAGCCATAGTGTGTTTTCTGCATGTGTGACTCTGTTCTGTTTTGTAATTCAGTTCAAGTGTAACGGTTTTTACATTCCCTCTATCAGTGATACCTTATGAGAAGTGTCCTTTTCTGTGTGACTTATTTCACTTAGAATCGTCGTACCTAAATCCACTCATCATGCTGCTACTAACCTTACGACATTGATTTCATGGCTGAGTGATATTCCATTGTACATAAGGACCACAACTTCTTTATCCATTTTTCTCTTTCCTGGGATATTTAAGGTGGAATGAAGTGGAGGTCCTGGTCAACAGAGCAGCCCTAAACTTTGGGGTGCTTGTGTCTTGCTGATTTTTAATTTTCCCAATTTATACCCCCATGAGTGGAAGTGCCCTATGCTCTCTAAGCTGTGTTTTTCAGATGTTTCAGGACTCACCGGACACTTCTCCAGAGTGGCTCTTGGCAATTTACATCCCGCCCATCAGTGTAGCAAGGCTCCCATTTCTCCATGGCCTGTCCTGCATTTCTGGTTTTGACACTTTTTTCAGCATGGCCCTTTTGACCGATGGGAAGCGAGACTTCTCTGTAGCGCTGATTTGCCTTTCCAGGTTGCTTGGTTGGCCAAAAAGGGCGTATGCGTTTTTTCCTGAATATATTCAGGAAAAAACGCATACGCCCTTTTTGGCCAAGGGCGTCATTGTCAACGTTTTGCCGCTTTTCATGTGCTTTAAAGGCGATTCGTATCTACCTCCTGAAATCTGTTTCCTGCAATTCTGCCTTGATTTCAAATCCTCTTCTTTGCCTCCCCTCTAATATATTTGTGGACGAGAGTTATCATTTATAACTCTGCAGGTTTGTGAATTGCAGTGCCCTGAACCTCCATTTTACAACTCGTTTTTATGGGAGCTGGCCGCAAAATCGCAGAATGGCTTCAGGCCCTGTTCTGGTTCCGGGGGGCAGGCTGAGCCTGTGGTTAATTCTTCTTTCTGATGGGAAAATAGAGTGACCTGTGCCTGTCCCAACACCAAGAGCTAGTCTCACGTTGGTTCCACGTCTTCCCGTTTATCCTCAGGACAAATTGCAACCTGTACGGAACAGGAGGTTAAAGGTGCTGATGCTCCAAGTAGGGAGCTTGCTAGTAAAGCGGCTGGAATGGTGCACCCGGGCACACGGAGATGAGAAATGAGGTGCGTTTTAGAAACATTTCCCCATCACACGATGTACCATCTTCTGGGTTTCTCATGCATGTTTTTGATGTAGGAAGATGCCCTTGAACCTGGAGATTTGGGACCCATGCGATGGGTACCACGCAGTATTACTTTAAAGGGTCTGCGTTTGCTCACCCAACCTCACCAAACCTCTCATCCCCAAGAGTGTCCACCCTTATGTCTCATCCAGCTGTGGGTCTAGATATGGTCAATCCAGGTTGCATCACAGCCCCTGAACGTATTGTGTAAGAATTTCTCTCTCTTTCACTGTCTTTGTTTCATGGGTGTTTCAAAGTAATTTATTTTTATAATGGGGTTTAGCTGCTTTTCACTGCTGTGTTTATGCCGCTTTACACCCACTTGACACACTAACAGAGAGATATCAATACATAGGTTTTACGATTATTATTAGTCAGATATATTCTTGTGCGGTGAATAGGGCGTGTTGAGTCCAGTTCTCTGAGCAAGGAGTAGGTCTTGTCTATTACATATTGGGTTTATGGAACGGTATCTGAGCTAATTTGATACCCTTGTTTTATGTATCACCCCACCTCACCTTTCCCGTTAAGCAGCCATAGTGTGTTTTCTGCATGTGTGACTCTGTTCTGTTTTGTAATTCAGTTCAAGTGTAACGGTTTTTACATTCCCTCTATCAGTGATACCTTATGAGAAGTGTCCTTTTCTGTGTGACTTATTTCACTTAGAATCGTCGTACCTAAATCCACTCATCATGCTGCTACTAACCTTACGACATTGATTTCATGGCTGAGTGATATTCCATTGTACATAAGGACCACAACTTCTTTATCCATTTTTCTCTTTCCTGGGATATTTAAGGTGGAATGAAGTGGAGGTCCTGGTCAACAGAGCAGCCCTAAACTTTGGGGTGCTTGTGTCTTGCTGATTTTTAATTTTCCCAATTTATACCCCCATGAGTGGAAGTGCCCTATGCTCTCTAAGCTGTGTTTTTCAGATGTTTCAGGACTCACCGGACACTTCTCCAGAGTGGCTCTTGGCAATTTACATCCCGCCCATCAGTGTAGCAAGGCTCCCATTTCTCCATGGCCTGTCCTGCATTTCTGGTTTTGACACTTTTTTCAGCATGGCCCTTTTGACCGATGGGAAGCGAGACTTCTTTGTAGCGCTGATTTGCCTTTCCAGGTTGCTTGGTTGGCCAAAAAGGGCGTATGCGTTTTTTCCTGAATATATTCAGGAAAAAACGCATACGCCCTTTTTGGCCAAGGGCGTCATTGTCAACGTTTTGCTGCTTTTCATGTGCTTTAAAGGCGATTCGTATCTACCTCCTGAAATCTGTTTCCTGCAATTCTGCCTTGATTTCAAATCCTCTTCTTTGCCTCCCCTCTAATATATTTGTGGACGAGAGTTATCATTTATAACTCTGCAGGTTTGTGAATTGCAGTGCCCTGAACCTCCATTTTACAACTCGTTTTTATGGGAGCTGGCCGCAAAAT
The DNA here is from genome assembly GCF_965194805.1 of Balaenoptera borealis. Classification (NCBI taxonomy): domain Eukaryota; kingdom Metazoa; phylum Chordata; class Mammalia; order Artiodactyla; family Balaenopteridae; genus Balaenoptera; species Balaenoptera borealis. Next base: position 419,776 of record NW_028123556.1, on the reverse strand, counting down.
CGCAGAATGGCTTCAGGCCCTGTTCTGGTTCCGGGGGGCAGGCTGAGCCTGTGGTTAATTCTTCTTTCTGATGGGAAAATAGAGTGACCTGTGCCTGTCCCAACACCAAGAGCTAGTCTCACGTTGGTTCCACGTCTTCCCGTTTATCCTCAGGACAAATTGCAACCTGTACGGAACAGGAGGTTAAAGGTGCTGATGCTCCAAGTAGGGAGCTTGCTAGTAAAGCGGCTGGAATGGCGCACCCGGGCACACGGAGATGAGAAATGAGGTGCGTTTTAGAAACATTTCCCCATCACACGATGTACCATCTTCTGGGTTTCTCATGCATGTTTTTGATGTAGGAAGATGCCCTTGAACCTGGAGATTTGGGACCCATGCGTTGGGTACCACGCAGTATTACTTTAAAGGGTCTGCGTTTGCTCACCCAACCTCACCAAACCTCTCATCCCCAAGAGTGTCCACCCTTATGTCTCATCCAGCTGTGGGTCTAGATATGGTCAATCCAGGTTGCATCACAGCCCCTGAACGTATTGTGTAAGAATTTCTCTCTCTTTCACTGTCTTTGTTTCATGGGTGTTTCAAAGTAATTTATTTTTATAATGGGGTTTAGCTGCTTTTCACTGCTGTGTTTATGCCGCTTTACACCCACTTGACACACTAACAGAGAGATATCAATACATAGGTTTTACGATTATTATTAGTCAGATATATTCTTGTGCGGTGAATAGGGCGTGTTGAGTCCAGTTCTCTGAGCAAGGAGTAGGTCTTGTCTATTACATATTGGGTTTATGGAACGGTATCTGAGCTAATTTGATACCCTTGTTTTATGTATCACCCCACCTCACCTTTCCCGTTAAGCAGCCATAGTGTGTTTTCTGCATGTGTGACTCTGTTCTGTTTTGTAATTCAGTTCAAGTGTAACGGTTTTTACATTCCCTCTATCAGTGATACCTTATGAGAAGTGTCCTTTTCTGTGTGACTTATTTCACTTAGAATCGTCGTACCTAAATCCACTCATCATGCTGCTACTAACCTTACGACATTGATTTCCTGGCTGAGTGATATTCCATTGTACATAAGGACCACAACTTCTTTATCCATTTTTCTCTTTCCTGGGATATTTAAGGTGGAATGAAGTGGAGGTCCTGGTCAACAGAGCAGCCCTAAACTTTGGGGTGCTTGTGTCTTGCTGATTTTTAATTTTCCCAATTTATACCCCCATGAGTGGAAGTGCCCTGTGCTCTCTAAGCTGTGTTTTTCAGATATTTCAGGACTCACCGGACACTTCTCCAGAGTGGCTCTTGGCAATTTACATCCCGCCCATCAGTGTAGCAAGGCTCCCATTTCTCCATGGCCTGTCCTGCATTTCTGGTTTTGACACTTTTTTCAGCATTGCCCTTTTGACCGATGGGAAGCGAGACTTCTTTGTAGCGCTGATTTCCCTTTCCAGGTTTCTTGGTTGGCCAACAAGGGCGTATGCGCTTTTTGCTGAATATATTCAGGAAAAAACGCATACGCCCTTTTTGGCCAAGGGCATCATTGTCAACGTTTTGCCGCTTTTCATGTGCTTTAAAGGCGATTCGTATCTACCTCCTGAAATCTGTTTCCTGCAATTCTGCCTTGATTTCAAATCCTCTTCTTTGCCTCCCCTCAATATATTTGTGGACGAGAGTTATCATTTATAACACTGCAGGTTTGTGAATTGCAGTGCCCTGAACCTCCATTTTACAACTCGTTTTTATGGGAGCTGGCCGCAAAATCGCAGAATGGCTTCAGGCCCTGTTCTGGTTCCGGGGGGCAGGCTGAGCCTGTGGTTAATTCTTCTTTCTGATGGGAAAATAGAGTGACCTGTGCCTGTCCCAACACCAAGAGCTAGTCTCACGTTGTGTCCACGTCTTCCCGTTTATCCTCAGGACAAATTGCAACCTGTACGGAACAGGAGGTTAAAGGTGCTGATGCTCCAAGTAGGGAGCTTGCTAGTAAAGCGGCTGGAATGGCGAACCCGGGCACAAGGAGATGAGAAATGAGGTGCGTTTTAGAAACATTTCCCCATAACACGATGTACCATCTTCTGGGTTTCTCATGCATGTTTTTGATGTAGGAAGATGCCCTTGAACCTGGAGATTTGGGACCCATGCGATGGGTACCACGCAGTATTACTTTAAAGGGTCTGCGTTTGCTCACCCAACCTCACCAAACCTCTCATCCCCAAGAGTGTCCACCCTTATATCTCATCCAGCTGTGGGTCTAGATATGGTCAATCCAGGTTGCATCACAGCCCCTGAACGCATTGTGTAAGAATTTCTCTCTCTTTCACTGTCTTTGTTTCATGGGTGTTTCAAAGTAATTTATTTTTATAATGGGGTTTAGCTGCTTTTCACTGCTGTGTTTATGCCGCTTTACACCCACTTGACACACTAACAGAGAGATATCAATACATAGGTTTTACGATTATTATTAGTCAGATATATTCTTGTGCGGTGAATAGGGCGTGTTGAGTCCAGTTCTCTGAGCAAGGAGTAGGTCTTGTCTATTACATATTGGGTTTATGGAATGGTATCTGAGCTAATTTGATACCCTTGTTTTATGTATCACCCCACCTCACCTTTCCCGTTAAGCAGCCATAGTGTGTTTTCTGCATGTGTGACTCTGTTCTGTTTTGTAATTCAGTTCAAGTGTAACGGTTTTTACATTCCCTCTATCAGTAATACCTTATGAGAAGTGTCCTTTTCTGTGTGACTTATTTCACTTAGAATCGTCGTACCTAAATCCACTCATCATGCTGCTACTAACCTTACGACATTGATTTCCTGGCTGAGTGATATTCCATTGTACATAAGGACCACAACTTCTTTATCCATTTTTCTCTTTCCTGGGATATTTAAGGTGGAATGAAGTGGAGGTCCTGGTCAACAGAGCAGCCCTAAACTTTGGGGTGCTTGTGTCTTGCTGATTTTTAATTTTCCCAATTTATACCCCCATGAGTGGAAGTGCCCTATGCTCTCTAAGCTGTGTTTTTCAGATGTTTCAGGACTCACCGGACACTTCTCCAGAGTGGCTCTTGGCAATTTACATCCCGCCCATCAGTGTAGCAAGGCTCCCATTTCTCCATGGCCTGTCCTGCATTTCTGGTTTTGACACTTTTTTCAGCATGGCCCTTTTGACCAATGGGAAGCGAGACTTCTTTGTAGCGCTGATTTGCCTTTCCAGGTTGCTTGGTTGGCCAAAAAGGGCGTATGCGTTTTTTCCTGAATATATTCAGGAAAAAACGCATACGCCCTTTTTGGCCAAGGGCATCATTGTCAACGTTTTGCCGCTTTTCATGTGCTTTAAAGGCGATTCGTATCTACCTCCTGAAATCTGTTTCCTGCAATTCTGCCTTGATTTCAAATCCTCTTCTTTGCCTCCCCTCTAATATATTTGTGGACGAGGGTTATCATTTATAACTCTGCAGGTTTGTGAATTGCAGTGCCCTGAACCTCCATTTTACAACTCGTTTTTATGGGAGCTGGCCGCAAAATCGCAGAATGGCTTCAGGCCCTGTTCTGGTTCCGGGGGTCAGGCTGAGCCTGTGGTTAATTCTTCTTTCTGATGGGAAAATAGAGTGACCTGTGCCTGTCCCAACACCAAGAGCTAGTCTCTCGTTGGTTCCACGTCTTCCCGTTTATCCTCAGGACAAATTGCAACCTGTACGGAACAGGAGGTTAAAGGTGCTGATGCTCCAAGTAGGGAGCTTGCTAGTAAAGCGGCTGGAATGGCGAACCCGGGCACAAGGAGATGAGAAATGAGGTGCGTTTTAGAAACCTTTCCCCATCACACGGTGTACCGTCTTCTGGGTTTCTAATGCATGTTTTTGATGTAGGAAGATGCCCTTGAACCTGGAGATTTGGGACCCATGCGATGGGTACCACGCAGTATTACTTTAAAGGGTCTGCGTTTGCTCACCCAACCTCACCAAACCTCTCAGCCCCAAGAGTGTCCACCCTTATGTCTCATCCAGCTGTGCGTCTAGATATGGTCAATGCAGGTTGCATCACAGCCCCTGAACGCATTGTGTAAGAATTTCTCTCTCTTTCACTGTCTTTGTTTCATGGGTGTTTCAAAGTAATTTATTTTTATAATGGGGTTTAGCTGCTTTTCACTGCTGTGTTTATGCCGCTTTACACCCACTTGACACACTAACAGAGAGATATCAATACATAGGTTTTACGATTATTATTAGTCAGATATATTCTTGTGCGGTGAATAGGGCGTGTTGAGTCCAGTTCTCTGAGCAAGGAGTAGGTCTTGTCTATTACATATTGGGTTTATGGAACGGTATCTGAGCTAATTTGATACCCTTGTTTTATGTATCACCCCACCTCACCTTTCCCGTTAAGCAGCCATAGTGTGTTTTCTGCATGTGTGACTCTGTTCTGTTTTGTAATTCAGTTCAAGTGTAACGGTTTTTACATTCCCTCTATCAGTGATACCTTATGAGAAGTGTCCTTTTCTGTGTGACTTATTTCACTTAGAATCGTCGTACCTAAATCCACTCATCATGCTGCTACTAACCTTACGACATTGATTTCCTGGCTGAGTGATATTCCATTGTACATAAGGACCACAACTTCTTTATCCATTTTTCTCTTTCCTGGGATATTTAAGGTGGAATGAAGTGGAGGTCCTGGTCAACAGAGCTGCCCTAAACTTTGGGGTGCTTCTGTCTTGCTGATTTTTAATTTTCCCAATTTATACCCCCATGAGTGGAAGTGCCCTATGCTCTCTAAGCTGTGTTTTTCAGATGTTTCAGGACTCACCGGACACTTCTCCAGAGTGGCTCTTGGCAATTTACATCCCGCCCATCAGTGTAGCAAGGCTCCCATTTCTCCATGGCCTGTCCTGCATTTCTGGTTTTGACACTTTTTTCAGCATGGCCCTTTTGACCGATGGGAAGCGAGACTTCTTTGTAGCGCTGATTTGCCTTTCCAGGTTGCTTGGTTGGCCAAAAAGGGCGTATGCGTTTTTTCCTGAATATATTCAGGAAAAAACGCATACGCCCTTTTTGGCCAAGGGCATCATTGTCAACGTTTTGCCGCTTTTCATGTGCTTTAAAGGCGATTCGTATCTACCTCCTGAAATCTGTTTCCTGCAATTCTGCCTTGATTTCAAATCCTCTTCTTTGCCTCCCCTCAATATATTTGTGGAAGAGAGTTATCATTTATAACACTGCAGGTTTGTGAATTGCAGTGCCCTGAACCTCCATTTTACAACTCGTTTTTATGGGAGCTGGCCGCAAAATCGCAGAATGGCTTCAGGCCCTGTTCTGGTTCCGGGGGGCAGGCTGAGCCTGTGGTTAATTCTTCTTTCTGATGGGAAAATAGAGTGACCTGTGCCTGTCCCAACACCAAGAGCTAGTCTCACGTTGGTTCCACGTCTTCCCGTTTATCCTCAGGACAAATTGCAACCTGTACGGAACAGGAGGTTAAAGGTGCTGATGCTCCAAGTAGGGAGCTTGCTAGTAAAGCGGCTGGAATGGCGAACCCGGGCACAAGGAGATGAGAAATGAGGTGCGTTTTAGAAACCTTTCCCCATCACACGGTGTACCGTCTTCTGGGTTTCTAATGCATGTTTTTGATGTAGGAAGATGCCCTTGAACCTGGAGATTTGGGACCCATGCGATGGGTACCACGCAGTATTACTTTAAAGGGTCTGCGTTTGCTCACCCAACCTCACCAAACCTCTCAGCCCCAAGAGTGTCCACCCTTATGTCTCATCCAGCTGTGCGTCTAGATATGGTCAATGCAGGTTGCATCACAGCCCCTGAACGCATTGTGTAAGAATTTCTCTCTCTTTCACTGTCTTTGTTTCATGGGTGTTTCAAAGTAATTTATTTTTATAATGGGGTTTAGCTGCTTTTCACTGCTGTGTTTATGCCGCTTTACACCCACTTGACACACTAACAGAGAGATATCAATACATAGGTTTTACGATTATTATTAGTCAGATATATTCTTGTGCGGTGAATAGGGCGTGTTGAGTCCAGTTCTCTGAGCAAGGAGTAGGTCTTGTCTATTACATATTGGGTTTATGGAACGGTATCTGAGCTAATTTGATACCCTTGTTTTATGTATCACCCCACCTCACCTTTCCCGTTAAGCAGCCATAGTGTGTTTTCTGCATGTGTGACTCTGTTCTGTTTTGTAATTCAGTTCAAGTGTAACGGTTTTTACATTCCCTCTATCAGTGATACCTTATGAGAAGTGTCCTTTTCTGTGTGACTTATTTCACTTAGAATCGTCGTACCTAAATCCACTCATCATGCTGCTACTAACCTTACGACATTGATTTCCTGGCTGAGTGATATTCCATTGTACATAAGGACCACAACTTCTTTATCCATTTTTCTCTTTCCTGGGATATTTAAGGTGGAATGAAGTGGAGGTCCTGGTCAACAGAGCTGCCCTAAACTTTGGGGTGCTTCTGTCTTGCTGATTTTTAATTTTCCCAATTTATACCCCCATGAGTGGAAGTGCCCTATGCTCTCTAAGCTGTGTTTTTCAGATGTTTCAGGACTCACCGGACACTTCTCCAGAGTGGCTCTTGGCAATTTACATCCCGCCCATCAGTGTAGCAAGGCTCCCATTTCTCCATGGCCTGTCCTGCATTTCTGGTTTTGACACTTTTTTCAGCATGGCCCTTTTGACCGATGGGAAGCGAGACTTCTTTGTAGCGCTGATTTGCCTTTCCAGGTTGCTTGGTTGGCCAAAAAGGGCGTATGCGTTTTTTCCTGAATATATTCAGGAAAAAACGCATACGCCCTTTTTGGCCAAGGGCATCATTGTCAACGTTTTGCCGCTTTTCATGTGCTTTAAAGGCGATTCGTATCTACCTCCTGAAATCTGTTTCCTGCAATTCTGCCTTGATTTCAAATCCTCTTCTTTGCCTCCCCTCAATATATTTGTGGAAGAGAGTTATCATTTATAACACTGCAGGTTTGTGAATTGCAGTGCCCTGAACCTCCATTTTACAACTCGTTTTTATGGGAGCTGGCCGCAAAATCGCAGAATGGCTTCAGGCCCTGTTCTGGTTCCGGGGGGCAGGCTGAGCCTGTGGTTAATTCTTCTTTCTGATGGGAAAATAGAGTGACCTGTGCCTGTCCCAACACCAAGAGCTAGTCTCACGTTGGTTCCACGTCTTCCCGTTTATCCTCAGGACAAATTGCAACCTGTACGGAACAGGAGGTTAAAGGTGCTGATGCTCCAAGTAGGGAGCTTGCTAGTAAAGTGGCTGGAATGGTGAACCCGGGCACACGGAGATGAGAAATGAGGTGCGTTTTAGAAACATTTCCCCATCACACGATGTACCATCTTCTGGGTTTCTCATGCATGTTTTTGATGTAGGAAGATGCCCTTGAACCTGGAGATTTGGGACCCATGCGATGGGTACCACGCAGTATTACTTTAAAGGGTCTGCGTTTGCTCACCCAACCTCACCAAACCTCTCATCCCCAAGAGTGTCCACCCTTACGTCTCATCCAGCTGTGGGTCTAGATATGGTCAATCCAGGTTGCATCACAGCCCCTGAACGCATTGTGTAAGAATTTCTCTCTCTTTCACTGTCTTTGTTTCATGGGTGTTTCAAAGTAATTTATTTTTATAATAGGGTTTAGCTGCTTTTCACTGCTGTGTTTATGCCGCTTTACACCCACTTGACACACTAACAGAGAGATATCAATACATAGGTTTTACGATTATTATTAGTCAGATATATTCTTGTGCGGTGAATAGGGCGTGTTGAGTCCAGTTCTCTGAGCAAGGAGTAGGTCTTGTCTATTACATATTGGGTTTATGGAATGGTATCTGAGCTAATTTGATACCCTTGTTTTATGTATCACCCCACCTCACCTTTCCCGTTAAGCAGCCATAGTGTGTTTTCTGCATGTGTGACTCTGTTCTGTTTTGTAATTCAGTTCAAGTGTAACGGTTTTTACATTCCCTCTATCAGTAATACCTTATGAGAAGTGTCCTTTTCTGTGTGACTTATTTCACTTAGAATCGTCGTACCTAAATCCACTCATCATGCTGCTACTAACCTTATGACATTGATTTCATGGCTGAGTGATATTCCATTGTACATAAGGACCACAACTTCTTTATCCATTTTTCTCTTTCCTGGGATATTTAAGGTGGAATGAAGTGGAGGTCCTGGTCAACAGAGCAGCCCTAAACTTTGGGGTGCTTGTGTCTTGCTGATTTTTAATTTTCCCAATTTATACCCCCATGAGTGGAAGTGCCCTGTGCTCTCTAAGCTGTGTTTTTCAGATGTTTCAGGACTCACCGGACACTTCTCCAGAGTGGCTCTTGGCAATTTACATCCCGCCCATCAGTGTAGCAAGGCTCCCATTTCTCCATGGCCTGTCCTGCATTTCTGGTTTTGACACTTTTTTCAGCATGGCCCTTTTGACCGATGGGAAGCGAGACTTCTTTGTAGCGCTGATTTGCCTTTCCAGGTTGCTTGGTTGGCCAAAAAGGGCGTATGCGTTTTTTCCTGAATATATTCAGGAAAAAACGCATACGCCCTTTTTGGCCAAGGGCATCATTGTCAACGTTTTGCCGCTTTTCATGTGCTTTAAAGGCGATTCGTATCTACCTCCTGAAATCTGTTTCCTGCAATTCTGCCTTGATTTCAAATCCTCTTCTTTGCCTCCCCTCAATATATTTGTGGACGAGAGTTATCATTTATAACACTGCAGGTTTGTGAATTGCAGTGCCCTGAACCTCCATTTTACAACTCGTTTTTATGGGAGCTGGCCGCAAAATCGCAGAATGGCTTCAGGCCCTGTTCTGGATCCGGGGGGCAGGCTGAGCCTGTGGTTAATTCTTCTTTCTGATGGGAAAATAGAGTGACCTGTGCCTGTCCCAACACCAAGAGCTAGTCTCACGTTGGTTCCACGTCTTCCCGTTTATCCTCAGGACAAATTGCAACCTGTACGGAACAGGAGGTTAAAGGTGCTGATGCTCCAAGTAGGGAGCTTGCTAGTAAAGCGGCTGGAATGGCGAACCCGGGCACAAGGAGATGAGAAATGAGGTGCGTTTTAGAAACATTTCCCCATCACACGATGTACCATCTTCTGGGTTTCTCATGCATGTTTTTGATGTAGGAAGATGCCCTTGAACCTGGAGATTTGGGACCCATGCGATGGGTACCACGCAGTATTACTTTAAAGGGTCTGCGTTTGCTCACCCAACCTCACCAAACCTCTCATCCCCAAGAGTGTCCACCCTTATATCTCATCCAGCTGTGGGTCTAGATATGGTCAATCCAGGTTGCATCACAGCCCCTGAACGCATTGTGTAAGAATTTCTCTCTCTTTCACTGTCTTTGTTTCATGGGTGTTTCAAAGTAATTTATTTTTATAATGGGGTTTAGCTGCTTTTCACTGCTGTGTTTATGCCGCTTTACACCCACTTGACACACTAACAGAGAGATATCAATACATAGGTTTTACGATTATTATTAGTCAGATATATTCTTGTGCGGTGAATAGGGCGTGTTGAGTCCAGTTCTCTGAGCAAGGAGTAGGTCTTGTCTATTACATATTGGGTTTATGGAATGGTATCTGAGCTAATTTGATACCCTTGTTTTATGTATCACCCCACCTCACCTTTCCCGTTAAGCAGCCATAGTGTGTTTTCTGCATGTGTGACTCTGTTCTGTTTTGTAATTCAGTTCAAGTGTAACGGTTTTTACATTCCCTCTATCAGTAATACCTTATGAGAAGTGTCCTTTTCTGTGTGACTTATTTCACTTAGAATCGTCGTACCTAAATCCACTCATCATGCTGCTACTAACCTTACGACATTGATTTCCTGGCTGAGTGATATTCCATTGTACATAAGGACCACAACTTCTTTATCCATTTTTCTCTTTCCTGGGATATTTAAGGTGGAATGAAGTGGAGGTCCTGGTCAACAGAGCAGCCCTAAACTTTGGGGTGCTTGTGTCTTGCTGATTTTTAATTTTCCCAATTTATACCCCCATGAGTGGAAGTGCCCTATGCTCTCTAAGCTGTGTTTTTCAGATGTTTCAGGACTCACCGGACACTTCTCCAGAGTGGCTCTTGGCAATTTACATCCCGCCCATCAGTGTAGCAAGGCTCCCATTTCTCCATGGCCTGTCCTGCATTTCTGGTTTTGACACTTTTTTCAGCATGGCCCTTTTGACCGATGGGAAGCGAGACTTCTTTGTAGCGCTGATTTGCCTTTCCAGGTTGCTTGGTTGGCCAAAAAGGGCGTATGCGTTTTTTCCTGAATATATTCAGGAAAAAACGCATACGCCCTTTTTGGCCAAGGGCATCATTGTCAACGTTTTGCCGCTTTTCATGTGCTTTAAAGGCGATTCGTATCTACCTCCTGAAATCTGTTTCCTGCAATTCTGCCTTGATTTCAAATCCTCTTCTTTGCCTCCCCTCTAATATATTTGTGGACGAGGGTTATCATTTATAACTCTGCAGGTTTGTGAATTGCAGTGCCCTGAACCTCCATTTTACAACTCGTTTTTATGGGAGCTGGCCGCAAAATCGCAGAATGGCTTCAGGCCCTGTTCTGGTTCCGGGGGTCAGGCTGAGCCTGTGGTTAATTCTTCTTTCTGATGGGAAAATAGAGTGACCTGTGCCTGTCCCAACACCAAGAGTTAGTCTCTCGTTGGTTCCACGTCTTCCCGTTTATCCTCAGGACAAATTGCAACCTGTACGGAACAGGAGGTTAAAGGTGCTGATGCTCCAAGTAGGGAGCTTGCTAGTAAAGCGGCTGGAATGGTGAACCCGGGCACAAGGAGATGAGAAATGAGGTGCGTTTTAGAAACCTTTCCCCATCACACGGTGTACCGTCTTCTGGGTTTCTAATGCATGTTTTTGATGTAGGAAGATGCCCTTGAACCTGGAGATTTGGGACCCATGCGATGGGTACCACGCAGTATTACTTTAAAGGGTCTGCGTTTGCTCACCCAACCTCACCAAACCTCTCAGCCCCAAGAGTGTCCACCCTTATGTCTCATCCAGCTGTGCGTCTAGATATGGTCAATCCAGGTTGCATCACAGCCCCTGAACGCATTGTGTAAGAATTTCTCTCTCTTTCACTGTGTTTGTTTCATGGGTGTTTCAAAGTAATTTATTTTTATAATGGGGTTTAGCTGCTTTTCACTGCTGTGTTTATGCCGCTTTACACCCACTTGACACACTAACAGAGAGATATCAATACATAGGTTTTACGATTATTATTAGTCAGATATATTCTTGTGCGGTGAATAGGGCGTGTTGAGTCCAGTTCTCTGAGCAAGGAGTAGGTCTTGTCTATTACATATTGGGTTTATGGAACGGTATCTGAGCTAATTTGATACCCTTGTTTTATGTATCACCCCACCTCACCTTTCCCGTTAAGCAGCCATAGTGTGTTTTCTGCATGTGTGACTCTGTTCTGTTTTGTAATTCAGTTCAAGTGTAACGGTTTTTACATTCCCTCTATCAGTGATACCTTATGAGAAGTGTCCTTTTCTGTGTGACTTATTTCACTTAGAATCGTCGTACCTAAATCCACTCATCATGCTGCTACTAACCTTACGACATTGATTTCCTGGCTGAGTGATATTCCATTGTACATAAGGACCACAACTTCTTTATCCATTTTTCTCTTTCCTGGGATATTTAAGGTGGAATGAAGTGGAGGTCCTGGTCAACAGAGCTGCCCTAAACTTTGGGGTGCTTGTGTCTTGCTGATTTTTAATTTTCCCAATTTATACCCCCATGAGTGGAAGTGCCCTATGCTCTCTAAGCTGTGTTTTTCAGATGTTTCAGGACTCACCGGACACTTCTCCAGAGTGGCTCTTGGCAATTTACATCCCGCCCATCAGTGTAGCAAGGCTCCCATTTCTCCATGGCCTGTCCTGCATTTCTGGTTTTGACACTTTTTTCAGCATGGCCCTTTTGACCGATGGGAAGCGAGACTTCTTTGTAGCGCTGATTTGCCTTTCCAGGTTGCTTGGTTGGCCAAAAAGGGCGTATGCGTTTTTTCCTGAATATATTCAGGAAAAAACGCATACGCCCTTTTTGGCCAAGGGCGTCATTGTCAACGTTTTGCCGCTTTTCATGTGCTTTAAAGGCGATTCGTATCTACCTCCTGAAATCTGTTTCCTGCAATTCTGCCTTGATTTCAAATCCTCTTCGTTGCCTTCCCTCAATATATTTGTGGACGAGAGTTATCATTTATAACACTGCAGGTTTGTGAATTGCAGTGCCCTGAACCTCCATTTTACAACTCGTTTTTATGGGAGCTGGCCGCAAAATCGCAGAATGGCTTCAGGCCCTGTTCTGGTTCCGGGGGGCAGGCTGAGCCTGTGGTTAATTCTTCTTTCTGATGGGAAAATAGAGTGACCTGTGCCTGTCCCAACACCAAGAGCTAGTCTCACGTTGGTTCCACGTCTTCCCGTTTATCCTCAGGACAAATTGCAACCTGTACGGAACAGGAGGTTAAAGGTGCTGATGCTCCAAGTAGGGAGCTTGCTAGTAAAACGGCTGGAATGGCGAACCCGGGCACAAGGAGATGAGAAATGAGGTGCGTTTTATAAACATTTCCCCATCACACGATGTACCATCTTCTGGGTTTCTCATGCATGTTTTTGATGTAGGAAGATGCCCTTGAACCTGGACATTTGGGACCCATGCGATGGGTACCACGCAGTATTACTTTAAAGGGTCTGCGTTTGCTCACCCAACCTCACCAAACCTCTCATCCCCAAGAGTGTCCACCCTTATATCTCATCCAGCTGTGGGTCTAGATATGGTCAATCCAGGTTGCATCACAGCCCCTGAACGCATTGTGTAAGAATTTCTCTCTCTTTCACTGTCTTTGTTTCATGGGTGTTTCAAAGTAATTTATTTTTATAATGGGGTTTAGCTGCTTTTCACTGCTGTGTTTATGCCGCTTTACACCCACTTGACACACTAACAGAGAGATATCAATACATAGGTTTTACGATTATTATTAGTCAGATATATTCTTGTGCGGTGAATAGGGCGTGTTGAGTCCAGTTCTCTGAGCAAGGAGTAGGTCTTGTCTATTACATATTGGGTTTATGGAATGGTATCTGAGCTAATTTGATACCCTTGTTTTATGTATCACCCCACCTCACCTTTCCCGTTAAGCAGCCATAGTGTGTTTTCTGCATGTGTGACTCTGTTCTGTTTTGTAATTCAGTTCAAGTGTAACGGTTTTTACATTCCCTCTATCAGTAATACCTTATGAGAAGTGTCCTTTTCTGTGTGACTTATTTCACTTAGAATCGTCGTACCTAAATCCACTCATCATGCTGCTACTAACCTTACGACATTGATTTCCTGGCTGAGTGATATTCCATTGTACATAAGGACCACAACTTCTTTATCCATTTTTCTCTTTCCTGGGATATTTAAGGTGGAATGAAGTGGAGGTCCTGGTCAACAGAGCTGCCCTAAACTTTGGGGTGCTTGTGTCTTGCTGATTTTTAATTTTCCCAATTTATACCCCCATGAGTGGAAGTGCCCTATGCTCTCTAAGCTGTGTTTTTCAGATGTTTCAGGACTCACCGGACACTTCTCCAGAGTGGCTCTTGGCAATTTACATCCCGCCCATCAGTGTAGCAAGGCTCCCATTTCTCCATGGCCTGTCCTGCATTTCTGGTTTTGACACTTTTTTCAGCATGGCCCTTTTGACCGATGGGAAGCGAGACTTCTTTGTAGCGCTGATTTGCCTTTCCAGGTTGCTTGGTTGGCCAAAAAGGGCGTATGCGTTTTTTCCTGAATATATTCAGGAAAAAACGCATACGCCCTTTTTGGCCAAGGGCATCATTGTCAACGTTTTGCCGTTTTTCATGTGCTTTAAAGGCGATTCGTATCTACCTCCTGAAATCTGTTTCCTGCAATTCTGCCTTGATTTCAAATCCTCTTCTTTGCCTTCCCTCAATATATTTGTGCACGAGAGTTATCATTTATAACTCTGCAGGTTTGTGAATTGCAGTGCCCTGAACCTCCATTTTACAACTAGTTTTTATGGGAGCTGGCCGCAAAATCGCAGAATGGCTTCAGGCCCTGTTCTGGTTCCGGGGGTCAGGCTGAGCCGGTGGTTAATTCTTCTTTCTGATGGGAAAATAGAGTGACCTGTGCCTGTCCCAACACCAAGAGCTAGTCTCTCGTTGGTTCCACGTCTTCCCGTTTATCCTCAGGACAAATTGCAACCTGTACGGAACAGGAGGTTAAAGGTGCTGATGCTCCAAGTAGGGAGCTTGCTAGTAAAGCGGCTGGAATGGCGAACCCGGGCACAAGGAGATGAGAAATGAGGTGCGTTTTAGAAACCTTTCCCCATCACACGGTGTACCATCTTCTGGGTTTCTCATGCATGTTTTTGATGTAGGAAGATGCCCTTGATCCTGGAGATTTGGGACTCTTGCGATGGGTACCACGCAGTATTACTTTAAAGGGTCTGCGTTTGCTCACCCAACCTCACCAAACCTCACAGCCCCAAGAGTGTCCACCCTTTTGTCTCATCCAGCTGTGCGTCTAGATATGGTCAATCCAGGTTGCATCACAGCCCCTGAACGCATTGTGTAAGAATTTCTCTCTCTTTCACTGTCTTTGTTTCATGGGTGTTTCAAAGTAATTTATTTTTATAATAGGGTTTAGCTGCTTTTCACTGCTGTGTTTATGCCGCTTTACACCCACTTGACACACTAACAGAGAGATATCAATACATAGGTTTTACGATTATTATTAGTCAGATATATTCTTGTGCGGTGAATAGGGCGTGTTGAGTCCAGTTCACTGAGCAAGGAGTAGGTCTTGTCTATTACATATTGGATTTATGGAACGTTATCTGAGCTAATTTGAAATCCTTGTTTTATGCATCACCCCACCTCACCTTTCCCGTTAAGCAACCATAGTATGTTTTCTTAATGTGTGACTCTGTTCTGTTTTGTTATTCCGTTCAAGTGTAGCAGTTTTTACATTCCCTCTGTTAGTGATATCTTATGATAAGTGTCTTTTTCTGTGTGACTTATTTCACTTAGAATAGTCCTACCTAAATCCACTAATCATGCTGCTACCAGCCTTATAATATTTATCTCACGCCCGAGTGATATACAATTGTACATATGGACCACAACTTCTTTATCCATTTTGCTCTTTCCTTGGATATTTAAGGTGGAATTAAGTGGAGGTTCTTGTCTACAGAGCAGCCCTAATGTTTGGGGTGCCTGTGTCTTGCTGATTTTTAGTTTTCCCAATTTATACGCCCATGAGTGGATGTGCCCCTTTCTCTCTAGCTGTGTTTTTTAGATGTTTTAGGAAACACCATACCCTTCTCCAGAGTCATCATTGGCAATTTATACCCCACCCATCAGTGTAACAAGGCTCCCTTTCCTCCCTGGCCTCTCCTGCATTTCTTGTTTTTACACTTTTTTAGCAAGGCCATTTTGACCGATGGGAAGTCAGACTTCTTTGTAGTGCTGAATTGCATTTCCGGCTTGCTTGGTTGGCCACAAAGGGCCTATGGGTTTTTTCCTGAATTCATTCAGAAAAAAACGCATATGCTCTTTTTGGCCAAGTGCATCATTGTCGACGTTTTGATGTTTTTCATGTGCTTTAGGGGTGATTCAAATCTAACTCCTGAAATCTGTTTCCTGCATTTCTGCCTTGATTTCAAATCCTCTTCGTTGCCTTCCCTCAATATATTTGTGGACGAGAGTTATCATTTATAACTCTGCAGATTTGTGAATTGCAGTGCCCCTGAGCTCCATTTTTCAACTCGCTTTTTTGGGAGCTTTCCGCAGAAACTCTCATTTGCTTCTGGCCCTACTCTGGTTCCCGGTGGCAGGCTAAGCCTTTGCTTAATTCTTCTTCCTGACTGGA
The DNA here is from genome assembly GCF_965194805.1 of Balaenoptera borealis. Lineage (NCBI taxonomy): Eukaryota > Metazoa > Chordata > Mammalia > Artiodactyla > Balaenopteridae > Balaenoptera > Balaenoptera borealis. The sequence goes on along the minus strand of NW_028123556.1, from coordinate 403,860 downwards.
AATTAGAGTGACATGTGCCTCTCCGAACATCTAGGGCTTGGCTCTCCTTGTTTCTCCTCCTTCCCTTTCTTCCTTTGGACAAATTCCGATTTCTGTGCAACTGGATGTTGAAGGTGCTGACATCCTCAAGTGGGGAGATTTTAAGGAAAACGGCTGGAGGGGTGAACCCAACAACCAGGAAATTAGGCGTTTTGGTGCCTTTTCCAAAATCTTCCTGATCCAACCGTGTTCCATCTTCTGGGTGTCACAGGCATGTTTTAGCTGTAGGAAAGGTCCCGTGTATGTAAGGAGAACACAAGGGATTTTTCCAAATCAGTGTCTCCCCGAACTCCAATCTGGGGAATTTTTAAGCTACTGGTACATGTGTGTTCATTAAGGGACTTGGGCCGTGGGCAGAGTCCGAACTTTAGATGATTGAAGTCTTTAGGTTCAGAAACGCTCACCATCGGCCTCCTTTAGTTTCCATTTTATCTGTAGTTGATAGATGATGTCGATATAGATATCTATTGTTTTTCAGGTTATTTCCCCTCAGGGGTCATTACAAAATATTGAGTATAGTTCCCTGTGCTATACAGTAGTTCCTTGTTGATGATATATTTTATACATAGCAGTGTGTATATGTTAATCTGAAACTGTTAATTTATCCCTCCTCCCACCTTTCCCCTTTGGTAATAAAAAATATAAGATTTTATACTTCTCAGACATCTAGGAGCTGAAAGAGAGGTATCATTTTCAATGGAAAATCATTCCAAACAAGGTTGAAACTTCAACCAAGATTATTAGATGTACATCCTTGGAAAGAAATCACTGCATTTCTCTACTCTTGACCTGACAAATAAGACAAACCCCTCCACTGAACTTGCTTATAATAAAGTGATGGAAATATCAAATGGAAGTGTTAGAAACATCTTATTTTACACGAGCCTTATACACTGCTCTATGTTAATTACAGTTTGGCTCACACATCTGTTCATTGAAGTTACAATGTTCTCAAATTCTGTTACTGATCCTGCAGAGTGGGCCCCAACAAGGGTCTCCCTGCCCAGTGTCATTGGAGCCAGCAGATCGAGACTGACTTTGGTTCAGAAGCAAAGGAAAACTTTATATTTTGATCAGAGAATGGAGAGGTGAGAGTGTGTGCTCCCCTGCGGGTTGTGGGCCGGGCTGCTGTGTAGGGATCCTGTCAGCATCAGCGGGAGGGAGGGGGCGGAGCTCTCGAGGGCCAGGTTGGCTGGAGCTCAGGCTCCTATGTCGCAGAGTCTGCACGGGGCCCCACGAGCTGAGGTGTCGGCCCAGCCATTTTGCACTAGGAAATCGGGTCTGAAGTGTCGGGTGTGGGACCTCTGCATGTGGAAACCTAGGAGCAAGTGAAATTAGACAAAGCACAAAGGAAAAAATGGTTAGACTTTATTTTATTGCCCAGATTCTATTTTTATCTCCCAGGAATTTTTAATGGGCTTTGCCAGTGACAAAGCCCTCCTCTGCCTTTTGTCCCATTCCTCATTCTTGGGGCGCTGAGGGTGCAGACACGTCTTCTGTAAATGCTTCATGCTGAGTTGGGTGTCCTCATACCCGGGGGGAGGGGCAGGACTTCTCCCCAGCAGCCTCCAGGTGAGGTTGATTGTCCGCAGGCCTCCTCCCTCACTGCTCGTCTGCCTGAGCACCAGCATTGGAAGTTTTATAGATTCTAATGACCTTTAAGGGTCCAGGAAAGAGATGTGCAGAGACGCTGGGGGGGTGGGCGGTTTTACCCTGCTCCACATTGGTTCGGCCCCCTTAGGCTGATGGTTTCTGCCAGCCTAGATGCTCTGACCAGTAGTCTGTGCTTTCTTCAGTTAGGCCACTGAATTAACGTACAAACAGCACCAGGTGTCAGAGCCCTGCTTGCTCAACTCCCAGACAGTCCAGGGCCGGTGGTGATCCAGGACCATGACGGCCACTCAGTCAACGGCCTTTTGAAGTAGCCAGGAGTACAGCCGGTCTCATTGGCCGCCGTCACTGCGGTGTCTGTAGGCTTTTCTATGGTGGCAGCGTTATTTACGGTTCCCCTGCCAAGTTTATTAGCTCCGCTCTGGGTGCAGTAAGTCCTGTAAGCAATAGTCTGCTCTTTTGGGGCACACTCTTGTTGTTTTCTGAGAGAAGCTCCAGGTCAAGTGATGGTCACACGAGTCGTCATGGGGGCCCATTGCCCCAGGTTGTCTCTCTGGAGGTTGGTGTTGGAGGGCCTCCTCACTCGAGGTCATTGTGCCCACGGAGCAATCCCTGCAACTTCAGGGCATGGTGGGTGGTTAGGATCACCAAGTGGCGTCCTTTTCCCTTAGGAGGGAGCTGGCCTTGCGGGCTGCTGATTTCCAGGTTTTTAGATACCCCCAGTATCCTGGTCGGATGGGGTGGCTGGCCAATGCCTGGAGGGCATTCTTGCATTGTTCCATTTCAAGTGGTCCCAGTTTTTGCACTAATACTCCAAGGGCGATTCGCCTTGGACCAGGAATGTAAAGGTCAAAGGGTTTAGCTAACTTAGGGAGGTCCAGGGCCAGGGTCTGAATTGACTGCTCTTTCCATTCTTGAAAGGCCGCTTCTGGATTCTATTCAAAAGGATCATCATCTTTTCCTTTCAGTGTTTCATATAGAGGCCCAGCTATTAGACTGTAGTTAGGGATCCAGATGCAGCAAACCCCGGTCTCCCCAGGAACCCCTAAGCTGTCTTCTAGTTTCAGGAAAGGTGAGGCTGCAAATGGCTTCTTCCCTTTCCTGGGGTGGGCTTCTCCGACCTTCTGTGCGAATGAAGCCCAGGAAGGCCACCTTAGTTTGTGATATTTGAGCCTTTTCCTTGGACACCTTCTATCTTTTATTGGCTAGGTAGTTCAGAGGCCTCCTTAGTCGGGCTGGTGATCAGAATGTCATCTGCATATTGAAGGAGGGTTCCCTTCTCCAGAGGTAGATCTTTTAGGTCTTTAGCTAACGTTTCCCCAAAGATGGTGTGGGAATTTTTGAACCCCTGGGGCAGGACGGCCCAGCAGTATTGTTTTTGTTGTAGGTTGAGTCCTGCCACTCACAGCCAAAATTTCTTGTGACTCTGGGACTAATGGAATACAGAAGAAGGCATCATTGAAGTCTAATACAGAATGCCATGTCCTGGTGGATGGTAGAATGACCAGCAGGGTGTAGGAATTAGGAACTACTAGATGTATATCCTCTGTGGCTTCACTGACTGTCCTGGCGTCCTCTACCAGGTCCCCAGCAGCCCACGGGGCTCTTGTGGTCAGGCCCCTCCCAGGATATGGAGCTCACCTGGGCAGGTACGCAGCAGCCCACGGGGCTCTCGTGGGCAGGCCCCTCCCTGGATATGGAGCTCCCGTGGACAGGTACCCCGGCAGGGCTGGGCACACAGGAACCGTGCACATAGCCCTCATTGCAGAGCACCCCCAGCACCCCTGTCACTCAGAGCTGACACAGAGCACCTCAGAGCAGAGCTTGAACTAACAAACAGCAGCTCCAACAGGTCTGTGACCCTAGGCTTCACTCTGTGCGGCCTCCCTCTGCCTGGTCTTCCAGGGGCTTCCACTGCAGCCGGGGCACCAGGCCTCTGTCTCCACCCACCACCCCTCCTCTCCCTGACTCCTGGGTTCCTCTCATTAGCAGAGGGTCTTCTTGAAGTTGTCTCCCACTCATGGACCAGATAAAATGATTCGAAAACAAGCCAGGGCTGCCGCCCCTTATCTATCCTGACTCTCGGGACCCTACACCTGTTCCTTGGATCTGGCCGGTGCAGCAAGGCCCATTTTCTGCAACTCTGAGCCCCTGAGGGGCGAGGATTGGCTGACCTGGGCAGCCTGACCCGGCCGGCCAGCCCTTCCCAGGTGTGCCTGGGTTGAGGTCAATATAAACACCCCTCCAGGCAGCAAAAGCCTCTGCAGCTGTGCCTGACGCCATATTCTCTGCCCCGTCAGCAGTCTCGGGGTTGGGCTGGTGGGAGGGAGTAGGGCCCACGGCTCTATGAGTGGCCCAGTGTGACTGGGGCTCTGCTGGACTTTCTGCAGGAGTTGCCGGGCTGCCACCTGCTAAAGAAGAGGATGTGTCACCCATACTTGCTGCTGGAATTTCTCCCCGGGCAGAGGTGAGGAAGGAAAAAAGCAGTGGGGGCCGGGACAGGAGGGGTACCTCAGGCAGGGAAATGGAAAGCTTCCAGACGAGCGCCCGGGGCCAGGACCATCCTGGCTGGCCTGCAGGCACCAAGTCGGCCTGCGTGCTGTCGCTGGTGTGACTCCAAGCCCCTTCCTCTAGTTTTTAAAGTCTTTGCACACATTCAGGTGTTTTACCTGGGAAGGGTGGGAAAAGTTCAGCAGCAGCTGGCCTGGGGCTCAGCTCACGTTTACTCAGAGACACCTCCTCACGGTCCCCCAGCTTTGCAATGAGGACGCTCCTCGTGTGGGGGCTGCTGGCTGCATGGGAGATGATTCCCCACCTGTGACCAACTTCAGAATTGTTTACCCCTGGAGCAAGTGCCCTGATAGGGTTTTCCTCTGTATGACCAGTGGGTTCTGTTTTTTTTTTTTTTCTTTTTTGGTTCAAGGTAAGTTTTATTCCTCTTTTTGTATTTATGGATATAAGCATGGAAATAATTCATTCATATAAATACGTCTATGGGAAGGGCAGAACTTTTTTTTCTGTTTTATTTTTTTAAGTATTACTTATTTTTTAATTTTTGAATTTATTTTATTCATTTTTTTATACAGCAGGCTCTTATTGGTAACCTATTTTATACATATAAGTGTATATATGTCAATCCCAGGCTCGCAATTCATCCCACCACCACCACCCTGCCACTTTCCTCCCTTGGTGTCCATACATTTGTTCTCTACATCTGTGTCTCTATTTCTGCCTTGCAAACCGGTTCATCTTTACCATTTTTCTAGGTTCCACATGTATGCGTTAATATACGATATTTGTTTTTCTCTTTCTGACTTACTTCACTCTGTATGACAGTCTCTAGATCTATCCACGTCTCTACAAATGACCCAATTTCATTCCTTTTTATGGCTGAGTAATATTCCATTTTATATATGTAGCACATCTTTTCTGTTCGTCTGTCTATGGGCATTTAGGTTGCTTCCATGACCTGGCTATTGTAAATAGTGCTGCAATGAATATTGTGGTGAATATGTCTTTTTGAATTATGGTTTTCTCTGGGTATATGGCCAGTAGTGGGATTGCTGGGTCATATGGTAATTCTATTTTTAGTTTTTTAAGGAACCTCCATACTGTTCTCCATCGTGACTGTATCAATTTACATTCCCACAAATAGTGTAAGAGGGTTCCCTTTTCTCCACACCCTCTCCAGCATTTGTTGCTTGTAGATTTTCTGATGATGCCCATTCTAACTCGTGTGAGGCGATACCTCATTGTAGTTTTGGTTTATATTTCTCTAATAATTAGTGATGTTGAGCAGCTTTTCATGTGCTTCTTGGTCATCTGTATGTCTTCTTGGGACAAATGTCTATTTACGTCATCTGCCCATTTTTGGATTGGGTTGTTTGTTTTTTTACTGTTGAGCTGCATGAGCTGTTTATATACATTGGAGATTAATCCTTTGTCCATTGATTCGTTTGCAAATATTTTCTCCCATTGTGAGGGTTGTCTTTTCGTCTTGTTTGTAGTTTCCTTTGCTTTGCAAAAGCTTTTAGGTTTCATTTGCTCCCATATGTTTATTTTTTTTTATTCCATTACTCTAGGAGGTGGATCAAAAAAGATCTTGCTGTGATTTATGTCAAAGAGTATTCTTCCTATGTTTTCCTCTAAGAGTTTTATAGTGTCCGGTCTTACATTTCGGTCTCTAATCCATTTTGAGTTTATTTTTTGTGTATGGTGTTAGGGAGTGTTCTAATTTCATTCTTTTACATGTAGCTGTCCATTTTTCCCAGCACCACTTATTGAAGAGACTGTCTTTTCTCCTTTGTATACCCTTGCCTCCTTTGTCATAGATTAGTGGGCCATAGGTGTGTAGGTTTATCTCTGGGCTTTTTTTTTTCTTTTACATCTTTATTGGAGTATAATTGCTTTACAATTGTGTGTTAGTTTCTGCTGTATAAAAAAGTGAATCAGCTGTGCGTATACATATAACACCATATCCCCTCCCTCTTGCAACTCCCTCTCACTCCCTTATCCCACCCTTTTAGGTGGTCACAAAGCACAGCGCTGATCTCCCTGTGCTATGTGGCTGCTTCCCAGTAGCTATCAATTTTACATTTGGTAGTGTATATATGTCCATACCACTCTCTCACTTTGTCCCAGCTTACCCTTCCCTCTCCCCATGTCCTCAAGTCCTTTCTCTACGTCTGTGTCCTTAATCCTTTCCTGCCCCTAGGTTCTTCATAAACTTTTTTTTTTAAGATTCCATATATATGTGTTAGCATACGGTATTTGTTTTTCTCTTTCTGACTTACTTCACTCTGTAGGACAGACTCTAGATCCATCCACCTCACTAAAAGTAACTCAATTTCGTTTCTTTTTATGGCTGAATAATGTTCCATTGTATATTTGTGCCACATCTTCCTTATCCATTTATCTGTTGATGGACACTTAGGTTGCTTCCATGTCCTGGCTATTGTAAATAGAGCTACAGTGAACATTGTGGTACATGACTCTTTTTGAATTATGGTTTTCTCAGGGTAAATGTCCAGGAGTGGGTTTGCTGGGTTGTATGGTAGTTCTATTTTTAGTTTTTAAGGAACCCCCATACCGTTCTCCCTAGTGGCTATATCAATTTACATTCCCACCAACAGTGCAAGAGGGTTCCCTTTGCTCCAATAAATGCCTCTCCAGCATTTATTGTTGGTAGATTTTTTGATGATGGCCACTCTGACTGGTGTGAGGTGATACCTCACTGTAGTTTTGATTTGCATTTCTCTAATGATTAGTGATGTTCAGCATCCTTTCATGTGTTTGTTGGCAACCTGTATATCTTCTTTGGAGAAATGTCTATTTAGGTCTTCTGCCCATTTTTGGATTGGGTTGTTTGGTTTTGTGATATTGAGCTACATGAGCTGCTTTTTGGAGATTAATCCTTTGCCATTTGCTTCATTTGAAAATATTTTCTCCCATTCTGATGGTTGTCTTTTCATCTTGCTTATGTTTTCCTTTGCTGTGCAAAAGAATTTATGTTTCATTCGGTCCCATTTTTTTATTTTTGTTTTTATTTCCATTTCTCTAGGAGGTGGGTCAAAAAGGATCTTGCTGTGATTTATGTCATAGACTGTTCTGCTTATGTTTTCCTCTAAGAGTTTTATAGTGGCTGGTCTTATATTTAGGTCTCTAATCCATTTTGAGTTTATTTTTGTGTATGGTGTTAGGGAGTGTACTAATTTCATTCTTTTACATGTAACTGTCCAGTTTTCCCAGCACCACTTGCTGAAGACACTGTCTTTTCTCCATTGTATACCCTTGCCTCCTTTGTCATAGATTAGTGAACCATAGGTACGTGGGTTTATCTCTGTGCTTTCTATCCTGTTCTATTGACCTATATTTCTGTTCTTGTGTCAGTACCATATTATCTTGATTACTGTAGCTTTGCAATATAGTCTGAAGTCTGGAAGTCTGATTCCTCCAGCTCTTTTTTTTCCCCCCTCAAGACTGCTTTGGCTATCCAGGGTCTTTTGTGTCTCCCTATAAATTTTAAGATTTTTTTTTCTTGTTCTGTAGAAAATGCCAAAGGTATTTTGATCGGGATTGCATTGAATCTGTAGATTGCTTTGGGTAGTATAGTCATTTTCACAATATTGATTCTTCTAATCCGAGAACATGGTATATGTCTCCATCTGTTTATATCATCTTTGATTTCTTTCATCAGTGTCTTATAGTTTTCTGAGTACAGGTCTTTTACTTCCTTAGGTAGGTTTATTCCTAGGTATTTTATTCTTTTTGTTGCAGTGGTAATGGGATTGTTTCCTTAATTTCTCTTTCTGATCTTTCATTGTTAGTGTATAGGAATGCAAGCAATTTCTGTGCATTAATTTTGTATCCTGCAACTTTACCAAATTCATTGATTAGCTCCAGTGGTTTTCTGGTGGCATCTTTAGGATTCTCTATCTATGATATCATGTCATCTGCAAACAGTGACAATTTTACTTCTTCTTTTCCTTTTTGTATTCCTTTTATTTCTTTTTCTTCTCTGATTGCCATGGCTAGGACTTCCAAAACTATGTTGAATAGCAGTGGTGAGAGTGGACATCCTCGTCTTGTTCCTGATCTTAGAGGAAACGCTTTCAGTTTTTCACCATTGAGAATGCTGTTTGCTGTGGGTTTGTCATATATGGCCTTTATTATGTTGAGGTAGTTTCCCTCTAGGCCCACACTCTGCAGAGTTTTTATCGTAAATGAGTGTTGAATTTTCTCAAAATCTTTTCCTTCATCTATTGAGATGATCATATGCTTTTATTCTACAATTTGTTAATATGGTGTATCACATTGATTTGTGTATATTGAAGAATCCTCGCATCCCTGGGATAAACCCCACTTGATCATGGTGTATGATCCTTTTCATGTGTTGTTCGATTCTGTTTGCTAGTATTTTGTTGAGGATTTTTACATCTATATTCATCAGTGATATTGGTCTATAATTTTCTTTCCTTGTAGTATCTCTGTCTGATTTTGGTATCAGGGTGATGGTGGTCTCATAGAATGAGTTTGGGAGTGTTCCTTCCGCTGCAATTGTTTTGAAGAATTTGAGAAGGTTGGGTGTTAGCTCTGCTCTAAATGTTTGATAGAATTCACCTGTGATGCCATCTGGTTCTGGACTTTTGTTTGTTGGAAGATTTTTAATCACAGTTTCAATTTCATTGCTTGTGATAGGTTTGTTCATATTTTCTATTTCTTCCTGGTTCAGTCTTAGAAGGTTATCCCTTTCTAAGAATTTGTCCATTTCTTCCAGATTGTCCATTTTATTGGCCTAGAGTTGCTTGTAGTAGTCTCTTAGGATGCTTTGTATTCCTGTGGTGTCTGTTATAACTTCTGCTTTTTCACTTCTAATTTTGTTGATTTGCGTCCTCTCCCTCTTTTTCTGGAGTCCGGCTAAAGGTTGATCATTTTTGCTTATCTTCTCAAAGAACCAGCTTTTAGTTTTATTGATCTTTGCTTTCGTTTTCTTTGTTTCTATTTCATTTATTTCTGCTCTGATCTTTATGATTTCTTTCCTTCTACTAACTTTGGGTTTTGTTCTTCTTTCTCTAGTTCCTCTAGGTGTAAGGTTAGATTGTTTATTTGAGATTTTTCTTGTTTCTTGAGGTAGGCTTGTATTGCTATAAACTTCCCTCTTAGAACTCCTTTTGCTGCATCCCATAGGTTTTGGATCATCGTGTTTTTGTTGTCATTTGTCTCTAGGTAGTTTTTGATTTCCTCTTTGATTTCTTCAGTGATCTCTTGGTTATTTAGTAACGTATTGTTTAGCCTCCATGTGTTTGTGTTTTTTACGGTTTTTTCCGTGTAATTGATTTCTAATCTCATAGCATTGTGGTCGGAACAGCTGCTTGATATGATTTCAGTTTTCTTAAATTTACTGAGGCTTTATCTGTGACCCAAGATGTGATCTATCCTGGAGAATGTTCCGTGTGCAGTTGAGAAGAACGTGTAATCTGCTGTTTTTGGATGGAATGTCCTATAAATATCAATTAACTCTATCTGGTCTATTGTGTCATTTAAAGCTTGTGTTTCCTTATTAATTTTCTGTCTGGCTGATCTCCACTGGTGTAAGTGAGCTGTTAAAGTCCCCCGCTATTATTGTGTTACTGTCGATTTCCTCTTTTATAGCTGTTAGCAGTTGCCTTATACATTGAGCTGCTCCTATTTTGGGTACATATATATTTATAATTGTTATATCTTCTTCTTGGATTGATCCCCTGACCATTATGCAGTGCCTTTCCTTGTCTCTTGTAACATTCTTTATTTTAAAGTCTATTTTATCTGATATGAGTATTGCTACTCCAGCTTTCTTTTGATTTTCATTTGCATAGAATATATTTTTCCATCGCCTCACTTTGAGTCTGTATGTGTCCCTAGGTCTGAAATGGATCTCTTGTAGACAGCATATATATGGGTCTTGTTTTTGTATCCATTCAGCGAGCCTGTGTCTTTTGGTTGGAACATGTAGTGCATTCACGTTTAAGGTAATTATCGATATGTATGTTCCTACTACTATTTTCTTAATTGTTATGGGTTTGTCTTGGTGGGTCCTTTTCTTCTCTTGTGTTTCCCACTTAGAGAAGTTCCTTTAGCATTTGGTGTAGAGCTGGTTTCATGGTGCTGAATTCTCTTAGCTTTTGCTTGTCTGTAAGGCTTTTGATTTCTCCATCAAATCTGAATGAGCTCTTTGCAGGGTGGAGTACTCTTGGTTGTAGGTTCTTCCCTTTCATCACTTTAAATTTATCATGCCACTTCCTTCTGGCTTGTAGATTTTCTGCTGAGAAATCAGTTGTTATCCTTATGGGAGTTCCCTTGTATGTTATTTGTCATTTTTCCCTTGCTGCTTTCAATCATTTTTCTTTGTCGTTAATTTTTGTCAATTTGATTACTATGTGTCTTGTCATTTTTCTCCTTTGGTTTATCCTGCCTGGGACACTCTGTGCTTCTGGACTTGGGTGGCTATTTCTTTTCCCATGCTAGGGAAGTTTTTGACCATTATCTCTTTAAATATATTCTCGGGTCCTTTCTCTCTCTCTTCTCCTTCTGGGACCCCTATAATGCGAATGTTGTTGCGTTTAATGTTGTCCCAGAGGACTCTTGGGGTGTCTTCGTTTATTTTCATTCTTTTTCTTTATTCTGTTCCATGGCAGTGATTTCCACCTTTCTGTCTTCCAGGTCACTTATCCGTTCTTCTGCCACAGTTATTCTGCTACTGATTCCTTCTAGTGTATTTTTCATTTCAGTTATTCCATTGTTCACCTCTGTTTGTTTGTTCTTTAATTCTTCTAGGTGTTTGTTCCTTAATTCTTCTAGGTCTTTGTTAAACATTTCTTGCATCTTCTCGATCTTTGCCTCCTTTCTTTTTCCAAGGTCTTGGCTCAACTTCACTATCATTATTCTGAATTTTTTTTCTGGAAGGTTCCCTATCTCCACCTCATTTCGTTTTTTTTCTGGGGTTTTATCTTGTTCCTTGATCTGGTATAAAGTCCTCTGCCTTTTCATTTTGTCTATCTCTCTGTGAATGTGGTTTTCCTTCCACAGGCTGCAGAATTGTAGTTCTTCTTGCTTCTGCTGTCTGCTCTCCGGTGGATGAGTCTATCTTAGAGGCTTGTGCAAGCTTCCTGATGGGAAGGACTGGTGGTGGGTAGAGCTGGGTGTTGCTTTGGTGGGCAGAGCTTTAATCCGCTTGTCTACGGATTAAATAAAACTTTAATAAAAAGTTTAATCCGCTTGTCTGCTGATGCATGGGGCTGGGTTCCCTCCCTGTTGGTTGTTTGGCCTGAGGCGACCCAGCCCTGGAGCCTACCTTGCTCTTGGTGGGGCTAATGGCGGACTCTGGGAGGGCTCACACCAAGGAGTATTTCCCAGAACTTCTGCTGCCAGTGTCGTTGTCCTCACGGTGAGCCACAGCCACAGCCACCACCTGCCTCTGCAGGAGACCCTCTAAAAGTAGCAGGTAGTTCTGGTCATTCTCCTACAGGGTCACTGCTCCTTCCCCTGGGTCCTGATGTGCACACTACTTTGTGTGTGCCCTCCAAGAGTGGAGTATCTGAGTGGAGTTGAGACTCTGAGACTCTGTGTGGAGTTGCACAGACTCTGGGTCCTGTGAAGCTTCGATGTTTTGTGATTCTAGAAATCCTATAGGAGACGGTCCACAGCAGGTGACGCTAATGTTGTCAGTAGAGGTGTTGAAGCCAAAGATCTGCAGTTCCAACTAGAGGTGCCGATGTACATACAGGACAAAATCATCTCGTGTGAATGTAGTTCAGGCATGTTTAAGATGAATGCAGTCATGTTAATGTCTACCATATTCTATCTTGAGCCTCTCCTCAGGGACCCCCTCCTCAGTTCCTGAGGCTCCTGTAAGTCATGTACAGGGGACTGGAGAGTGGGCTCCGTCCAGTCTGAGCCCTGAGTTACCCTGTGTGTATCTTAGGATACTTTGTATTTCTGTGGTGTCCGTTGTAACATCATCTCTTTCATTTCAGATTTATTTGGGCCCTCTCTTTTTAAAAAAACATACTACTGTTGTCTTTTATTCTTTACAGAAGTTTAATAAGTGTTTGATCTACTATCCTTACCCTATGTATACTTTTTGCAGTGAGATTTTTACTTTTCTTTGTTTCCTTGTTACTATCAATAATTAGTGAGACTTCTTTTAAGCTACCTTCAACATTGCTTATAAAGCTGCTTTATTAGTGATGACAGAGCCTTAATGGAAGTCATGTTCTGGTTGTAAATTAGAATGCAATGTGCCAGCAAATAGCCCCTTAAGTTTATGTCTCATTACTTCTTGTTCTTTTTTTAATTTAATTTTTATTTTTTGTCAGAGCAAATTTAATTAAAATGTTTTGTTTCTTCTAGGTGTGAAAGATGTGGTTCTTTTAAACATATACATATATCTATTCTTCTTTGGATCATTTTCCCATGTAGGTTATGACACGATGTTGAGTAGTCTTGTCTTGGTATTACGTAGATCTTTGGTGATTACATATTTCACATGTGTTTCTATATCTATCTTAACCCCAATATCCTAATGTATCCAATCCTCACACCTTTCCATTTGGTGAACCATAAGTTTGTTTAATGAATCTGTGATTGCATTTCTCTGTGGAAATATCTTCATTGGTATCAATGTTTAGCTAAGACCTATAAGTGATATTATAGGATATGTGTCTTTTGCTTTCTGACTTAGTACAATTTGCCTGATTACCTCAAGAATCATACATGGTGCTGCAAATGGCATTGTTTCATTTTTTTCCCTGGCTAATATTCCATCTGTACGTGTACCAGTTCTTCTTTGGCCACGCACCTCTTGATGGACTTTCTGGTTGCCTCCATGTCTTGGCTATTGTAATACTGCTGCAATGCACATTTGCTTGCCTGTGTCTTTCCAGTTATATCTTCTTATGTTATAGGCCAAGGAGTGGGCTTGCTGTATCATATGGTAGCTCAGTGTGTATGTTTTAAAGGCACCACCATTCAGTTCTCATTAGTGGCTCTTTCCAGGTTACGTCCCACTTAAAATTGAGGGTATGCATTTCTCCAAAACACCTTCAATATTTATTGTTTGTAGTTTTCTTGCTGATGGTTATTCTAACAGGTGCGAGCTGATACCTATCTGTGGTTGAATTTGCATGTGTCCCATAATCTGTTGAAATTGAGCTTTAAAGCATGCCCTTTTTATTTATCAAACTGTGATTACAGCTTAGTTCTTCAAAGTGTTTTCTTAAAGTAAGTGTCACATTTTGAAAATTTTTGGCCATTACCTCCCTCAAGACATTTTGAGGGCATGTTTCATTTACAGCCCTGAAGTACTTGTTCATATGAAGTGACCATTAGCACAGGTTTTAAAGCTGCTTTTGCAGGTAACGGCCAGAGGGTGGCAGCCTTTCTACGTTCCCAATCTGGTAAATAGGGAAAGAGACCTTCAGCCCCAAGAGTGTCCAGCTTTATTTCTCATCCAGCTGTGGGTCTAGATATGGTCACACCAGGTTGCATCACAGCCCCGGAACGAATTATGTAAAAATTTCTCCCTCTATCACTGTCTTTGTTTTTTGGGATTTTAAAGTAATTTATTTTTATAATGGGGTTTACCTGATTTTCACTGCTGTGTTTATGCCCCTTTACACCCACTTGATTCACTTACAGAGAGAAATCAATACATAGGTTTTAAGATTTTTACTAGTGAGATATATTCTTGTTCGTTGAATAGGGGGTGTTGCATCCACTTCACTGAGCAAGGAGTAGGTCTTGTCTATTACATATTGGGTATATGGATCGGTATTTGAGCTAATATGAAACCCTTGTTTTATGCATCACCCCACCTCACCTTTCCCGTTAAGCAGCCATAGTGTGTTTTCTGCATGTGTGACTCTGTTCTGTTTTGTAATTCAGTTCAAGTGTAACGGTTTTTACATTCCCTCTACAAGTGATATCTTATGATAAGTGTCTTTTTCTGTGTGACTTATTTCACTTAGAATCGTCGTACCTAAATCCACTCATCATGCTGCTAATAGCCTTATGACATTGATTTCATGGCTGAGTGATATTCCCTTGTACATAAGGACCACAACATCGTTATCCATTTTCCTATTTCCTGGGATATTTAAGGTGTAATGAAGTGGAGGTTCTTGTCAACAGAGCAGCCCTAAACTTTGGTGTGCCTATGTCTTGCTGATTTTTAGTTTTCCCAATTTATACGCCCATGAGTGGAACTGCCCTATGCTCTCTAAGCTGTGTTTTTTAGATGTTTCAGGACACACCGTACACTTCTCCAGAGTGGCTGTTGGCAATTTACATCCCGCCCATCAGTGTAGCAAGGCTCCCATTTCTCCATGGCCTGTCCTGCATTTCTGGTTTTGACACTTTTTTCAGCATGGCCCTTTTGACCGATGGGAAGCGAGACTTCTTTGTAGCGCTGATTTGCCTTTCCAGGTTGCTTGGTTGGCCAAAAAGGGCGTATGCGTTTTTTCCTGAATATATTCAGGAAAAAACGCATATGCCCTTTTTGGCGAAGGGTATCATTGTCAACGTTTTGCCGCTTTTCATTTGCTTTAAAGGCGATTCGAATCTACCTCCTTAAGTCTGTTTCTGCAATTCTGCCTTGCTTTCAAATCCTCTTCATTGCCTTCCCTCAATATATTTGTGGACGAGAGTTATCATTGATAACTCTGCAGGTTTGTGAATTGCAGTGCCCCTGAGATCCATTTTTCAACTCGCTTTTTTGGGAGTTGGCCGCAAAAGCGCAGGATTGCTTCAGGCCCTGTTCTACTTCCGGGGGGCAGGCTGAGCCTGTGGTTAATTCTTCTTTCTGAAGGGAAAATAGAGTGACCTGTGCTTGTCCCAACACCTAGATCTAGTCTCTCATTGGTTCCCCCTCTTCCCGTTCATCCTCAGTACAAATTGCAACCTGTACGGAACAGGAGGTTAAAGGTGCTGATGCTCCAAGTAGGGAGATTGCTAGGAAAGTGGCTGGAATGGCGAACCCGAGCACAAGGAGATGATAAATGAGGTGCATTTTAGAAACCTTTCCCGATCACATGGTGTACCATCTTCTGGGTTTCTCATGCATGTTTTTGATGTAGGAAGATGCCCTTGAACCTGGAGATTTGGGACCCATGGGATGGGTGTCACGCAGTATTACTTTAAAGGGTCTGCGTTGGCTCATCCAACCTCACCAAACCTCTCAGCCGCAAGAGTGTCCACCCTTATGTCTCACCCAGCTGTGGGTCTAGATATGGTCGATCCAGGTTGCATCACAGCCCCTGAACGAATTGTGTAAGAATTTCTCTCTCTTTCACTGTCTTTGTATCATGGGTTTTTAAAAGTAATTTATTTTTATAATGGGGTTTAGCTGCTTTTCACTACTGTGTTTATGCGGCTTTACACCCACTTGACACACTAACAGAGAGATATCAATACATAGGTTTTAAGATTACTACTAATCAAATATATTCTTTTGCGGTGAATAGGGTGTGTTGAGTCCTGTTCTCTGAGCAAGGAGTAGTTCTTGTCTATTACGTATTGGGTTTATGGAACGGTATCTCAGATAATTTGAAACCCTTGTTTTATGCATCACCCCACCTCACCTTTCCCGTTAAGCAGCCATAGTGTGTTTTCTAAACGTGTGACTCTGTTCTGCTTTGTAATTCAGTTCAAGTGTAGCGGTTTTTACATTCCCTCTATAAGTGATAGCTTATGATAAGTGTCTTTTTCTGTGTGACTTATTTCACTTAGAATCGTCGTACCTAAATCCACTCATCATGCTGCTACTAGCCTCATGACATTCATTTCATGGCTGAGTGTTATTCCATTGTACATAAGGACCACCACTTCTTTATCCATTTTTCTCTTTCCTGGGATATTTCAGGTGTCATGAAGTGGAGGTTCTTGTCAACAGAGCAGCCCTCAATTTGGGGTGCCTGTGTCTTCCTGATTTTTCATTTTCCCAATTTATACGCCCATGAGTGGAAGTGCCCTATGTTCTCTAAGCTGTATTTTTTCGATGTTTCAGGACACACCGTCCACTTCTCCAGAGTGGCTGTTGGCAATTTACATCCCGCCCATCAGCGTAGCAAGGCTCCCATTTCTCCATGGCCTGTCTTGCATTTCTGGTTTTGACACTTTTTTCAGCATGGTCCTTTTGACCGATGGGAAGCGAGAATGCTTTGTAGCGCTGATTTGCCTTTCCAGGTGGCTTCGTTGGCCAAAAAGGGCGTATGCGTTTTTTCCTGAATATATTCAGGAAAAAACGCATACGCACTTTTTGGCCAAAGGCATCATTGTCGACGTTTTGCCGCTTTTCATGTGCTTTAAAAGCGATTCGTATCTACCTCCTGAAATCTGTTTCCTGCAATTCTGCCTTGATTTCAAATCCTCTTCGTTGCCTTCCCTCAATATATTTGTGGACGAGAGTTATCATTTATAACTCTGCAGGTTTTGAGTTGCAGTGCCCCTGAGCTCCATTTTTCAACTCGCTTTTTTGGGAGCTGGCCGCAAAAGCGCAGGAAGGTTTCAGGCCCTGTTCTTGTTCCGGGGCGCAGGCTGAGCCTGTGGTTAATTCTTCTTCCTGATGGGAAAATAGAGTGACCTGTGCCTGTCCCAACACCAAGAGCTAGTCTCTCGTTGGTTCCACGTCTTCCCGTTCATCCTCAGGACAAATTGCAACCTGTACGAAACAGGAGGTTAAAGGTGCTGATGCTCCAAGTAGGGAGCTTGCTAGTAAAGCAGCTGGAATGGCGAACCCGGGCACAAGGAGATGAGAAATGAGGTGCGTTTTAGAAACCTTTCCCCATCACATGGTGTACCATCTTCTGGGTTTCTCATGCATGTTTTCGATGTAGGAAGATGCCCTTGAACCTGGAGATTTGGGACCCATGCGATGGGTACCACGCAGTATTACTTTAAAGGCTCTGCGTTTGGTCCCCCTAACTCACCAAACCTCTCAGCCCCGAGAGTGTCCACCCTTATGTCTCATCCAGCTGTGGGTATAGATATGGTCAATCCAGGGTGCATCTCAGCCCCTGAACGAATTTTTTAAGAATTTCTCTTTCACTGTCTTTGTTTCACGGGTTTTTAAAAGTAATTTATTTTCATAATGGTGTTTAGCTGCTTTTCACGGCTGTGTTTATGCCACTTTACACTCACTTGACTCACTTCCAGAGAGATATCAATACATAGGTTTTAAGATTCTTACTAGTCAGATATATTCTTGTGCGATGAATAAGGGGTGTTGAGTGCAGTTCACTGAGCAAGGAATAGGTCTTTCTGTAACGTATTGTGTTTAAGGAACGGTATCTGAGCTAATTTGAAACCCTTGTTTTATGCATCACCCCACCTCACCTTTCCTGTTAAGCAGCCATAGTGTGTTTTCTAAACGTGTGACTCTGTTCTGCTTTGTAATTCAGTTCAAGTGTAGCGGTTTTTACATTCCCTCTATAAGTGATACCTTATGAGAAGTGTCCTTTTCTGTGTGACTTATTTCACTTAGAATCGTCCTACCTAAATCCACTCATCCTGCTGCTACTAACCTTATGACATTGATTTCATGGCTGAGTGTTATTCCATTGTACATAAGGACCACCACTTCTTTATCCATTTTTCTCTTTCCTGGGATATTTCAGGTGTCATGAAGTGGAGGTTCTTGTCAACACAGCAGCCCTAAACTTTGGGGTGCCTGTGTCTTCCTGATTTTTAATTTTCCCAATTTATACACCCATGAGTGGAAGTGCCCTATGTTCTCTAAGCTGTATTTTTTCGATGTTTCAGAACACACCGTACACTTCTCCAGAGTGGCTGTTGGCAATTTACATCCCGCCCATCAGCATAGCAAGGCTCCCATTTCTCCATGGCCTGTCTTGCATTTCTGGGTTTGACACTTTTTTCAGCATGGTCCGTTTGACCGATGGGAAGCGAGAATGCTTTGTAGCACTGATTTGCCTTTCCAGGTTGCTTGGTTGGCCAAAAAGGGCGTAGGCTTTTTTTCCTGAATATATTCAGGAAAAAACGCCTACGCCCTTTTTGGCCAAAGGCATCATTGTCGACGTTTTGCCGCTTTTCATGTGCTTTAAAAGCGATTCGTATCTACCTCCTGAAATCTGTTTCCTGCAATTCTGCCTTGATTTCAAATCCTCTTCGTTGCCTTCCCTCAATATATTTGTGGACGAGAGTTATCATTTATAACTCTGCAGGTTTTGAATTGCAGTGCCCCTGAGCTCCATTTTTCAACTCGCTTTTTTGGGAGATTGCCGCAAAAGTGCAGGAAGGTTTCAGGCCCTGTTCTTGTTCCGGGGCGCAGGCTGAGCCTGTGGTTAATTCTTCTTCCTGATGGGAAAATAGAGTGACCTGTGCCTGTCCCAACACCAAGAGCTAGTCTCTCGTTGGTTCCACGTCTTCCCGTTTATCCTCAGGACAAATTGCAACCTGTACGGAACAGGAGGTTAAAGGTGCTGATGCTCCAAGTAGGGAGCTTGCTAGTAAAGCGGCTGGAATGGCGAACCCGGGCACAAGGAGATGAGAAATGAGGTGCGTTTTAGAAACCTTTCCCCATCACACGGTGTACCATCTTCTGGGTTTCTCATGCATGTTTTTGATGTAGGAAGATGCCCTTGAACCTGGAGATTTGGGACCCATGCGATGGGTACCACGCAGTATTACTTTAAAGGGTCTGCGTTTGCTCACCCAACCTCACCAAACCTCTCAGCCCCAAGAGTGTCCACCCTTATGTCTCATCCAGCTGTGCGTCTAGATATGGTCAATCCAGGTTGCATCACAGCCCCTGAACGCATTGTGTAAGAATTTCTCTCTCTTTCACTGTCTTTGTTTCATGGGTGTTTCAAAGTAATTTATTTTTATAATGGGGTTTAGCTGCTTTTCACTGCTGTGTTTATGCTGCTTTACACCCACTTGACACACTAACAGAGAGATATCAATACATAGGTTTTACGATTATTATTAGTCAGATATATTCTTGTGCGGTGAATAGGGGGTGTTGAGTCCAGTTCTCTGAGCAAGGAGTAGGTCTTGTCTATTACATATTGGGTTTATGGAACGGTATCTGAGCTAATTTGATACCCTTGTTTTATGTATCACCCCACCTCACCTTTCCCGTTAAGCAGCCATAGTGTGTTTTCTGCATGTGTGACTCTGTTCTGTTTTGTAATTCAGTTCAAGTGTAACGGTTTTTACATTCCCTCTATCAGTGATACCTTATGAGAAGTGTCCTTTTCTGTGTGACTTATTTCACTTAGAATCGTCGTACCTAAATCCACTCATCATGCTGCTACTAACCTTACGACATTGATTTCCTGGCTGAGTGATATTCCATTGTACATAAGGACCACAACTTCTTTATCCATTTTTCTCTTTCCTGGGATATTTAAGGTGGAATGAAGTGGAGGTCCTGGTCAACAGAGCAGCCCTAAACTTTGGGGTGCTTGTGTCTTGCTGATTTTTAATTTTCCCAATTTATACCCCCATGAGTGGAAGTGCCCTATGCTCTCTAAGCTGTGTTTTTCAGATGTTTCAGGACTCACCGGACACTTCTCCAGAGTGGCTCTTGGCAATTTACATCCCGCCCGTCAGTGTAGCAAGGCTCCCATTTCTCCATGGCCTGTCCTGCATTTCTGGTTTTGACACTTTTTTCAGCATGGCCCTTTTGACCAATGGGAAGCGAGACTTCTTTGTAGCGCTGATTTGCCTTTCCAGGTTGCTTGGTTGGCCAAAAAGGGCGTATGCGTTTTTTCCTGAATATATTCAGGAAAAAACGCATACGCCCTTTTTGGCCAAGGGCATCATTGTCAACGTTTTGCCGCTTTTCATGTGCTTTAAAGGCGATTCGTATCTACCTCCTGAAATCTGTTTCCTGCAATTCTGCCTTGATTTTAAATCCTCTTCTTTGCCTTCCCTCAATATATTTGTGGACGAGAGTTATCATTTATAACTCTGCATGTTTGTGAATTGCAGTGCCCTGAACCTCCATTTTACAACTCATTTTTATGGGAGCTGGCCGCAAAATCGCAGAATGGCTTCAGGCCCTGTTCTGGTTCCGGGGGGCAGGCTGAGCCTGTGGTTAATTCTTCTTTCTGATGGGAAAATAGAGTGACCTGTGCCTGTCCCAACACCAAGAGCTAGTCTCTCGTTGGTTCCACGTCTTCCCGTTTATCCTCAGGACAAATTGCAACCTGTACGGAACAGGAGGTTAAAGGTGCTGATGCTCCAAGTAGGGAGCTTGCTAGTAAAGCGGCTGGAATGGCGAACCCGGGCACAAGGAGATGAGAAATGAGGTACGTTTTAGAAACCTTTCCCCATCACACGGTGTACCGTCTTCTGGGTTTCTCATGCATGTTTTTGATGTAGGAAGATGCCCTTGAACCTGGAGATTTGGGACCCATGCGATGGGTACCATGCAGTATTACTTTAAAGGGTCTGCGTTTGCTAACCCAAGCTCACCAAACCTCTCAGCCCCAAGAGGGTCCACCCTTATGTCTCATCCAGCTGTGCGTCTAGATATGGTCAATCCAGGTTGCATCACAGCCCCTGAACGCATTGTGTAAGAATTTCTCTCTCTTTCACTGTCTTTGTTTCATGGGTGTTTCAAAGTAACTTATTTTTATAATGGGGTTTAGCTGCTTTTCAATGCTGTGTTTATGCGGCTTTACACCCACTTGACACACTAACAGAGAGATATCAATACATAGGTTTTACGATTATTATTAGTCAGATATATTCTTGTGCGGTGAATAGGGCGTGTTGAGTCCAGTTCTCTGAGCAAGGAGTAGGTCTTGTCTATTACATATTGGGTTTATGGAACGGTATCTGAGCTAATTTGATACCCTTGTTTTATGTATCACCCCACCTCACCTTTCCCGTTAAGCAGCCATAGTGTGTTTTCTGCATGTGTGACTCTGTTCTGTTTTGTAATTCAGTTCAAGTGTAACGGTTTTTACATTCCCTCTATCAGTGATACCTTATGAGAAGTGTCCTTTTCTGTGTGACTTATTTCACTTAGAATCGTCGTACCTAAATCCACTCATCATGCTGCTACTAACCTTACGACATTGATTTCCTGGCTGAGTGATATTCCATTGTACATAAGGACCACAACTTCTTTATCCATTTTTCTCTTTCCTGGGATATTTAAGGTGGAATGAAGTGGAGGTCCTGGTCAACAGAGCAGCCCTCAACTTTGGGGTGCTTGTGTCTTGCTGATTTTTAATTTTCCCAATTTATACCCCCATGAGTGGAAGTGCCCTATGTTCTCTAAGCTGTGTTTTTCAGATGTTTCAGGACTCACCGGACACTTCTCCAGAGTGGCTCTTGGCAATTTACATCCCGCCCATCAGTGTAGCAAGGCTCCCATTTCTCCATGGCCTGTCCTGCATTTCTGGTTTTGACACTTTTTTCAGCATGGCCCTTTTGACCAATGGGAAGCGAGACTTCTTTGTAGCGCTGATTTGCCTTTCCAGGTTGCTTGGTTGGCCAAAAAGGGCGTATGCGTTTTTTCCTGAATATATTCAGGAAAAAACGCATACGCCCTTTTTGGCCAAGGGCATCATTGTCAACGTTTTGCCGCTTTTCATGTGCTTTAAAGGCGATTCGTATCTACCTCCTGAAATCTGTTTCCTGCAATTCTGCCTTGATTTTAAATCCTCTTCTTTGCCTTCCCTCAATATATTTGTGGACGAGAGTTATCATTTATAACTCTGCAGGTTTGTGAATTGCAGTGCCCTGAACCTCCATTTTACAACTCATTTTTATGGGAGCTGGCCGCAAAATCGCAGAATGGCTTCAGGCCCTGTTCTGGTTCCGGGGGTCAGGCTGAGCCTGTGGTTAATTCTTCTTTCTGATGGGAAAATAGAGTGACCTGTGCCTGTCCCAACACCAAGAGCTAGTCTCTCGTTGGTTCCACGTCTTCCCGTTTATCCTCAGGACAAATTGCAACCTGTACGGAACAGGAGGTTAAAGGTGCTGATGCTCCAAGTAGGGAGCTTGCTAGTAAAGCGGCTGGAATGGCGAACCCGGGCACAAGGAGATGAGAAATGAGGTACGTTTTAGAAACCTTTCCCCATCACACGGTGTACCGTCTTCTGGGTTTCTCATGCATGTTTTTGATGTAGGAAGATGCCCTTGAACCTGGAGATTTGGGACCCATGCGATGGGTACCACGCAGTATTACTTTAAAGGGTCTGCGTTTGCTCACCCAACCTCACCAAACCTCTCAGCCCCAAGAGTTGTCCACCCTTATGTCTCATCCAGCTGTGCGTCTAGATATGGTCAATCCAGGTTGCATCACAGCCCCTGAACGCATTGTGTAAGAATTTCTCTCTCTTTCACTGTCTTTGTTTCATGGGTGTTTCAAAGTAACTTATTTTTATAATGGGGTTTAGCTGCTTTTCAATGCTGTGTTTATGCGGCTTTACACCCACTTGACACACTAACAGAGAGATATCAATACATAGGTTTTACGATTATTATTAGTCAGATATATTCTTGTGCGGTGAATAGGGCGTGTTGAGTCCAGTTCTCTGAGCAAGGAGTAGGTCTTGTCTATTACATATTGGGTTTATGGAACGGTATCTGAGCTAATTTGATACCCTTGTTTTATGTATCACCCCACCTCACCTTTCCCGTTAAGCAGCCATAGTGTGTTTTCTGCATGTGTGACTCTGTTCTGTTTTGTAATTCAGTTCAAGTGTAACGGTTTTTACATTCCCTCTATCAGTGATACCTTATGAGAAGTGTCCTTTTCTGTGTGACTTATTTCACTTAGAATCGTCGTACCTAAATCCACTCATCATGCTGCTACTAACCTTACGACATTGATTTCATGGCTGAGTGATATTCCATTGTACATAAGGACCACAACTTCTTTATCCATTTTTCTCTTTCCTGGGATATTTAAGGTGGAATGAAGTGGAGGTCCTTGTCAACAGAGCAGCCCTCAACTTTGGGGTGCTTGTGTCTTGCTGATTTTTAATTTTCCCAATTTATACCCCCATGAGTGGAAGTGCCCTATGCTCTCTAAGCTGTGTTTTTCAGATGTTTCAGGACTCACCGGACACTTCTCCAGAGTGGCTCTTGGCAATTTACATCCCGCCCATCAGTGTAGCAAGGCTCCCATTTCTCCATGGCCTGTCCTGCATTTCTGGTTTTGACACTTTTTTCAGCATGGCCCTTTTGACCAATGGGAAGCGAGACTTCTTTGTAGCGCTGATTTGCCTTTCCAGGTTGCTTGGTTGGCCAAAAAGGGCGTATGCGTTTTTTCCTGAATATATTCAGGAAAAAACGCATACGCCCTTTTTGGCCAAGGGCATCATTGTCAACGTTTTGCCGCTTTTCATGTGCTTTAAAGGCGATTCGTATCTACCTCCTGAAATCTGTTTCCTGCAATTCTGCCTTGATTTCAAATCCTCTTCTTTGCCTTCCCTCAATATATTTGTGCACGAGAGTTATCATTTATAACTCTGCAGGTTTGTGAATTGCAGTGCCCTGAACCTCCATTTTACAACTCGTTTTTATGGGAGCTGGCCGCAAAATCGCAGAATGGCTTCAGGCCCTGTTCTGGTTCCGGGGTCAGGCTGAGCCTGTGGTTAATTCTTCTTTCTGATGGGAAAATAGAGTGACCTGTGCCTGTCCCAACACCAAGAGCTAGTCTCTCGTTGGTTCCACGTCTTCCCGTTTATCCTCAGGACAAATTGCAACCTGTACGGAACAGGAGGTTAAAGGTGCTGATGCTCCAAGTAGGGAGCTTGCTAGTAAAGCGGCTGGAATGGCGAACCCGGGCACAAGGAGATGAGAAATGAGGTACGTTTTAGAAACCTTTCCCCATCACACGGTGTACCGTCTTCTGGGTTTCTCATGCATGTTTTTGATGTAGGAAGATGCCCTTGAACCTGGAGATTTGGGACCCATGCGATGGGTACCATGCAGTATTACTTTAAAGGGTCTGCGTTTGCTCACCCAACCTCACCAAACCTCTCAGCCCCAAGAGTTGTCCACCCTTATGTCTCATCCAGCTGTGCGTCTAGATATGGTCAATCCAGGTTGCATCACAGCCCCTGAACGCATTGTGTAAGAATTTCTCTCTCTTTCACTGTCTTTGTTTCATGGGTGTTTCAAAGTAACTTATTTTTATAATGGGGTTTAGCTGCTTTTCAATGCTGTGTTTATGCGGCTTTACACCCACTTGACACACTAACAGAGAGATATCAATACATAGGTTTTACGATTATTATTAGTCAGATATATTCTTGTGCGGTGAATAGGGCGTGTTGAGTCCAGTTCTCTGAGCAAGGAGTAGGTCTTGTCTATTACATATTGGGTTTATGGAACGGTATCTGAGCTAATTTGATACCCTTGTTTTATGTATCACCCCACCTCACCTTTCCCGTTAAGCAGCCATAGTGTGTTTTCTGCATGTGTGACTCTGTTCTGTTTTGTAATTCAGTTCAAGTGTAACGGTTTTTACATTCCCTCTATCAGTGATACCTTATGAGAAGTGTCCTTTTCTGTGTGACTTATTTCACTTAGAATCGTCGTACCTAAATCCACTCATCATGCTGCTACTAACCTTACGACATTGATTTCCTGGCTGAGTGATATTCCATTGTACATAAGGACCACAACTTCTTTATCCATTTTTCTCTTTCCTGGGATATTTAAGGTGGAATGAAGTGGAGGTCCTGGTCAACAGAGCAGCCCTCAACTTTGGGGTGCTTGTGTCTTGCTGATTTTTAATTTTCCCAATTTATACCCCCATGAGTGGAAGTGCCCTATGTTCTCTAAGCTGTGTTTTTCAGATGTTTCAGGACTCACCGGACACTTCTCCAGAGTGGCTCTTGGCAATTTACATCCCGCCCATCAGTGTAGCAAGGCTCCCATTTCTCCATGGCCTGTCCTGCATTTCTGGTTTTGACACTTTTTTCAGCATGGCCCTTTTGACCAATGGGAAGCGAGACTTCTTTGTAGCGCTGATTTGCCTTTCCAGGTTGCTTGGTTGGCCAAAAAGGGCGTATGCGTTTTTTCCTGAATATATTCAGGAAAAAACGCATACGCCCTTTTTGGCCAAGGGCATCATTGTCAACGTTTTGCCGCTTTTCATGTGCTTTAAAGGCGATTCGTATCTACCTCCTGAAATCTGTTTCCTGCAATTCTGCCTTGATTTTAAATCCTCTTCTTTGCCTTCCCTCAATATATTTGTGGACGAGAGTTATCATTTATAACTCTGCAGGTTTGTGAATTGCAGTGCCCTGAACCTCCATTTTACAACTCATTTTTATGGGAGCTGGCCGCAAAATCGCAGAATGGCTTCAGGCCCTGTTCTGGTTCCGGGGGTCAGGCTGAGCCTGTGGTTAATTCTTCTTTCTGATGGGAAAATAGAGTGACCTGTGCCTGTCCCAACACCAAGAGCTAGTCTCTCGTTGGTTCCACGTCTTCCCGTTTATCCTCAGGACAAATTGCAACCTGTACGGAACAGGAGGTTAAAGGTGCTGATGCTCCAAGTAGGGAGCTTGCTAGTAAAGCGGCTGGAATGGCGAACCCGGGCACAAGGAGATGAGAAATGAGGTACGTTTTAGAAACCTTTCCCCATCACACGGTGTACCGTCTTCTGGGTTTCTCATGCATGTTTTTGATGTAGGAAGATGCCCTTGAACCTGGAGATTTGGGACCCATGCGATGGGTACCACGCAGTATTACTTTAAAGGGTCTGCGTTTGCTCACCCAACCTCACCAAACCTCTCAGCCCCAAGAGTTGTCCACCCTTATGTCTCATCCAGCTGTGCGTCTAGATATGGTCAATCCAGGTTGCATCACAGCCCCTGAACGCATTGTGTAAGAATTTCTCTCTCTTTCACTGTCTTTGTTTCATGGGTGTTTCAAAGTAACTTATTTTTATAATGGGGTTTAGCTGCTTTTCAATGCTGTGTTTATGCGGCTTTACACCCACTTGACACACTAACAGAGAGATATCAATACATAGGTTTTACGATTATTATTAGTCAGATATATTCTTGTGCGGTGAATAGGGCGTGTTGAGTCCAGTTCTCTGAGCAAGGAGTAGGTCTTGTCTATTACATATTGGGTTTATGGAACGGAATCTGAGCTAATTTGATACCCTTGTTTTATGTATCACCCCACCTCACCTTTCCCGTTAAGCAGCCATAGTGTGTTTTCTGCATGTGTGACTCTGTTCTGTTTTGTAATTCAGTTCAAGTGTAACGGTTTTTACATTCCCTCTATCAGTGATACCTTATGAGAAGTGTCCTTTTCTGTGTGACTTATTTCACTTAGAATCGTCGTACCTAAATCCACTCATCATGCTGCTACTAACCTTACGACATTGATTTCCTGGCTGAGTGATATTCCATTGTACATAAGGACCACAACTTCTTTATCCATTTTTCTCTTTCCTGGGATATTTAAGGTGGAATGAAGTGGAGGTCCTTGTCAACAGAGCAGCCCTCAACTTTGGGGTGCTTGTGTCTTGCTGATTTTTAATTTTCCCAATTTATACCCCCATGAGTGGAAGTGCCCTATGCTCTCTAAGCTGTGTTTTTCAGATGTTTCAGGACTCACCGGACACTTCTCCAGAGTGGCTCTTGGCAATTTACATCCCGCCCATCAGTGTAGCAAGGCTCCCATTTCTCCATGGCCTGTCCTGCATTTCTGGTTTTGACACTTTTTTCAGCATGGCCCTTTTGACCAATGGGAAGCGAGACTTCTTTGTAGCGCTGATTTGCCTTTCCAGGTTGCTTGGTTGGCCAAAAAGGGCGTATGCGTTTTTTCCTGAATATATTCAGGAAAAAACGCATACGCCCTTTTTGGCCAAGGGCATCATTGTCAACGTTTTGCCGCTTTTCATGTGCTTTAAAGGCGATTCGTATCTACCTCCTGAAATCTGTTTCCTGCAATTCTGCCTTGATTTCAAATCCTCTTCTTTGCCTTCCCTCAATATATTTGTGCACGAGAGTTATCATTTATAACTCTGCAGGTTTGTGAATTGCAGTGCCCTGAACCTCCATTTTACAACTCGTTTTTATGGGAGCTGGCCGCAAAATCGCAGAATGGCTTCAGGCCCTGTTCTGGTTCCGGGGTCAGGCTGAGCCTGTGGTTAATTCTTCTTTCTGATGGGAAAATAGAGTGACCTGTGCCTGTCCCAACACCAAGAGCTAGTCTCTCGTTGGTTCCACGTCTTCCCGTTTATCCTCAGGACAAATTGCAACCTGTACGGAACAGGAGGTTAAAGGTGCTGATGCTCCAAGTAGGGAGCTTGCTAGTAAAGCGGCTGGAATGGCGAACCCGGGCACAAGGAGATGAGAAATGAGGTACGTTTTAGAAACCTTTCCCCATCACACGGTGCACCGTCTTCTGGGTTTCTCATGCATGTTTTTGATGTAGGAAGATGCCCTTGAACCTGGAGATTTGGGACCCATGCGATGGGTACCATGCAGTATTACTTTAAAGGGTCTGCGTTTGCTCACCCAACCTCACCAAACCTCTCAGCCCCAAGAGTTGTCCACCCTTATGTCTCATCCAGCTGTGCGTCTAGATATGGTCAATCCAGGTTGCATCACAGCCCCTGAACGCATTGTGTAAGAATTTCTCTCTCTTTCACTGTCTTTGTTTCATGGGTGTTTCAAAGTAACTTATTTTTATAATGGGGTTTAGCTGCTTTTCAATGCTGTGTTTATGCGGCTTTACACCCACTTGACACACTAACAGAGAGATATCAATACATAGGTTTTACGATTATTATTAGTCAGATATATTCTTGTGCGGTGAATAGGGCGTGTTGAGTCCAGTTCTCTGAGCAAGGAGTAGGTCTTGTCTATTACATATTGGGTTTATGGAACGGTATCTGAGCTAATTTGATACCCTTGTTTTATGTATCACCCCACCTCACCTTTCCCGTTAAGCAGCCATAGTGTGTTTTCTGCATGTGTGACTCTGTTCTGTTTTGTAATTCAGTTCAAGTGTAACGGTTTTTACATTCCCTCTATCAGTGATTCCTTATGAGAAGTGTCCTTTTCTGTGTGACTTATTTCACTTAGAATCGTCGTACCTAAATCCACTCATCATGCTGCTACTAACCTTACGACATTGATTTCCTGGCTGAGTGATATTCCATTGTACATAAGGACCACAACTTCTTTATCCATTTTTCTCTTTCCTGGGATATTTAAGGTGGAATGAAGTGGAGGTCCTTGTCAACAGAGCAGCCCTCAACTTTGGGGTGCTTGTGTCTTGCTGATTTTTAATTTTCCCAATTTATACCCCCATGAGTGGAAGTGCCCTATGCTCTCTAAGCTGTGTTTTTCAGATGTTTCAGGACTCACCGGACACTTCTCCAGAGTGGCTCTTGGCAATTTACATCCCGCCCATCAGTGTAGCAAGGCTCCCATTTCTCCATGGCCTGTCCTGCATTTCTGGTTTTGACACTTTTTTCAGCATGGCCCTTTTGACCGATGGGAAGCGAGACTTCTTTGTAGCGCTGATTTGCCTTTCCAGGTTGCTTGGTTGGCCAAAAAGGGCGTATGCGTTTTTTCCTGAATATATTCAGGAAAAAACGCATACGCCCTTTTTGGCCAAGGGCATCATTGTCAACGTTTTGCCGCTTTTCATGTGCTTTAAAGGCGATTCGTATCTACCTCCTGAAATCTGTTTCCTGCAATTCTGCCTTGATTTCAAATCCTCTTCTTTGCCTTCCCTCAATATATTTGTGCACGAGAGTTATCATTTATAACTCTGCAGGTTTGTGAATTGCAGTGCCCTGAACCTCCATTTTACAACTCGTTTTTATGGGAGCTGGCCGCAAAATCGCAGAATGGCTTCAGGCCCTGTTCTGGTTCCGGGGTCAGGCTGAGCCTGTGGTTAATTCTTCTTTCTGATGGGAAAATAGAGTGACCTGTGCCTGTCCCAACACCAAGAGCTAGTCTCTCGTTGGTTCCACGTCTTCCCGTTTATCCTCAGGACAAATTGCAACCTGTACGGAACAGGAGGTTAAAGGTGCTGATGCTCCAAGTAGGGAGCTTGCTAGTAAAGCGGCTGGAATGGCGAACCCGGGCACAAGGAGATGAGAAATGAGGTGCGTTTTAGAAACCTTTCCCCATCACACGGTGTACCGTCTTCTGGGTTTCTCATGCATGTTTTTGATGTAGGAAGATGCCCTTGAACCTGGAGATTTGGGACCCATGCGATGGGTACCACGCAGTATTACTTTAAAGGGTCTGCATTTGCTCACCCAACCTCACCAAACCTCTCAGCCCGAAGAGTGTCCACCCTTATGTCTCATCCAGCTGTGCGTCTAGATATGGTCAATCCAGGTTGCATCACAGCCCCTGAACGCATTGTGTAAGAATTTCTCTCTCTTTCACTGTCTTTGTTTCATGGGTTTTTCAAAGTAATTTATTTTTATAATGGCGTTTAGCTGCTTTTCACTGTTGTGTTTATTCCGCTTTACACCCACTTGACACACTAACAGAGAGATATCAATACATAGGTTTTACGATTATTATTAGTCAGATATATTCTTGTGCGGTGAATAGGGCGTGTTGAGTCCAGTTCTCTGAGCAAGGAGTAGGTCTTGTCTATTACATATTGGGTTTATGGAACGGTATCTGAGCTAATTTGATACCCTTGTTTTATGTATCACCCCACCTCACCTTTCCCGTTAAGCAGCCATAGTGTGTTTTCTGCATGTGTGACTCTGTTCTGTTTTGTAATTCAGTTCAAGTGTAACGGTTTTTACATTCCCTCTATCAGTGATACCTTATGAGAAGTGTCCTTTTCTGTGTGACTTATTTCACTTAGAATCGTCGTACCTAAATCCACTCATCATGCTGCTACTAACCTTACGACATTGATTTCCTGGCTGAGTGATATTCCATTGTACATAAGGACCACAACTTCTTTATCCATTTTTCTCTTTCCTGGGATATTTAAGGTGGAATGAAGTGGAGGTCCTGGTCAACAGAGCAGCCCTCAACTTTGGGGTGCTTGTGTCTTGCTGATTTTTAATTTTCCCAATTTATACCCCCATGAGTGGAAGTGCCCTATGCTCTCTAAGCTGTGTTTTTCAGATGTTTCAGGACTCACCGGACACTTCTCCAGAGTGGCTCTTGGCAATTTACAACCCGCCCATCAGTGTAGCAAGGCTCCCATTTCTCCATGGCCTGTCCTGCATTTCTGGTTTTGACAGTTTTTTCAGCATGGCCCTTTTGACGAATGGGAAGCGAGACTTCTTTGTAGCGCTGATTTGCCTTTCTAGGTTGCTTGGTTGGCCTAAAAGGGCGTATGCGTTTTTTCCTGAATATATTCAGGAAAAAACGCATACGCCCTTTTTGGCCAAGGGCATCATTGTCAACGTTTTGCCGCTTTTCATGTGCTTTAAAGGCGATTCGTATCTACCTCCTGAAATCTGTTTCCTGCAATTCTGCCTTGATTTCAAATCCTCTTCTTTGCCTTCCCTCAATATATTTGTGGACGAGAGTTATCATTTATAACTCTGCAGGTTTGTGAATTGCAGTGACCTGAAGCTCCATTTTACAACTCGCTTTTTTGAGAGCTGGCCGCAAAAGTGCATGATGGTTTCACGCCCTCTTCTGCTTCCGGGGGGCAGGCTGAGCCTGTGGTTAATTCTTCTTCCTGATGGGAAAATAGAGTGACCTGTGCCTGTCCCAAAACCAAGAGCTAGTCTCTCGTTGGTTCCCCGTCTTCCCGTTCATCCTCAGGACAAATTGCAACCTGTACGGAACAGGAGGTTAAAGGTGCTGATGCTCCAAGTAGGGAGATTGCTAGTAAAGCATCTGGAATGGCGAACCCGGGCACAAGGAGATGAGAAATGAGGTGCGTTTTAGAAACCTTTCCCCATCACACGGTGTACCATCTTCTGGGTTTCTCATGCATGTTTTCGATGTAGGAAGATGCCCTTGAACCTGGAGATTTGGGACCCATGGGACGGGTACCACGCAGTATTACTTTAAAGGGTCTGCGTTTCCTCACCCTACCTCACCAAACCTCTCAGCCCCAAGAGTGTCCACCCTTATGTCTCATCCAGCTGTGCATCTAGATATGGTCAATCCAGGTTGCATCACAGCCCCTGAACGCATTGTGTAAGAATTTCTCTCTCTTTCACTGTGTTTGTTTCATGGGTGTTTCAAAGTAATTTATTTTTATAATGGGGTTTAGCTGCTTTTCACTGCTGTGTTTATGCCGCTTTACACCCACTTGACACACTAACAGAGAGATATCAATACATAGGTTTTAAGATTATTACTAGTCAGATATATTCTTGTGCGGTGAATAGGGCGTGTTGAGTCCAGTTCTCTGAGCAAGGAGTAGGTCTTGTCTATTACATATTGGGTTTATGGAACGGTATCTGAGCTAATTTGATACCCTTGTTTTATGTATCACCCCACCTCACCTTTCCCGTTAAGCAGCCATAGTGTGTTTTCTGCATGTGTGACTCTGTTCTGTTTTGTAATTCAGTTCAAGTGTAACGGTTTTTACATTCCCTCTATCAGTGATACCTTATGAGAAGTGTCCTTTTCTGTGTGACTTATTTCACTTAGAATCGTCGTACCTAAATCCACTCATCATGCTGCTACTAGCCTTATGACATTGATTTCATGGCTGAGTGATATTTCATTGTACATAAGGACCACAACTTCTTTATCCATTTTTCTCTTTCCTGGGATATTTAAGGTGGAATGAAGTGGAGGTCCTTGTCAACAGAGCAGCCCTAAACTTTGGGGTGCTTGTGTCTTGCTGATTTTTCATTTTCCCAATTTATACCCCCATGAGTGGAAGTGCCCTATGCTCTCTAAGCTGTGTTTTTTAGGTGTTTCAGGACACACCGTACACTTCTCCAGAGTGGCTGTTGGCAATTTACATCCCGCCCATCAGTGTAGCAAGGCTCCCATTTCTCCATGGCCTGTCCTGCATTTCTGGTTTTGACACTTTTTTCAGCATGGCCCTTTTGACCGATGGGTAGCGACTCTTCTTTGTAGCGCTGATTTGCCTTTCCAGGTTGCTTGGTTGGCCAAAAAGGGCGTATGCGTTTTTACCTGAATATATTCAGGAGAAAATGCATACGCCCTTTTTGGCCAAGGGCATCATTGTCAACGTTTTGCCGCTTTTCATGTGCTTTAAAGGCGATTCGAATCTACCTCCTGAAATCTGTTTCCTGCAATTCTGCCTTGATTTCAAATCCTCTTCTTTGCCTTCCCTCAATATATTTGTGGACGAGAGTTATCATTTATAACTCTGCAGGTTTGTGAATTGCATTGCCCTGAAGCTCCATTTTACAACTCGCTTTTTTGAGAGCTGGCCGCAAAAGTGCATGATGGTTTCACGCCCTCTTCTGCTTCCGGGGGGCAGGCTGAACCTGTGGTTAATTCTTCTTCCTGATGGGAAAATAGAGTGACCTGTGCCTGTGTCCACAACAAGAGCTAGTCTCTCATTGGTTCCCCATCTTCCCGTTCATCCTCAGGACAAATTGCAACCTGTACGGAACAGGAGGTTAAAGGTGCTGATGCTCCAAGTAGTGGGATTGCTAGTAAAGTGGCTGGAATGGCGAACCCGGGCACAAGGAGATGAGAAATGAGGTTCGTTTTAGAAACCTTTCCCCATCACACCGTGTACCATCTTCTGGGTTTCTCATGCATGTTTTCGATGTAGGAAGATGCCCTTGAACCTGGAGATTTGGGACCCATGGGACGGGTACCACGCAGTATTACTTTAAAGGGTCTGCGTTTGCTCACCCAACCTCACCAAACCTCTCAGCCCCAAGAGTGTCCACCCTTATGTCTCATCCAGCTGTGCGTCTAGATATGGTCAATCCAGGTTGCATCACAGCCCCTGAACGCATTGTGTAAGAATTTCTCTCTCTTTCACTGTGTTTGTTTCATGGGTTTTTCAAAGTAATTTATTTTTATAATGGGGTTTAGCTGCTTTTCACTGCTGTGTTTATGCCACTTTACACCCACTTGACACACTAACAGAAAGATATCAGTACATAGGTTTTAAGATTATTACTAGTCAGATATATTCTTGTGCGGTGAATAGGGCGTGTTGAGTCCAGTTCTCTGAGCAAGGAGTAGGTCTTGTTTATTACATATTGGGTTTATGGAACGGTATCTGAGCTAATTTGAAACCCTTGTTTTATGCATCACCCCACCTCACCTTTCCCGTTAAGCAGCCATAGTGTGTTTTCTGCATGTGTGACTCTGTTCTGTTTTGTAATTCAGTTCAAGTGTAACGGTTTTTACATTCCCTCTATCAGTGATACCTTATGAGAAGTGTCCTTTTCTGTGTGACTTGTTTCACTTAGAATCGTCGTACCTAAATCCACTCATCATGCTGCTACTAGCCTTATGACATTGATTTCATGCCTGAGTGATATTCCATTGTACATAAGGGCCACAACTTCTTTATCAATTTTTCTCTGTCATGGGATATTTAAGGTGGAATGAAGTGGAGGTCCTTGTCAACAGAGCAGCCCTAAACTTTGGGGTGCTTGTGTCTTGCTGATTTTTCATTTTCCCAATTTATACCCCCATGCGTGGAAGTGCCCTATGCTCTCTAAGCTGTGTTTTTTAGATGTTTCAGGACACACCGTACACTTCTCCAGAGTGGCTGTTGCCAATTTACATCCCGCCCATCAGAGTAGCAAGGCTCCCATTTCTCCATGGCCTGTCCTGCATTTCTGGTTTTGACACTTTTTTCAGCATGGCCCTTTTGACCGATGGGTAGCGAGTCTTCTTTGTAGCCCTGATTTGCCTTTCCAGGTTGCTTGGTTGGCCAAAAAGGGCGTATGCGTTTTTTCCTGAATATATTCAGGAAAAAACGCATACGCCCTTTTTGGCCAAGGGCATCTTTTTCAACGTTTTGCCGCTTTTCATGTGCTTTAAAGGTTATTCGAATCTACCTCCTGAAATCTGTTTCCTGCAATTCTGCCTTGATTTCAAATCCTCTTCTTTGCCTTCCCTCAATATATCTGTGGACGAGAGTTATCATTTATAACTCTGCAGGTTTGTGAATTGCAGTGCCCTGAACCTCCATTTTACAACTCGCGTTTTTGGGAGCTGGCCGCAAAAGCGCAGAATGGCTTCAGGCCCTGTTCTGGTTCCGGGGGGCAGAATGAGCCTGTGGTTAATTCTTCTTCCTGATGGGAAAATAGAGTGACCTGTGCCTGTCCCAACACCAAGAGCTAGTCTCTCATTGGTTCCCCGTCTTCCCGTTCATCCTCAGGACAAATTGCAACCTATACGGAACAGGAGGTTAAAGGTGCTGATGCTCCAAGTAGGGAGATTGCTAGTAAGGCGGCTGGAATGGCGAACCCGGGCACAAGGAGATGAGAAATGAGGTGCGTTTTAGAAACCTTTCCCCATCACACGGTGTACCATCTTCTGGGTTTCTCATGCATGTTTTCGATGTAGGAAGATGCCCTTGAACCTGGATATTTGGGACCCATGCCATGGGTACCACGGAGTATTATTTAAAGGGTCTGCGTTTGCTCACCCAACCTCACCAAACCTCTCAGCCCCAAGAGTGTCCACCCTTATGTCTGATCCATCTGTGCGTCTAGATATGGTCAATCCAGGTTGCATCACAGCCCCTGAACGCATTGTGTAAGAATTTCTCTCTCTTTCACTGTGTTTGTTTCATGGGTTTTTCGAAGTAATTTATTTTTATAATGGGGTTTAGCTGCTTTTCACTGCTGTGTTTATGCCGCTTTACACCCACTTGACACACTAACAGAGAGATATCAATACATAGGTTTTAAGCTTATTACTAGTCAGATATATTCTTGTGCGGTGAATAGGGCGTGTTGAGTCCAGTTCTCTGAGCAAGGAGTAGGTCTTGTCTATTACATATTGGGTTTATGGAACGGTATCTGAGCTAATTTGAAAACCTTGTTTTATGCATCACCCCACCTCACCTTTCCCGTTAAGCAGCCATAGTGTGTTTTCTGCATGTGTGACTCTGTTCTGTTTTGTAATTCAGTTCAAGTGTAACGGTTTTTACATTCCCTCTATCAGTGATACCTTATGAGAAGTGTCCTTTTCTGTGTGACTTATTTCACTTAGAATCGTCGTACCTAAATCCACTCATCATGCTGCTACTAGCCTTATGACATTGATTTCATGGCTGAGTGATATTCCATTGTACATAAGGACCACAACTTCTTTATCCATTTTTCTCTTTCCTGGGATATTGAAGGTGGAATGAAGTGGAGGTCCTTGTCAACAGAGCAGCCCTCAACTTTGGGGTGCTTGTGTCTTGCTGATTTTTCATTTTCCCAATTTATACCCCCATGAGTGGAAGTGCCCTATGCTCTCTAAGCTGTGTTTTTTAGATGTTTCAGGACTCACCGTAGACTTCTCCAGAGTGTCTGTTGGCAATTTACATCCCGCCCATCAGTGTAGCAAGGCTCCCATTTCTCCATGGCCTGTCCTGCATTTCTGGTTTTGACACGTTTTTCAGCATGGCCCTTTTGACCGATGGGTAGCGAGTCTTCTTTGGAGCGCTGATTTGCCTTTCCAGGTTGCTTGGTTGGCCAAAAAGGGCGTATGCCTTTTTTCCTGAATATATTCAGGAGAAAACGCATACGCCATTTTTGGCCAAGGACATCATTGTCAACGTTTTGCCGCTTTTCATGTGCTTTAAAGACGATTCGAATCTACCTCCTGAAATCTGTTTCCTGCAATTCTGCCTTGATTTCAAATCCCCTTCTTTGCCTTCCCTCAAAATATTTGTGGACGAGAGTTATCATTTATAACTCTGAAGCTTTGTGAATTGCAGTGACCTGAAGCTCCATTTTACAACTCGCTTTTTTGAGAGCTGGCCGCAAAAGTGCATGATGGTTTCACGCCCTCTTCTGCTTCCGGGGGGCAGGCTGAGCCTGTGGTTAATTCTTCTTCCTGATTGTAAAATAGAGTGACCTGTGCCTGTCCCAAAACCAAGAGCCAGTCTCTCATTGGTTCCCCATCTTCCCGTTCATCCTCAGGACAAATTGCAACCTGTACGGAACAGGAGGTTAAAGGTGCTGATGCTCCAAGTAGGGAGATTGCTAGTAAAGCATCTGGAATGGCGAACCCAGGCACAAGGAGATGAGAAATGAGGTGCGTTTTAGAAACCTTTCCCCATCCCACGGTGTACCATTTTCTGGGTTTCTCATGCATGTTTTCGATGTAGGAAGATGCCCTTGAACCTGGAGATTTGGGACCCATGGGACGGGTACCACGCAGTATTAGTTTAAAGGGTCTGCGTTTCCTCACCCTACCTCACCAAACCTCTCAGCCCCAAGAGTGTCCACCCTTATGTCTCATCCAGCTGTGCGTCTAGATATGGTCAATCCAGGTTGCATCACAGCCCCTGAACGCATTGTGTAAGAATTTCTCTCTCTTTCACTGTGTTTGTTTCATGGGTTTTTCAAAGTAATTTATTTTAATAATGGGGTTTAGCTGCTTTTCACTGCTGTGTTTATGCCGCTTTACACCCACTTGACACACTAACAGAGAGATATCAATACATAGGTTTTAAGATTATTACTAGTCAGATATATTCTTGTGCGGTGAATAGGGCGTGTTGAGTCCAGTTCTCTGAGCAAGGAGTAGGTCTTGTCTATTACATATTGGGTTTATGGAACGGTATCTGAGCTAATTTGATACCCTTGTTTTATGTATCACCCCACCTCACCTTTCCCGTTAAGCAGCCATAGTCTGTTTTCTGCATGTGTGACTCTGTTCTGTTTTGTAATTCAGTTCAAGTGTAACGGTTTTTACATTCCCTCTATCAGTGATACCTTATGAGAAGTGTCCTTTTCTGTGTGACTTATTTCACTTAGAATCGTCGTACCTAAATCCACTCATCATGCTGCTACTAGCCTTATGACATTGATTTCATGGCTGAGTGATATTTCATTGTACATAAGGACCACAACTTCTTTATCCATTTTTCTCTTTCCTGGGATATTTAAGGTGGAATGAAGTGGAGGTCCTGGTCAACAGAGCAGCCCTAAACTTTGGGGTGCTTGTGTCTTGCTGATTTTTCATTTTCCCAATTTATACCCCCATGAGTGGAAGTGCCCTATGCTCTCTAAGCTGTGTTTTTTAGATGTTTCAGGACTCACCGTACACTTCTCCAGAGTGGCTGTTGGCAATTTACATCCCGCCCATCAGTGTAGCAAGGCTCCCATTTCTCCATGGCCTGTCCTGCATTTCTGGTTTTGACACTTTTTTCAGCATGGCCCTTTTGACCGATGGGAAGCGAGACTTCTTTGTAGCGCTGATTTGCCTTTCCAGGTTGCTTGGTTGGCTAAAAAGGGCGTATGCGCTTTTTCCTGAATATATTCAGGAAAAAACGCATACGCTCTTTTTGGCCAAGGGCATCATTGTCAACGTTTTGCCGCTTTTCATGTGCTTTAAAGGCGATTCGAATCTACCTCCTGTAATCTGTTTCCTGCAATTCTGCCTTGATTTCAAATCCTCTTCTTTGCCTTCCCTCAATATATTTGTGGACGAGAGTTATCATTTATAACTCTGCAGGTTTGTGAATCGCAGTGCCCGGAAGCTCCATTTTACAACTCGGTTTTTGGGAGCTGGCCGCAAATGCGCAGGATGGCTTCAGGCCCTCTTCTGGTTCCGGGGGTCAGAATGAGCCTGTGGTTAATTCTTCTTCCTGATGGGAAAATAGAGTGACCTGTGCCTGTCCCAACACCAAGAGCTAGTCTCTCATTGGTTCCCCGTCTTCCCGTTCATCCTCAGGACAAATTGCAACCTGTACGGAACAGGAGGTTAAAGGTGCTGATGCTCCAAGTAGGGAGATTGGTAGTAAAGCGGCTGGAATGGGGAACCCGGGCACAAGGAGATGAGAAATGAGGTGCGTTTTAGAAACCTTTCCCCATCACATGGTGTACCAACTTCTGGGTTTCTCATGCATGTTTTCGATGTAGGAAGATGCCCTTGAACCTGGAGATTTGGGACCCATGCGATGGGTACCACGTAGTATTATTAAAAGGGTCTGCGTTTACTCACGAAACCTCACCAAACCTCTAAGCCCCAAGAGTGTCCACCCTTATGTCTCATCCAGCTGTGGGTCTAGATATGGTCAATCCAGGTTGCATCACAGCCCCTGAACGCATTGTGTAAGAAATTCTCTCTCTTTCACTATCTTTGTTTCATGGGTTTTTCAAAGTAATTTATTTTCATAATGGAGTTTAGCTGCTTTTCACTGCTGTGTTTATGCTGCTTTACACCCACTTGACACACTAACAGAGAGATATCAATACATAGGTTTTAAGATTATTACTAGTCAGATATAATCTTGTGCGGTGAATAGGGCGTGTTGAGTCCAGTTCTCTGAGCAAGGAGTACGTCTTGTCTATTACATATTGGGTTTATGGAACGGTATCTGAGCTAATTTGAAACCCTTGTTTTATGTATCACCCCACCTCACCTTTCCCGTTAAGCAGCCATAGTGTGTTTTCTGCATGTGTGACTCTGTTCTGTTTTGTAATTCAGTTCAAGTGTAACGGTTTTTACATTCCCTCTATCAGTAATACCTTATGAGAAGTGTCCTTTACTGTGTGACTTATTTCACTTAGAATCGTCGTACCTAAATCCACTCATCATGCTGCTACTAGCCTTATGACATTGATTTCATGGCTGAGTGATATTCCATTGTACATAAGGACCACAACTTCTTTATCCATTTTTCTCTTTCCTGGGATATTGAAGGTGGAATGAAGTGGAGGTCCTTGTCAACAGAGCAGCCCTAAACTTTGGGGTGCTTGTGTCTTGCTGATTTTTCATTTTCCCAATTTATACCCCAATGAGTGGAAGTGCCCTATGCTCTCTAAGCTGTGTTTTTTAGATGTTTCAGGACTCACCGTACACTTCTCCAGAGTGGCTGTTGGCAATTTACATCCCGCCCATCAGTGCAGCAAGGCTCCCATGTCTCCATGACCTGTCCTGCATTTTCGGTTTCCACACTTTTTTCAGCATGGCCCTTTTGACCGATGGGAAGCGAGACTTCTTTGTAGCGCTGATTTCCCTTTCCAGGTTTCTTGGTTGGCCAACAAGGGCGTATGCGCTTTTTGCTGAATATATTCAGGAAAAAACGCATACGCCCTTTTTGGCCAAGGGCATCATTGTCAACGTTTTGCCGCTTTTCATGTGCTTTAACGGCGATTCGAATCTACCTCCTGAAATCTGTTTCCTGCAATTCTGCCTTGATTTCAAGTCCTCTTCTTTGCCTTCCCTCAATATATTTGTGGACGAGAGTTATCATTTATAACTCTGCAGGTTTGTGAATTGCAGTGCCCTGAACCTCCATTTTACAACTCGCGTTTTTGAGAGCTGGCCGCAAAAGCGCCGGATGGCTTCAGGCCCTGTTCTGGTTCCAGGGGGCAGGCTGAGCCTGTGGTAAATTATTCTTCCTGATGGGAATATAGAGTGACCTGTGCCTGTCCCAACACCAAGAGCTAGTCTCTCATTGGTTCCCCATCTTCCCGTTCATCCTCAGGACAAATTGCAACCTGTACGGAACAGGAGGTTAAAGGTGCTGATTCTCCAAGTAGGGAGATTGCTAGTAAGGCGGCTGGAATGGTGAACCCAGGCACAAGGGGATGAGAAATGAGGTGAGTTTTATAAACCTTTCCCCATCACATGGTGTACCATCTTCTGGGTTTCTCATGCATGTTTTCGATGTAGGAAGATGCCCTTGAAGCTGGAGATTTGGGACCCATGCGATGGGTACCACGCAGTATTACTTTAAAGGGTCTGCGTTTACTCACCCAACCTCACAAAACCTCTCAGCCCCAAGAGTGTCCACCCTTATGTCTCATCCAGCTGTGGGTCTAGATATGGTCAATCCAGGTTGCATCACAGCCCCTGAACGCATTGTGTAAGAATTCCTCTCTCTTTCACTGTCTTTGTTTCTTGGGTTTTTCAAAATAATTTATTTTCATAATGGGGTTTAGCTGCTTTTCACTGCTGTGTTTATGCCGCTTTACACCCACTTGACACACTAACTGAGAGATATAAATACATAGGTTTTAAGATTATTACTAGTCAGATATATTCTTGTGTGTTGAATAGGGCGTATTGAGTCCAGTTCTCTGAGCAAGGAGTAGGTCTTGTCTATTACATATTGGGTTTATGGAATGGTATCTGAGCTAATTTGAAACCCTTCTTTTATGTATCACCCCACCTCACCTTTCCCGTTAAGCAGCCATAGTGTGTTTTCTGCATGTGTGACTCTGTTCTGTTTTGTAATTCAGTTCAAGTGTAACGGTTTTTACATTCCCTCTATAAGTGATACCTTATGAGAAGTGTCCTTTTCTGTGTGACTTATTTCACTTAGAATCGTCGTACCTAAATCCACTCATCATGCTGCTACTAGCCTTATGACATTGATTTCATGGCTGAGTGATATTCCATTGTACATAAGGACCACAACTTCTTTATCCATTTTTCTCTTTCCTGGGATATTTAAGGTGGAATGAAGTGGAGGTCCTTGTCAACAGAGCAGCCCTAAACTTTGGGGTGCTTGTGTCTTGCTGATTTTTAATTTTCCCAATTTATACCCCCATGAGTGGAAGTGCCCTAGGCTCTCTAAGCTGTGTTTTTTAGATGTTTCAGGACACACCATACACTTCCCAAGAGTGGCTGTTTGCAATTTACATCACGCCCATCAGTGTAGCAAGGCTCCCCTTTGTCCATGGCCTGTCCTGCATTTCTGGTTTTGGCACATTTTTCAGCATGGCCCTTTTGACTGATGTGTAGCGAGTCTTCTTTGTAGCGCTGATTTACCTTTCCAGCTTGCTTGGTTGGCCAAAAAGGGCGTATGCGTTTCTTCCTGAATATATTCAGGAAAAAACGCATACGCCCTTTTTGGCCAAGGGCATCATTGTCAACGTTTTGCCGCTTTTCATGTGCTTTAAAGGCGATTCGAATCTACCTCCTGAAATCTGTTTCCTGCAATTCTGCCTTGATTTCAAGTCCTCTTCTTTGCCTTCCCTCAATATATTTGTGGACGAGAGTTATCATTTATAACTCTGCAGGTTGGTGAATTGCACTGCCCTGAACCTCCATTTTACAACTCGCGTTTTTGGGAGCTGGCCTCAAATGCGCATGATGGCTTCAGGCCCTGTTCTGGTTCCAGGGGGCAGGCTGAGCCTGTGGTAAATTCTTCTTCCTGATGGGAAAATAGAGTGACCTGTGCCTGTCCCAACACCAAGAGCTAGTCTCTCATTGGTTCCCCGTCTTCCCGTTCATCCTCAGGACAAATTGCAACCTGTACGGAACAGGAGGTTAAAGGTGCTGATGCTCCAAGTAGGGAGATTGCTAGTAAAGCAGCTGGAATGGCGAACCCGGGCACAAGGAGATGAGAAATGAGGTGCGTTTCAGAAACCTTTCCCCATCACATGGTGTACCATCTTCTGGGTTTCTCATGCATGTTTTCAATGTACCAGGATTCCCTTGAACCTGGAGATTTGGGACCCATGCGATGGGTACCACGCAGTATTACTTTAAAGGGTCTGCGTTTGCTCACCCAACCTCACCAAACCTCTCAGCCCCAAGAGTGTCCACCCTTATGTCTCATCCAGCTGTGGGTCTAGATATGGTCAATCCAGGTTGCATCACAGCCCCTGAACGCATTGTGTAAGAATTTCGCTCTCCTTCACTGTCTTTGTTTCATGGGTTTTTCAAAGTAATTTATTTTCATAATGGGGTTTAGCTGCTTTTCACTGCTGTGTTTATGCCGCTTTACACCCACTTGACACACTAACAGAGAGATATCAATACATAGGTTTTAAGATTATTACTAGTCAGATATATCCT
The DNA here is from genome assembly GCF_965194805.1 of Balaenoptera borealis. Lineage (NCBI taxonomy): Eukaryota > Metazoa > Chordata > Mammalia > Artiodactyla > Balaenopteridae > Balaenoptera > Balaenoptera borealis. The sequence goes on along the minus strand of NW_028123556.1, from coordinate 361,837 downwards.
TGTGCGGTGAATAGGGCGTGTTGAGTCCAGTTCTCTGAGCAAGGAGTAGGTCTTGTCTATTACACATATTGGGTTTATGGAACGGTATCTGAGCAAATTTGAAACCCTTGTTTTATGTATCACCCCACCTCACCTTTCCCGTTAAGCAGCCATAGTGTGTTTTCTGCATGTGTGACTCATTTCTGTTTTTTAATTCAGTTCAAGTGTAACGGTTTTCACATTCCCTCTATCAGTGATACCTTATGAGAAGTGTCCTTTTCTGTGTGACTTATTTCACTTAGAATCGTCGTACCTAAATCCACTCATCATGCTGCTACTAGCCTTATGACATTGATTTCATGGCTGAGTGATATTCCATTGTACATAAGGACCACAACTTCTTTATCCATTTTTCTCTTTCCTGGGATATTGATGGTGGAATGAAGTGGAGGTCCTTGTCAACAGAGCAGCCCTAAACTTTGGGGTGCTTGTGTCTTGCTGATTTTTAATTTTCCCAATTTATACCCCCATGAGTGGAAGTGCCCTATGCTCTCTAAGCTGTGTTTTTTAGATGTTTCAGGACTCACCGTACACTTCTCCAGAGTGGCTGTTGGCAATTTACATCCCGCCCATCAGTGTAGCAAGGCTCCCATTTCTCCATGGCCTGTCCTGCATTTCTGGTTTTGACACTTTTTTCAGCATGGCCCTTTTGACCGATGGGAAGCGAGACTTCTTTGTAGCGCTGATTTGCCTTTCCAGGTTGCTTGGTTGGCTAAAAAGGGCGTATGCGCTTTTTCCTGAATATATTCAGGAAAAAACGCATACGCTCTTTTTGGCCAAGGGCATCATTGTCAACGTTTTGCCGCTTTTCATGTGCTTTAAAGGCGATTTGAATCTACCTCCTGTAATCTGTTTCCTGCAATTCTGCCTTGATTTCAAATCCTCTTCTTTGCCTTCCCTCAATATATTTGTGGACGAGAGTTATCATTTATAACTCTGCAGGTTTGTGAATCGCAGTGCCCGGAAGCTCCATTTTACAACTCGGTTTTTGGGAGCTGGCCGCAAATGCGCAGGATGGCTTCAGGCCCTCTTCTGGTTCCGGGGGGCAGAATGAGCCTGTGGTTAATTCTTCTTCCTGATGGGAAAATAGAGTGACCTGTGCCTGTCCCAACACCAAGAGCTAGTCTCTCATTGGTTCCCCGTCTTCCCGTTCATCCTCAGGACAAATTGCAACCTGTACGGAACAGGAGGTTAAAGGTGCTGATGCTCCAAGTAGGGAGATTGGTAGTAAAGCGGCTGGAATGGGGAACCCGGGCACAAGGAGATGAGAAATGAGGTGCGTTTTAGAAACCTTTCCCCATCACATGGTGTACCAACTTCTGGGTTTCTCATGCATGTTTTCGATGTAGGAAGATGCCCTTGAACCTGGAGATTTGGGACCCATGCGATGGGTACCACGTAGTATTATTAAAAGGGTCTGCGTTTACTCACGAAACCTCACCAAACCTCTAAGCCCCAAGAGTGTCCACCCTTATGTCTCATCCAGCTGTGGGTCTAGATATGGTCAATCCAGGTTGCATCACAGCCCCTGAACGCATTGTGTAAGAATTTCTCTCTCTTTCACTATCTTTGTTTCATGGGTTTTTCAAAGTAATTTATTTTCATAATGGGGTTTAGCTGCTTTTCACTGCTGTGTTTATGCTGCTTTACACCCACTTGACACACTAACAGAGAGATATCAATACATAGGTTTTAAGATTATTACTAGTCAGATATAATCTTGTGCGGTGAATAGGGCGTGTTGAGTCCAGTTCTCTGAGCAAGGAGTACGTCTTGTCTATTACATATTGGGTTTATGGAACGGTATCTGAGCTAATTTGAAACCCTTGTTTTATGTATCACCCCACCTCACCTTTCCCGTTAAGCAGCCATAGTGTGTTTTCTGCATGTGTGACTCTGTTCTGTTTTGTAATTCAGTTCAAGTGTAACGGTTTTTACATTCCCTCTATCAGTAATACCTTATGAGAAGTGTCCTTTACTGTGTGACTTATTTCACTTAGAATCGTCGTACCTAAATCCACTCATCATGCTGCTACTAGCCTTATGACATTGATTTCATGGCTGAGTGATATTCCATTGTACATAAGGACCACAACTTCTTTATCCATTTTTCTCTTTCCTGGGATATTGAAGGTGGAATGAAGTGGAGGTCCTTGTCAACAGAGCAGCCCTAAACTTTGGGGTGCTTGTGTCTTGCTGATTTTTCATTTTCCCAATTTATACCCCAATGAGTGGAAGTGCCCTATGCTCTCTAAGCTGTGTTTTTTAGATGTTTCAGGACTCACCGTACACTTCTCCAGAGTGGCTGTTGGCAATTTACATCCCGCCCATCAGTGCAGCAAGGCTCCCATGTCTCCATGACCTGTCCTGCATTTTCGGTTTCCACACTTTTTTCAGCATGGCCCTTTTGACCGATGGGAAGCGAGACTTCTTTGTAGCGCTGATTTCCCTTTCCAGGTTTCTTGGTTGGCCAACAAGGGCGTATGCGCTTTTTGCTGAATATATTCAGGAAAAAACGCATACGCCCTTTTTGGCCAAGGGCATCATTGTCAACGTTTTGCCGCTTTTCATGTGCTTTAACGGCGATTCGAATCTACCTCCTGAAATCTGTTTCCTGCAATTCTGCCTTGATTTCAAGTCCTCTTCTTTGCCTTCCCTCAATATATTTGTGGACGAGATTTATCATTTATAACTCTGCAGGTTTGTGAATTGCAGTGCCCTGAACCTCCATTTTACAACTCGCGTTTTTGAGAGCTGGCCGCAAAAGCGCCGGATGGCTTCAGGCCCTGTTCTGGTTCCAGGGGGCAGGCTGAGCCTGTGGTAAATTATTCTTCCTGATGGGAATATAGAGTGACCTGTGCCTGTCCCAACACCAAGAGCTAGTCTCTCATTGGTTCCCCATCTTCCCGTTCATCCTCAGGACAAATTGCAACCTGTACGGAACAGGAGGTTAAAGGTGCTGATTCTCCAAGTAGGGAGATTGCTAGTAAGGCGGCTGGAATGGTGAACCCAGGCACAAGGGGATGAGAAATGAGGTGAGTTTTATAAACCTTTCCCCATCACACGGTGTACCATCTTCTGGGTTTCTCATGCATGTTTTCGATGTAGGAAGATGCCCTTGAAGCTGGAGATTTGGGACCCATGCGATGGGTACCACGCAGTATTACTTTAAAGGGTCTGCGTTTGCTCACCCAACCTCACCAAACCTCTCAGCCGCAACAGTGTCCACCCTTAGGTCTCATCCAGCTGTGGGTCTAGATATGGTCAATCCAGGTTGCATCACAGCCCCTGAACGCATTGTGTAAGAATTTCGCTCTCTTTCACTGTCTTTGTTTCACGGGTTTTTCAAAATAATTTATTTTCATAATGGGGTTTAGCTGCTTTTCACTGCTGTGTTTATGCCGCTTTACACCCACTTGACACACTAACAGAGAGATATCAATACATAGGTTTTAAGATTATTCCTAGTCAGATATATTCTTGTGCGGTGAATAGGGCGTGTTGAGTCCAGTTCTCTGAGCAAGGAGTAGGTCTTGTCTATTACATATTGGGTTTATTGAATGGTATCTGAGCTAATTTGAAACCCTTCTTTTATGTATCACCCCACCTCACCTTTCCCGTTAAGCAGCCATAGTGTGTTTTCTGCATGTGTGACTCTGTTCTGTTTTGTAATTCAGTTCAAGTGTAACGGTTTTTACATTCCCTCTATAAGTGATACCTTATGAGAAGTGTCCTTTTCTGTGTGACTTATTTCACTTAGAATCGTCGTACCTAAATCCACTCATCATGCTGCTACTAGCCTTATGACATTGATTTCATGGCTGAGTGATATTCCATTGTACATAAGGACCACAACTTCTTTATCCATTTTTCTCTTTCCTGGGATATTTAAGGTGGAATGAAGTGGAGGTCCTTGTCAACAGAGCAGCCCTAAACTTTGGGGTGCTTGTGTCTTGCTGATTTTTAATTTTCCCAATTTATACCCCCATGAGTGGAAGTGCCCTAGGCTCTCTAAGCTGTGTTTTTTAGATGTTTCAGGACACACCATACACTTCCCAAGAGTGGCTGTTTGCAATTTACATCACGCCCATCAGTGTAGCAAGGCTCCCCTTTGTCCATGGCCTGTCCTGCATTTCTGGTTTTGGCACATTTTTCAGCATGGCCCTTTTGACTGATGTGTAGCGAGTCTTCTTTGTAGCGCTGATTTGCCTTTCCAGCTTGCTTGGTTGGCCAAAAAGGGCGTATGCGTTTCTTCCTGAATATATTCAGGAAAAAACGCATACGCCCTTTTTGGCCAAGGGCATCATTGTCAACGTTTTGCCGCTTTTCATGTGCTTTAAAGGCGATTCGAATCTACCTCCTGAAATCTGTTTCCTGCAATTCTGCCTTGATTTCAACTCCTCTTCTTTGCCTTCCCTCAATATATTTGTGGACGAGAGTTATCATTTATAACTCTGCAGGTTGGTGAATTGCACTGCCCTGAACCTCCATTTTACAACTCGCGTTTTTGGGAGCTGGCCTCAAATGCGCATGATGGCTTCAGGCCCTGTTCTGGTTCCAGGGGGCAGGCTGAGCCTGTGGTAAATTCTTCTTCCTGATGGGAAAATAGAGTGACCTGTGCCTGTCCCAACACCAAGAGCTAGTCTCTCATTGGTTCCCCGTCTTCCCGTTCATCCTCAGGACAAATTGCAACCTGTACGGAACAGGAGGTTAAAGGTGCTGATGCTCCAAGTAGGGAGATTGCTAGTAAAGCAGCTGGAATGGCGAACCCGGGCACAAGGAGATGAGAAATGAGGTGCGTTTCAGAAATCTTTCTCCATCACATGGTGTACCATCTTCTGGGTTTCTCATGCATGTTTTCAATGTAGCAGGATTCCCTTGAACCTGGAGATTTGGGACCCATGCGATGGGTACCACGCAGTATTACTTTAAAGGGTCTGCGTTTGCTCACCCAACCTCACCAAACCTCTCAGCCCCAAGAGTGTCCACCCTTATGTCTCATCCAGCTGTGGGTCTAGATATGGTCAATCCAGGTTGCATCACAGCCCCTGAACGCATTGTGTAAGAATTTCGCTCTCTTTCACTGTCTTTGTTTCTTGGGTTTTTCAAAGTAATTTATTTTCATAATGGGGTTTAGCTGCTTTTCACTGCTGTGTTTATGCCGCTTTACACCCAGTTGACACACTAACTGAGAGATATCAATACATAGGTTTTAAGATTATTACTAGTCAGATATATTCTTGTGTGTTGAATAGGGCGTATTGAGTCCAGTTCTCTGAGCAAGGAGTAGGTCTTGTCTATTACATATTGGGTTTATGGAATGGTATCTGAGCTAATTTGAAACCCTTCTTTTATGTATCACCCCACCTCACCTTTCCCGTTAAGCAGCCATAGTGTGTTTTCTGCATGTGTGACTCTGTTCTGTTTTGTAATTCAGTTCAAGTGTAACGGTTTTTACATTCCCTCTATAAGTGATACCTTATGAGAAGTGTCCTTTTCTGTGTGACTTATTTCACTTAGAATCGTCGTACCTAAATCCACTCATCATGCTGCTACTAGCCTTATGACATTGATTTCATGGCTGAGTGATATTCCATTGTACATAAGGACCACAAATTCTTTACCCATTTTTCTCTTTCCTGGGATATTTAAGGTGGAATGAAGTGGAGGTCCTTGTCAACAGAGCAGCCCTAAACTTTGGGGTGCTTGTGTCTTGCTGATTTTTCATTTTCCCAATTTATACCCCCATGAGTGGAAGTGCCCTAGGCTCTCTAAGCTGTGTTTTTTAGATGTTTCAGGACACACCGTACACTTCCCAAGTGTGGCTGTTGGCAATTTACATCCCGCCCATCAGTGTAGCAAGGCTCCCCTTTGTCCATGGCCTGTCCTGCATTTCTGGTTTTGGCACATTTTTCAGCATGGCCCTTTTGACTGATGTGTAGCGAGTCTTCTTTGTAGCGCTGATTTGCCTTTCCAGCTTGCTTGGTTGGCCAAAAAGGGCGTATGCGTTTCTTCCTGAATATATTCAGGAAAAAACGCATACGCCCTTTTTGGCCAAGGGCATCATTGTCAACGTTTTGCCGCTTTTCATGTGCTTTAAATGCGATTCGAATCTACCTCCTGAAATCTGTTTCCTGCAATTCTGCCTTGATTTCAAGTCCTCTTCTTTGCCTTCCCTCAATATATTTGTGGACGAGAGTTATCATTTATAACTCTGCAGGTTGGTGAATTGCACTGCCCTGAACCTCCATTTTACAACTCGCGTTTTTGGGAGCTGGCCTCAAATGCGCATGATGGCTTCAGGCCCTGTTCTGGTTCCAGGGGGCAGGCTGAGCCTGTGGTAAATTCTTCTTCCTGATGGGAAAATAGAGTGACCTGTGCCTGTCCCAACACCAAGAGCTAGTCTCTCATTGGTTCCCCGTCTTCCCGTTCATCCTCAGGACAAATTGCAACCTGTACGGAACAGGAGGTTAAAGGTGCTGATGCTCCAAGTAGGGAGATTGCTAGTAAAGCAGCTGGAATGGCGAACCCGGGCACAAGGAGATGAGAAATGAGGTGCGTTTCAGAAACCTTTCCCCATCACATGGTGTACCATCTACTGGGTATCTCATGCATGTTTTCAATGTACCAGGATTCCCTTGAACCTGGAGATTTGGGACCCATGCGATGGGTACCACGCAGTATTACTTTAAAGGGTCTGCGTTTGCTCACCCAACCTCACCAAACCTCTCAGCCCCAAGAGTGTCCACCCTTATGTCTCATCCAGCTGTGGGTCTAGATATGGTCAATCCAGGTTGCATCACAGCCCCTGAAAGCATTGTGTAAGAATTTCTCTCTCTTTCACTATCTTTGTTTCATGGGTTTTTCAAAGTAATTTATTTTCATAATGGGGTTTAGCTGCTTTTCACTGCTGTGTTTATGCTGCTTTACACCCACTTGACACACTAACTGAGAGATATCAATACATAGGTTTTAAGATTATTACTAGTCAGATATAATCTTGTGCGGTGAATAGGGCGTGTTGAGTCCAGTTCTCTGAGCAAGGAGTACGTCTTGTCTATTACATATTGGGTTTATGGAACGGTATCTGAGCTAATTTGAAACCCTTGTTTTATGTATCACCCCACCTCACCTTTCCCGTTAAGCAGCCATAGTGTGTTTTCTGCATGTGTGACTCTGTTCTGTTTTGTAATTCAGTTCAAGTGTAACGGTTTTTACATTCCCTCTATCAGTAATACCTTATGAGAAGTGTCCTTTACTGTGTGACTTATTTCACTTAGAATCGTCGTACCTAAATCCACTCATCATGCTGCTACTAGCCTTATGACATTGATTTCATGGCTGAGTGATATTCCATTGTACATAAGGACCACAACTTCTTTATCCATTTTTCTCTTTCCTGGGATATTGAAGGTGGAATGAAGTGGAGGTCCTTGTCAACAGAGCAGCCCTAAACTTTGGGGTGCTTGTGTCTTGCTGATTTTTCATTTTCCCAATTTATACCCCAATGAGTGGAAGTGCCCTATGCTCTCTAAGCTGTGTTTTTTAGATGTTTCAGGACTCACCGTACACTTCTCCAGAGTGGCTGTTGGCAATTTACATCCCGCCCATCAGTGCAGCAAGGCTCCCATGTCTCCATGACCTGTCCTGCATTTTCGGTTTTCACACTTTTTTCAGCATGGCCCTTTTGACCGATGGGAAGCGAGACTTCTTTGTAGCGCTGATTTCCCTTTCCAGGTTTCTTGGTTGGCCAACAAGGGCGTATGCGCTTTTTGCTGAATATATTCAGGAAAAAACGCATACGCCCTTTTTGGCCAAGGGCATCATTGTCAACGTTTTGCCGCTTTTCATGTGCTTTAACGGCGATTCGAATCTACCTCCTGAAATCTGTTTCCTGCAATTCTGCCTTGATTTCAAGTCCTCTTCTTTGCCTTCCCTCAATATATTTGTGGACGAGATTTATCATTTATAACTCTGCAGGTTTGTGAATTGCAGTGCCCTGAACCTCCATTTTACAACTCGCGTTTTTGAGAGCTGGCCGCAAAAGCGCCGGATGGCTTCAGGCCCTGTTCTGGTTCCAGGGGGCAGGCTGAGCCTGTGGTAAATTATTCTTCCTGATGGGAATATAGAGTGACCTGTGCCTGTCCCAACACCAAGAGCTAGTCTCTCATTGGTTCCCCATCTTCCCGTTCATCCTCAGGACAAATTGCAACCTGTACGGAACAGGAGGTTAAAGGTGCTGATTCTCCAAGTAGGGAGATTGCTAGTAAGGCGGCTGGAATGGTGAACCCAGGCACAAGGGGATGAGAAATGAGGTGAGTTTTATAAACCTTTCCCCATCACACGGTGTACCATCTTCTGGGTTTCTCATGCATGTTTTCGATGTAGGAAGATGCCCTTGAAGCTGGAGATTTGGGACCCATGCGATGGGTACCACGCAGTATTACTTTAAAGGGTCTGCGTTTGCTCACCCAACCTCACCAAACCTCTCAGCCGCAACAGTGTCCACCCTTAGGTCTCATCCAGCTGTGGGTCTAGATATGGTCAATCCAGGTTGCATCACAGCCCCTGAACGCATTGTGTAAGAATTTCGCTCTCTTTCACTGTCTTTGTTTCACGGGTTTTTCAAAATAATTTATTTTCATAATGGGGTTTAGCTGCTTTTCACTGCTGTGTTTATGCCGCTTTACACCCACTTGACACACTAACAGAGAGATATCAATACATAGGTTTTAATATTATTCCTAGTCAGATATATTCTTGTGCGGTGAATAGGGCGTGTTGAGTCCAGTTCTCTGAGCAAGGAGTAGGTCTTGTCTATTACATATTGGGTTTATTGAATGGTATCTGAGCTAATTTGAAACCCTTCTTTTATGTATCACCCCACCTCACCTTTCCCGTTAAGCAGCCATAGTGTGTTTTCTGCATGTGTGACTCTGTTCTGTTTTGTAATTCAGTTCAAGTGTAACGGTTTTTACATTCCCTCTATAAGTGATACCTTATGAGAAGTGTCCTTTTCTGTGTGACTTATTTCACTTAGAATCGTCGTACCTAAATCCACTCATCATGCTGCTACTAGCCTTATGACATTGATTTCATGGCTGAGTGATATTCCATTGTACATAAGGACCACAACTTCTTTATCCATTTTTCTCTTTCCTGGGATATTTAAGGTGGAATGAAGTGGAGGTCCTTGTCAACAGAGCAGCCCTAAACTTTGGGGTGCTTGTGTCTTGCTGATTTTTAATTTTCCCAATTTATACCCCCATGAGTGGAAGTGCCCTAGGCTCTCTAAGCTGTGTTTTTTAGATGTTTCAGGACACACCGTACACTTCCCAAGAGTGGCTGTTTGCAATTTACATCCCGCCCATCAGTGTAGCAAGGCTCCCCTTTGTCCATGGCCTGTCCTGCATTTCTGGTTTTGGCACATTTTTCAGCATGGCCCTTTTGACTGATGTGTAGCGAGTCTTCTTTGTAGCGCTGATTTGCCTTTCCAGCTTGCTTGGTTGGCCAAAAAGGGCGTATGCGTTTCTTCCTGAATATATTCAGGAAAAAACGCATACGCCCTTTTTGGCCAAGGGCATCATTGTCAACGTTTTGCCGCTTTTCATGTGCTTTAAAGGCGATTCGAATCTACCTCCTGAAATCTGTTTCCTGCAATTCTGCCTTGATTTCAAGTCCTCTTCTTTGCCTTCCCTCAATATATTTGTGGACGAGAGTTATCATTTATAACTCTGCAGGTTGGTGAATTGCACTGCCCTGAACCTCCATTTTACAACTCGCGTTTTTGGGAGCTGGCCTCAAATGCGCATGATGGCTTCAGGCCCTGTTCTGGTTCCAGGGGGCAGGCTGAGCCTGTGGTAAATTCTTCTTCCTGATGGGAAAATAGAGTGACCTGTGCCTGTCCCAACACCAAGAGCTAGTCTCTCATTGGTTCCCCGTCTTCCCGTTCATCCTCAGGACAAATTGCAACCTGTACGGAACAGGAGGTTAAAGGTGCTGATGCTCCAAGTAGGGAGATTGCTAGTAAAGCAGCTGGAATGGCGAACCCGGGCACAAGGAGATGAGAAATGAGGTGCGTTTCAGAAATCTTTCTCCATCACATGGTGTACCATCTTCTGGGTTTCTCATGCATGTTTTCAATGTAGCAGGATTCCCTTGAACCTGGAGATTTGGGACCCATGCGATGGGTACCACGCAGTATTACTTTAAAGGGTCTGCGTTTGCTCACCCAACCTCACCAAACCTCTCAGCCCCAAGAGTGTCCACCCTTATGTCTCATCCAGCTGTGGGTCTAGATATGGTCAATCCAGGTTGCATCACAGCCCCTGAACGCATTGTGTAAGAATTTCGCTCTCTTTCACTGTCTTTGTTTCTTGGGTTTTTCAAAGTAATTTATTTTCATAATGGGGTTTAGCTGCTTTTCACTGCTGTGTTTATGCCGCTTTACACCCACTTGACACACTAACTGAGAGATATCAATACATAGGTTTTAAGATTATTACTAGTCAGATATATTCTTGTGTGTTGAATAGGGCGTATTGAGTCCAGTTCTCTGAGCAAGGAGTAGGTCTTGTCTATTACATATTGGGTTTATGGAATGGTATCTGAGCTAATTTGAAACCCTTCTTTTATGTATCACCCCACCTCACCTTTCCCGTTAAGCAGCCATAGTGTGTTTTCTGCATGTGTGACTCTGTTCTGTTTTGTAATTCAGTTCAAGTGTAACGGTTTTTACATTCCCTCTATAAGTGATACCTTATGAGAAGTGTCCTTTTCTGTGTGACTTATTTCACTTAGAATCGTCGTACCTAAATCCACTCATCATGCTGCTACTAGCCTTATGACATTGATTTCATGGCTGAGTGATATTCCATTGTACATAAGGACCACAAATTCTTTACCCATTTTTCTCTTTCCTGGGATATTTAAGGTGGAATGAAGTGGAGGTCCTTGTCAACAGAGCAGCCCTAAACTTTGGGGTGCTTGTGTCTTGCTGATTTTTCATTTTCCCAATTTATACCCCCATGAGTGGAAGTGCCCTAGGCTCTCTAAGCTGTGTTTTTTAGATGTTTCAGGACACACCGTACACTTCCCAAGTGTGGCTGTTGGCAATTTACATCCCGCCCATCAGTGTAGCAAGGCTCCCCTTTGTCCATGGCCTGTCCTGCATTTCTGGTTTTGGCACATTTTTCAGCATGGCCCTTTTGACTGATGTGTAGCGAGTCTTCTTTGTAGCGCTGATTTGCCTTTCCAGCTTGCTTGGTTGGCCAAAAAGGGCGTATGCGTTTCTTCCTGAATATATTCAGGAAAAAACGCATACGCCCTTTTTGGCCAAGGGCATCATTGTCAACGTTTTGCCGCTTTTCATGTGCTTTAAATGCGATTCGAATCTACCTCCTGAAATCTGTTTCCTGCAATTCTGCCTTGATTTCAAGTCCTCTTCTTTGCCTTCCCTCAATATATTTGTGGACGAGAGTTATCATTTATAACTCTGCAGGTTGGTGAATTGCACTGCCCTGAACCTCCATTTTACAACTCGCGTTTTTGGGAGCTGGCCTCAAATGCGCATGATGGCTTCAGGCCCTGTTCTGGTTCCAGGGGGCAGGCTGAGCCTGTGGTAAATTCTTCTTCCTGATGGGAAAATAGAGTGACCTGTGCCTGTCCCAACACCAAGAGCTAGTCTCTCATTGGTTCCCCGTCTTCCCGTTCATCCTCAGGACAAATTGCAACCTGTACGGAACAGGAGGTTAAAGGTGCTGATGCTCCAAGTAGGGAGATTGCTAGTAAAGCAGCTGGAATGGCGAACCCGGGCACAAGGAGATGAGAAATGAGGTGCGTTTCAGAAACCTTTCCCCATCACATGGTGTACCATCTTCTGGGTTTCTCATGCATGTTTTCAATGTACCAGGATTCCCTTGAACCTGGAGATTTGGGACCCATGCGATGGGTACCACGCAGTATTACTTTAAAGGGTCTGCGTTTGCTCACCCAACCTCACCAAACCTCTCAGCCCCAAGAGTGTCCACCCTTATGTCTCATCCAGCTGTGGGTCTAGATATGGTCAATCCAGGTTGCATCACAGCCCCTGAACGCATTGTGTAAGAATTTCGCTCTCTTTCACTGTCTTTGTTTCATGGGTTTTTCAAAGTAATTTATTTTTATAATGGGGTTTAGCTGCTTTTCACTGCTGTGTTTATGCCGCTTTACACCCACTTGACACACTAACAGAGAGATATCAATACATAGGTTTTAAGATTATTACTAGTCAGATATATCCTTGTGCGGTGAATAGGGCGTGTTGAGTCCAGTTCTCTGAGCAAGGAGTAGGTCTAGTCTATTACACATATTGGGTTTATGGAACGGTATCTGAGCAAATTTGAAACCCTTGTTTTATGTATCACCCCACCTCACCTTTCCCGTTAAGCAGCCATAGTGTGTTTTCTGCATGTGTGACTCATTTCTGTTTTTTAATTCAGTTCAAGTGTAACGGTTTTCACATTCCCTCTATCAGTGATACCTTATGAGAAGTGTCCTTTTCTGTGTGACTTATTTCACTTAGAATCGTCGTACCTAAATCCACTCATCATGCTGCTACTAGCCTTATGACATTGATTTCATGGCTGAGTGATATTCCATTGTACATAAGGACCACAACTTCTTTATCCATTTTTCTCTTTCCTGGGATATTGATGGTGGAATGAAGTGGAGGTCCTTGTCAACAGAGCAGCCCTAAACTTTGGGGTGCTTGTGTCTTGCTGATTTTTAATTTTCCCAATTTATACCCCCATGAGTGGAAGTGCCCTATGCTCTCTAAGCTGTGTTTTTTAGATGTTTCAGGACTCACCGTACACTTCTCCAGAGTGGCTCCTGGCAATTTACATCCCGCCCATCAGTGTAGCAAGGCTCCCATTTCTCCATGGCCTGTCCTGCATTTCTGGTTTTGACACTTTTTTCAGCATGGCCCTTTTGACCGATGGGAAGCGAGACTTCTTTGTAGCGCTGATTTGCCTTTCCAGGTTGCTTGGTTGGCTAAAAAGGGCGTATGCGCTTTTTCCTGAATATATTCAGGAAAAAACGCATACGCTCTTTTTGGCCAAGGGCATCATTGTCAACGTTTTGCCGCTTTTCATGTGCTTTAAAGGCGATTCGAATCTACCTCCTGTAATCTGTTTCCTGCAATTCTGCCTTGATTTCAAATCCTCTTCTTTGCCTTCCCTCAATATATTTGTGGACGAGAGTTATCATTTATAACTCTGCAGGTTTGTGAATCGCAGTGCCCGGAAGCTCCATTTTACAACTCGGTTTTTGGGAGCTGGCCGCAAATGCGCAGGATGGCTTCAGGCCCTCTTCTGGTTCCGGGGGGCAGAATGAGCCTGTGGTTAATTCTTCTTCCTGATGGGAAAATAGAGTGACCTGTGCCTGTCCCAACACCAAGAGCTAGTCTCTCATTGGTTCCCCGTCTTCCCGTTCATCCTCAGGACAAATTGCAACCTGTACGGAACAGAAGGTTAAAGGTGCTGATGCTCCAAGTAGGGAGATTGGTAGTAAAGCGGCTGGAATGGGGAACCCGGGCACAAGGAGATGAGAAATGAGGTGCGTTTTAGAAACCTTTCCCCATCACATGGTGTACCAACTTCTGGGTTTCTCATGCATGTTTTCAATGTAGGAAGATGCCCTTGAACCTGGAGATTTGGGACCCATGCGATGGGTACCACGTAGTATTATTAAAAGGGTCTGCGTTTACTCACGAAACCTCACCAAACCTCTAAGCCCCAAGAGTGTCCACCCTTATGTCTCATCCAGCTGTGGGTCTAGATATGGTCAATCCAGGTTGCATCACAGCCCCTGAACGCATTGTGTAAGAATTTCTCTCTCTTTCACTATCTTTGTTTCATGGGTTTTTCAAAGTAATTTATTTTCATAATGGGGTTTAGCTGCTTTTCACTGCTGTGTTTATGCCGCTTTACACCCACTTGACACACTAACAGAGAGATATCAATACATAGGTTTTAAGATTATTACTAGTCAGATATAATCTTGTGCGGTGAATAGGGCGTGTTGAGTCCAGTTCTCTGAGCAAGGAGTACGTCTTGTCTATTACATATTGGGTTTATGGAACGGTATCTGAGCTAATTTGAAACCCTTGTTTTATGTATCACCCCACCTCACCTTTCCCGTTAAGCAGCCATAGTGTGTTTTCTGCATGTGTGACTCTGTTCTGTTTTGTAATTCAGTTCAAGTGTAACGGTTTTTACATTCCCTCTATCAGTAATACCTTATGAGAAATGTCCTTTACTGTGTGACTTATTTCACTTAGAATCGTCGTACCTAAATCCACTCATCATGCTGCTACTAGCCTTATGACATTGATTTCATGGCTGAGTGATATTCCATTGTACATAAGGACCACAACTTCTTTATCCATTTTTCTCTTTCCTGGGATATTGAAGGTGGAATGAAGTGGAGGTCCTTGTCAACAGAGCAGCCCTAAACTTTGGGGTGCTTGTGTCTTGCTGATTTTTCATTTTCCCAATTTATACCCCAATGAGTGGAAGTGCCCTATGCTCTCTAAGCTGTGTTTTTTAGATGTTTCAGGACTCACCGTACACTTCTCCAGAGTGGCTGTTGGCAATTTACATCCCGCCCATCAGTGCAGCAAGGCTCCCATGTCTCCATGACCTGTCCTGCATTTTCGGTTTTCACACTTTTTTCAGCATGGCCCTTTTGACCGATGGGAAGCGAGACTTCTTTGTAGCGCTGATTTCCCTTTCCAGGTTTCTTGGTTGGCCAACAAGGGCGTATGCGCTTTTTGCTGAATATATTCAGGAAAAAACGCATACGCCCTTTTTGGCCAAGGGCATCATTGTCAACGTTTTGCCGCTTTTCATGTGCTTTAACGGCGATTCGAATCTACCTCCTGAAATCTGTTTCCTGCAATTCTGCCTTGATTTCAAGTCCTCTTCTTTGCCTTCCCTCAATATATTTGTGGACGAGATTTATCATTTATAACTCTGCAGGTTTGTGAATTGCAGTGCCCTGAACCTCCATTTTACAACTCGCGTTTTTGAGAGCTGGCCGCAAAAGCGCCGGATGGCTTCAGGCCCTGTTCTGGTTCCAGGGGGCAGGCTGAGCCTGTGGTAAATTATTCTTCCTGATGGGAATATAGAGTGACCTGTGCCTGTCCCAACACCAAGAGCTAGTCTCTCATTGGTTCCCCATCTTCCCGTTCATCCTCAGGACAAATTGCAACCTGTACGGAACAGGAGGTTAAAGGTGCTGATTCTCCAAGTAGGGAGATTGCTAGTAAGGCGGCTGGAATGGTGAACCCAGGCACAAGGGGATGAGAAATGAGGTGAGTTTTATAAACCTTTCCCCATCACACGGTGTACCATCTTCTGGGTTTCTCATGCATGTTTTCGATGTAGGAAGATGCCCTTGAAGCTGGAGATTTGGGACCCATGCGATGGGTACCACGCAGTATTACTTTAAAGGGTCTGCGTTTACTCACCCAACCTCACAAAACCTCTCAGCCCCAAGAGTGTCCACCCTTATGTCTCATCCAGCTGTGCGTCTAGATATGGTCAATCCAGGTTGCATCACAGCCCCTGAACGCATTGTGTAAGAATTTCGCTCTCTTTCACTGTCTTTGTTTCTTGGGTTTTTCAAAATAATTTATTTTCATAATGGGGTTTAGCTGCTTTTCACTGCTGTGTTTATGCCGCTTTACACCCACTTGACACACTAACTGAGAGATATAAATACATAGGTTTTAAGATTATTACTAGTCAGATATATTCTTGTGTGTTGAATAGGGCGTATTGAGTCCAGTTCTCTGAGCAAGGAGTAGGTCTTGTCTATTACATATTGGGTTTATGGAATGGTATCTGAGCTAATTTGAAACCCTTCTTTTATGTATCACCCCACCTCACCTTTCCCGTTAAGCAGCCATAGTGTGTTTTCTGCATGTGTGACTCTGTTCTGTTTTGTAATTCAGTTCAAGTGTAACGGTTTTTACATTCCCTCTATAAGTGATACCTTATGAGAAGTGTCCTTTTCTGTGTGACTTATTTCACTTAGAATCGTCGTACCTAAATCCACTCATCATGCTGCTACTAGCCTTATGACATTGATTTCATGGCTGAGTGATATTCCATTGTACATAAGGACCACAACTTCTTTATCCATTTTTCTCTTTCCTGGTATATTTAAGGTGGAATGAAGTGGAGGTCCTTGTCAACAGAGCAGCCCTAAACTTTGGGGTGCTTGTGTCTTGCTGATTTTTCATTTTCCCAATTTATACCCCCATGAGTGGAAGTGCCCTAGGCTCTCTAAGCTGTGTTTTTTAGATGTTTCAGGACACACCGTACACTTCCCAAGAGTGGCTGTTTGCAATTTACATCCCGCCCATCAGTGTAGCAAGGCTCCCCTTTGTCCATGGCCTGTCCTGCATTTCTGGTTTTGGCACATTTTTCAGCATGGCCCTTTTGACTGATGTGTAGCGAGTCTTCTTTGTAGCGCTGATTTGCCTTTCCAGCTTGCTTGGTTGGCCAAAAAGGGCGTATGCGTTTCTTCCTGAATATATTCAGGAAAAAACGCATACGCCCTTTTTGGCCAAGGGCATCATTGTCAACGTTTTGCCGCTTTTCATGTGCTTTAAAGGCGATTCGAATCTACCTCCTGAAATCTGTTTCCTGCAATTCTGCCTTGATTTCAAGTCCTCTTCTTTGCCTTCCCTCAATATATTTGTGGACGAGAGTTATCATTTATAACTCTGCAGGTTGGTGAATTGCACTGCCCTGAACCTCCATTTTACAACTCGCGTTTTTGGGAGCTGGCCTCAAATGCGCATGATGGCTTCAGGCCCTGTTCTGGTTCCAGGGGGCAGGCTGAGACTGTGGTAAATTCTTCTTCCTGATGGGAAAATAGAGTGACCTGTGCCTGTCCCAACACCAAGAGCTAGTCTCTCATTGGTTCCCCGTCTTCCCGTTCATCCTCAGGACAAATTGCAACCTGTACGGAACAGGAGGTTAAAGGTGCTGATGCTCCAAGTAGGGAGATTGCTAGTAAAGCAGCTGGAATGGCGAACCCGGGCACAAGGAGATGAGAAATGAGGTGCGTTTCAGAAATCTTTCTCCATCACATGGGGTACCATCTTCTGGGTTTCTCATGCATGTTTTCAATGTAGCAGGATTCCCTTGAACCTGGAGATTTGGGACCCATGCGATGGGTACCACGCAGTATTACTTTAAAGGGTCTGCGTTTGCTCACCCAACCTCACCAAACCTCTCAGCCCCAAGAGTGTCCACCCTTATGTCTCATCCAGCTGTGGGTCTAGATATGGTCAATCCAGGTTGCATCACAGCCCCTGAACGCATTGTGTAAGAATTTCGCTCTCTTTCACTGTCTTTGTTTCTTGGGTTTTTCAAAGTAATTTATTTTCATAATGGGGTTTAGCTGCTTTTCACTGCTGTGTTTATGCCGCTTTACACCCACTTGACACACTAACAGAGAGATATCAATACATAGGTTTTAAGATTATTACTAGTCAGATATATCCTTGTGCGGTGAATAGGGCGTGTTGAGTCCAGTTCTCTGAGCAAGGAGTAGGTCTTGTCTATTACACATATTGGGTTTATGGAACGGTATCTGAGCTAATTTGAAACCCTTGTTTTATGTATCACCCCACCTCACCTTTCCCGTTAAGCAGCCATAGTGTGTTTTCTGCATGTGTGACTCTGTTCTGTTTTGTAATTCAGTTCAAGTGTAACGGTTTTCACATTCCCTCTATCAGTGATACCTTATGAGAAGTGTCCTTTTCTGTGTGACTTATTTCACTTAGAATCGTCGTACCTAAATCCACTCATCATGCTGCTACTAGCCTTATGACATTGATTTCATGGCTGAGTGATATTCCATTGTACATAAGGACCACAAATTCTTTACCCATTTTTCTCTTTCCTGGGATATTGAAGGTGGAATGAAGTGGAGGTCCTTGTCAACAGAGCAGCCCTAAACTTTGGGGTGCTTGTGTCTTGCTGATTTTTCATTTTCCCAATTTATACCCCAATGAGTGGAAGTGCCCTAGGCTCTCTAAGCTGTGTTTTTTAGATGTTTCAGGACACACCGTACACTTCTCCAGAGTGGCTGTTGGCAATTTACATCCCGCCCATCAGTGCAGCAAGGCTCCCATGTCTCCATGACCTGTCCTGCATTTTCGGTTTTCACACTTTTTTCAGCATGGCCCTTTTGACCGATGGGAAGCGAGTCTTCTTTGTAGCGCTGATTTCCCTTTCCAGGTTTCTTGGTTGGCCAAAAAGGGCGTATGCGCTTTTTGCTGAATATATTCAGGAAAAAACGCATACGCCCTTTTTGGCCAAGGGCATCATTGTCAACGTTTTGCCGCTTTTCATGTGCTTTAACGGCGATTCGAATCTACCTCCTGAAATCTGTTTCCTGCAATTCTGCCTTGATTTCAAGTCCTCTTCTTTGCCTTCCCTCAATATATTTGTGGACGAGAGTTATCATTTATAACTCTGCAGGTTTGTGAATTGCACTGCCCTGAACCTCCATTTTACAACTCGCGTTTTTGGGAGCTGGCCGCAAAAGCGCCGGATGGCTTCAGGCCCTGTTCTGGTTCCAGGGGGCAGGCTGAGCCTGTGGTAAATTCTTCTTCCTGATGGGAAAATAGAGTGACCTGTGCCTGTCCCAACACCAAGAGCTAGTCTCTCATTGGTTCCCCGTCTTCCCGTTCATCCTCAGGACAAATTGCAACCTGTACGGAACAGGAGGTTAAAGGTGCTGATGCTCCAAGTAGGGAGATTGCTAGTAAAGCAGCTGGAATGGCGAACCCGGGCACAAGGAGATGAGAAATGAGGTGCGTTTCAGAAACCTTTCCCCATCACATGGTGTACCATCTTCTGGGTTTCTCATGCATGTTTTCAATGTACCAGGATTCCCTTGAAGCTGGAGATTTGGGACCCATGCGATGGGTACCACGCAGTATTACTTTAAAGGGTCTGCGTTTGCTCACCCAACCTCACCAAACCTCTCAGCCCCAAGAGTGTCCACCCTTATGTCTCATCCAGCTGTGGGTCTAGATATGGTCAATCCAGGTTGCATCACAGCCCCTGAACGCATTGTGTAAGAATTTCGCTCTCTTTCACTGTCTTTGTTTCATGGGTTTTTCAAAGTAATTTATTTTTATAATGGGGTTTAGCTGCTTTTCACTGCTGTGTTTATGCCGCTTTACACCCACTTGACACACTAACAGAGAGATATCAATACATAGGTTTTAAGATTATTACTAGTCAGATATATCCTTGTGCGGTGAATAGGGCGTGTTGAGTCCAGTTCTCTGAGCAAGGAGTAGGTCTTGTCTATTACACATATTGGGTTTATGGAACGGTATCTGAGCAAATTTGAAACCCTTGTTTTATGTATCACCCCACCTCACCTTTCCCGTTAAGCAGCCATAGTGTGTTTTCTGCATGTGTGACTCATTTCTGTTTTTTAATTCAGTTCAAGTGTAACGGTTTTCACATTCCCTCTATCAGTGATACCTTATGAGAAGTGTCCTTTTCTGTGTGACTTATTTCACTTAGAATCGTCGTACCTAAATCCACTCATCATTCTGCTACTAGCCTTATGACATTGATTTCATGCCTGAGTGATATTCCATTGTACATAAGGACCACAACTTCTTTATCCATTTTTCTCTTTCCTGGGATATTGATGGTGGAATGAAGTGGAGGTCCTTGTCAACAGAGCAGCCCTAAACTTTGGGGTGCTTGTGTCTTGCTGATTTTTAATTTTCCCAATTTATACCCCCATGAGTGGAAGTGCCCTATGCTCTCTAAGCTGTGTTTTTTAGATGTTTCAGGACTCACCGTACACTTCTCCAGAGTGGCTCCTGGCAATTTACATCCCGCCCATCAGTGTAGCAAGGCTCCCATTTCTCCATGGCCTGTCCTGCATTTCTGGTTTTGACACTTTTTTCAGCATGGCCCTTTTGACCGATGGGAAGCGAGACTTCTTTGTAGCGCTGATTTGCCTTTCCAGGTTGCTTGGTTGGCTAAAAAGGGCGTATGCGCTTTTTCCTGAATATATTCAGGAAAAAACGCATACGCTCTTTTTGGCCAAGGGCATCATTGTCAACGTTTTGCCGCTTTTCATGTGCTTTAAAGGCGATTCGAATCTACCTCCTGTAATCTGTTTCCTGCAATTCTGCCTTGATTTCAAATCCTCTTTTTTGCCTTCCCTCAATATATTTGTGGACGAGAGTTATCATTTATAACTCTGCAGGTTTGTGAATCGCAGTGCCCGGAAGCTCCATTTTACAACTCGGTTTTTGGGAGCTGGCCGCAAATGCGCAGGATGGCTTCAGGCCCTCTTCTGGTTCCGGGGGGCAGAATGAGCCTGTGGTTAATTCTTCTTCCTGATGGGAAAATAGAGTGACCTGTGCCTGTCCCAACACCAAGAGCTAGTCTCTCATTGGTTCCCCGTCTTCCCGTTCATCCTCAGGACAAATTGCAACCTGTACGGAACAGAAGGTTAAAGGTGCTGATGCTCCAAGTAGGGAGATTGGTAGTAAAGCGGCTGGAATGGGGAACCCGGGCACAAGGAGATGAGAAATGAGGTGCGTTTTAGAAACCTTTCCCCATCACATGGTGTACCAACTTCTGGGTTTCTCATGCATGTTTTCGATGTAGGAAGATGCCCTTGAACCTGGAGATTTGGGACCCATGCGATGGGTACCACGTAGTATTATTAAAAGGGTCTGCGTTTACTCACGAAACCTCACCAAACCTCTAAGCCCCAAGAGTGTCCACCCTTATGTCTCATCCAGCTGTGGGTCTAGATATGGTCAATCCAGGTTGCATCACAGCCCCTGAACGCATTGTGTAAGAATTTCTCTCTCTTTCACTATCTTTGTTTCATGGGTTTTTCAAAGTAATTTATTTTCATAATGGGGTTTAGCTGCTTTTCACTGCTGTGTTTATGCCGCTTTACACCCACTTGACACACTAACAGAGAGATATCAATACATAGGTTTTAAGATTATTACTAGTCAGATATAATCTTGTGCGGTGAATAGGGCGTGTTGAGTCCAGTTCTCTGAGCAAGGAGTACGTCTTGTCTATTACATATTGGGTTTATGGAACGGTATCTGAGCTAATTTGAAACCCTTGTTTTATGTATCACCCCACCTCACCTTTCCCGTTAAGCAGCCATAGTGTGTTTTCTGCATGTGTGACTCATTTCTGTTTTTTAATTCAGTTCAAGTGTAACGGTTTTTACATTCCCTCTATCAGTAATACCTTATGAGAAGTGTCCTTTACTGTGTGACTTATTTCACTTAGAATCGTCGTACCTAAATCCACTCATCATGCTGCTACTAGCCTTATGACATTGATTTCATGGCTGAGTGATATTCCATTGTACATAAGGACCACAACTTCTTTATCCATTTTTCTCTTTCCTGGGATATTGAAGGTGGAATGAAGTGGAGGTCCTTGTCAACAGAGCAGCCCTAAACTTTGGGGTGCTTGTGTCTTGCTGATTTTTCATTTTCCCAATTTATACCCCAATGAGTGGAAGTGCCCTATGCTCTCTAAGCTGTGTTTTTTAGATGTTTCAGGACTCACCGTACACTTCTCCAGAGTGGCTGTTGGCAATTTACATCCCGCCCATCAGTGCAGCAAGGCTCCCATGTCTCCATGACCTGTCCTGCATTTTCGGTTTTCACACTTTTTTCAGCATGGCCCTTTTGACCGATGGGAAGCGAGACTTCTTTGTAGCGCTGATTTCCCTTTCCAGGTTTCTTGGTTGGCCAACAAGGGCGTATGCGCTTTTTGCTGAATATATTCAGGAAAAAACGCATACGCCCTTTTTGGCCAAGGGCATCATTGTCAACGTTTTGCCGCTTTTCATGTGCTTTAACGGCGATTCGAATCTACCTCCTGAAATCTGTTTCCTGCAATTCTGCCTTGATTTCAAGTCCTCTTCTTTGCCTTCCCTCAATATATTTGTGGACGAGATTTATCATTTATAACTCTGCAGGTTTGTGAATTGCAGTGCCCTGAACCTCCATTTTACAACTCGCGTTTTTGAGAGCTGGCCGCAAAAGCGCCGGATGGCTTCAGGCCCTGTTCTGGTTCCAGGGGGCAGGCTGAGCCTGTGGTAAATTATTCTTCCTGATGGGAATATAGAGTGACCTGTGCCTGTCCCAACACCAAGAGCTAGTCTCTCATTGGTTCCCCATCTTCCCGTTCATCCTCAGGACAAATTGCAACCTGTACGGAACAGGAGGTTAAAGGTGCTGATTCTCCAAGTAGGGAGATTGCTAGTAAGGCGGCTGGAATGGTGAACCCAGGCACAAGGGGATGAGAAATGAGGTGAGTTTTATAAACCTTTCCCCATCACACGGTGTACCATCTTCTGGGTTTCTCATGCATGTTTTCGATGTAGGAAGATGCCCTTGAAGCTGGAGATTTGGGACCCATGCGATGGGTACCACGCAGTATTACTTTAAAGGGTCTGCGTTTGCTCACCCAACCTCACCAAACCTCTCAGCCGCAACAGTGTCCACCCTTAGGTCTCATCCAGCTGTGGGTCTAGATATGGTCAATCCAGGTTGCATCACAGCCCCTGAACGCATTGTGTAAGAATTTCGCTCTCTTTCACTGTCTTTGTTTCACGGGTTTTTCAAAATAATTTATTTTCATAATGGGGTTTAGCTGCTTTTCACTGCTGTGTTTATGCCGCTTTACACCCACTTGACACACTAACAGAGAGATATCAATACATAGGTTTTAAGATTATTCCTAGTCTGATATATTCTTGTGCGGTGAATAGGGCGTGTTGAGTCCAGTTCTCTGAGCAAGGAGTAGGTCTTGTCTATTACATATTGGGTTTATTGAATGGTATCTGAGCTAATTTGAAACCCTTCTTTTATGTATCACCCCACCTCACCTTTCCCGTTAAGCAGCCATAGTGTGTTTTCTGCATGTGTGACTCTGTTCTGTTTTGTAATTCAGTTCAAGTGTAACGGTTTTTACATTCCCTCTATAAGTGATACCTTATGAGAAGTGTCCTTTTCTGTGTGACTTATTTCACTTAGAATCGTCGTACCTAAATCCACTCATCATGCTGCTACTAGCCTTATGACATTGATTTCATGGCTGAGTGATATTCCATTGTACATAAGGACCACAACTTCTTTATCCATTTTTCTCTTTCCTGGGATATTTAAGGTGGAATGAAGTGGAGGTCCTTGTCAACAGAGCAGCCCTAAACTTTGGGGTGCTTGTGTCTTGCTGATTTTTAATTTTCCCAATTTATACCCCCATGAGTGGAAGTGCCCTAGGCTCTCTAAGCTGTGTTTTTTAGATGTTTCAGGACACACCGTACACTTCCCAAGAGTGGCTGTTTGCAATTTACATCCCGCCCATCAGTGTAGCAAGGCTCCCCTTTGTCCATGGCCTGTCCTGCATTTCTGGTTTTGGCACATTTTTCAGCATGGCCCTTTTGACTGATGTGTAGCGAGTCTTCTTTGTAGCGCTGATTTGCCTTTCCAGCTTGCTTGGTTGGCCAAAAAGGGCGTATGCGTTTCTTCCTGAATATATTCAGGAAAAAACGCATACGCCCTTTTTGGCCAAGGGCATCATTGTCAACGTTTTGCCGCTTTTCATGTGCTTTAAAGGCGATTCGAATCTACCTCCTGAAATCTGTTTCCTGCAATTCTGCCTTGATTTCAAGTCCTCTTCTTTGCCTTCCCTCAATATATTTGTGGACGAGAGTTATCATTTATAACTCTGCAGGTTGGTGAATTGCACTGCCCTGAACCTCCATTTTACAACTCGCGTTTTTGGGAGCTGGCCTCAAATGCGCATGATGGCTTCAGGCCCTGTTCTGGTTCCAGGGGGCAGGCTGAGCCTGTGGTAAATTCTTCTTCCTGATGGGAAAATAGAGTGACCTGTGCCTGTCCCAACACCAAGAGCTAGTCTCTCATTGGTTCCCCGTCTTCCCGTTCATCCTCAGGACAAATTGCAACCTGTACGGAACAGGAGGTTAAAGGTGCTGATGCTCCAAGTAGGGAGATTGCTAGTAAAGCAGCTGGAATGGCGAACCCGGGCACAAGGAGATGAGAAATGAGGTGCGTTTCAGAAATCTTTCTCCATCACATGGTGTACCATCTTCTGGGTTTCTCATGCATGTTTTCAATGTAGCAGGATTCCCTTGAACCTGGAGATTTGGGACCCATGCGATGGGTACCACGCAGTATTACTTTAAAGGGTCTGCGTTTGCTCACCCAACCTCACCAAACCTCTCAGCCCCAAGAGTGTCCACCCTTATGTCTCATCCAGCTGTGGGTCTAGATATGGTCAATCCAGGTTGCATCACAGCCCCTGAACGCATTGTGTAAGAATTTCGCTCTCTTTCACTGTCTTTGTTTCTTGGGTTTTTCAAAGTAATTTATTTTCATAATGGGGTTTAGCTGCTTTTCACTGCTGTGTTTATGCCGCTTTACACCCACTTGACACACTAACAGAGAGATATCAATACATAGGTTTTAAGATTATTACTAGTCAGATATAATCTTGTGCGGTGAATAGGGCGTGTTGAGTCCAGTTCTCTGAGCAAGGAGTACGTCTTGTCTATTACATATTGGGTTTATGGAACGGTATCTGAGCTAATTTGAAACCCTTGTTTTATGTATCACCCCACCTCACCTTTCCCGTTAAGCAGCCATAGTGTGTTTTCTGCATGTGTGACTCTGTTCTGTTTTGTAATTCAGTTCAAGTGTAACGGTTTTTACATTCCCTCTATAAGTGATACCTTATGAGAAGTGTCCTTTTCTGTGTGACTTATTTCACTTAGAATCGTCGTACCTAAATCCACTCATCATGCTGCTACTAGCCTTATGACATTGATTTCATGGCTGAGTGATATTCCATTGTACATAAGGACCACAAATTCTTTACCCATTTTTCTCTTTCCTGGGATATTTAAGGTGGAATGAAGTGGAGGTCCTTGTCAACAGAGCAGCCCTAAACTTTGGGGTGCTTGTGTCTTGCTGATTTTTCATTTTCCCAATTTATACCCCCATGAGTGGAAGTGCCCTAGGCTCTCTAAGCTGTGTTTTTTAGATGTTTCAGGACACACCGTACACTTCCCAAGTGTGGCTGTTGGCAATTTACATCCCGCCCATCAGTGTAGCAAGGCTCCCCTTTGTCCATGGCCTGTCCTGCATTTCTGGTTTTGGCACATTTTTCAGCATGGCCCTTTTGACTGATGTGTAGCGAGTCTTCTTTGTAGCGCTGATTTGCCTTTCCAGCTTGCTTGGTTGGCCAAAAAGGGCGTATGCGTTTCTTCCTGAATATATTCAGGAAAAAACGCATACGCCCTTTTTGGCCAAGGGCATCATTGTCAACGTTTTGCCGCTTTTCATGTGCTTTAAATGCGATTCGAATCTACCTCCTGAAATCTGTTTCCTGCAATTCTGCCTTGATTTCAAGTCCTCTTCTTTGCCTTCCCTCAATATATTTGTGGACGAGAGTTATCATTTATAACTCTGCAGGTTGGTGAATTGCACTGCCCTGAACCTCCATTTTACAACTCGCGTTTTTGGGAGCTGGCCTCAAATGCGCATGATGGCTTCAGGCCCTGTTCTGGTTCCAGGGGGCAGGCTGAGCCTGTGGTAAATTCTTCTTCCTGATGGGAAAATAGAGTGACCTGTGCCTGTCCCAACACCAAGAGCTAGTCTCTCATTGGTTCCCCGTCTTCCCGTTCATCCTCAGGACAAATTGCAACCTGTACGGAACAGGAGGTTAAAGGTGCTGATGCTCCAAGTAGGGAGATTGCTAGTAAAGCAGCTGGAATGGCGAACCCGGGCACAAGGAGATGAGAAATGAGGTGCGTTTCAGAAACCTTTCCCCATCACATGGTGTACCATCTTCTGGGTTTCTCATGCATGTTTTCAATGTACCAGGATTCCCTTGAACCTGGAGATTTGGGACCCATGCGATGGGTACCACGCAGTATTACTTTAAAGGGTCTGCGTTTGCTCACCCAACCTCACCAAACCTCTCAGCCCCAAGAGTGTCCACCCTTATGTCTCATCCAGCTGTGGGTCTAGATATGGTCAATCCAGGTTGCATCACAGCCCCTGAACGCATTGTGTAAGAATTTCGCTCTCTTTCACTGTCTTTGTTTCATGGGTTTTTCAAAGTAATTTATTTTCATAATGGGGTTTAGCTGCTTTTCACTGCTGTGTTTATGCCGCTTTACACCCACTTGACACACTAACAGAGAGATATCAATACATAGGTTTTAAGATTATTACTAGTCAGATATATCCTTGTGCGGTGAATAGGGCGTGTTGAGTCCAGTTCTCTGAGCAAGGAGTAGGTCTTGTCTATTACACATATTGGGTTTATGGAACGGTATCTGAGCAAATTTGAAACCCTTGTTTTATGTATCACCCCACCTCACCTTTCCCGTTAAGCAGCCATAGTGTGTTTTCTGCATGTGTGACTCATTTCTGTTTTTTAATTCAGTTCAAGTGTAACGGTTTTCACATTCCCTCTATCAGTGATACCTTATGAGAAGTGTCCTTTTCTGTGTGACTTATTTCACTTAGAATCGTCGTACCTAAATCCACTCATCATGCTGCTACTAGCCTTATGACATTGATTTCATGGCTGAGTGATATTCCATTGTACATAAGGACCACAACTTCTTTATCCATTTTTCTCTTTCCTGGGATATTGATGGTGGAATGAAGTGGAGGTCCTTGTCAACAGAGCAGCCCTAAACTTTGGGGTGCTTGTGTCTTGCTGATTTTTAATTTTCCCAATTTATACCCCCATGAGTGGAAGTGCCCTATGCTCTCTAAGCTGTGTTTTTTAGATGTTTCAGGACTCACCGTACACTTCTCCAGAGTGGCTGTTGGCAATTTACATCCCGCCCATCAGTGTAGCAAGGCTCCCATTTCTCCATGGCCTGTCCTGCATTTCTGGTTTTGACACTTTTTTCAGCATGGCCCTTTTGACCGATGGGAAGCGAGACTTCTTTGTAGCGCTGATTTGCCTTTCCAGGTTGCTTGGTTGGCTAAAAAGGGCGTATGCGCTTTTTCCTGAATATATTCAGGAAAAAACGCATACGCTCTTTTTGGCCAAGGGCATCATTGTCAACGTTTTGCCGCTTTTCATGTGCTTTAAAGGCGATTCGAATCTACCTCCTGTAATCTGTTTCCTGCAATTCTGCCTTGATTTCAAATCCTCTTCTTTGCCTTCCCTCAATATATTTGTGGACGAGAGTTATCATTTATAACTCTGCAGGTTTGTGAATCGCAGTGCCCGGAAGCTCCATTTTACAACTCGGTTTTTGGGAGCTGGCCGCAAATGCGCAGGATGGCTTCAGGCCCTCTTCTGGTTCCGGGGGGCAGAATGAGCCTGTGGTTAATTCTTCTTCCTGATGGGAAAATAGAGTGACCTGTGCCTGTCCCAACACCAAGAGCTAGTCTCTCATTGGTTCCCCGTCTTCCCGTTCATCCTCAGGACAAATTGCAACCTGTACGGAACAGAAGGTTAAAGGTGCTGATGCTCCAAGTAGGGAGATTGGTAGTAAAGCGGCTGGAATGGGGAACCCGGGCACAAGGAGATGAGAAATGAGGTGCGTTTTAGAAACCTTTCCCCATCACATGGTGTACCAACTTCTGGGTTTCTCATGCATGTTTTCGATGTAGGAAGATGCCCTTGAACCTGGAGATTTGGGACCCATGCGATGGGTACCACGTAGTATTATTAAAAGGGTCTGCGTTTACTCACGAAACCTCACCAAACCTCTAAGCCCCAAGAGTGTCCACCCTTATGTCTCATCCAGCTGTGGGTCTAGATATGGTCAATCCAGGTTGCATCACAGCCCCTGAACGCATTGTGTAAGAATTTCTCTCTCTTTCACTATCTTTGTTTCATGGGTTTTTCAAAGTAATTTATTTTCATAATGGGGTTTAGCTGCTTTTCACTGCTGTGTTTATGCTGCTTTACACCCACTTGACACACTAACAGAGAGATATCAATACATAGGTTTTAAGATTATTACTAGTCAGATATAATCTTGTGCGGTGAATAGGGCGTGTTGAGTCCAGTTCTCTGAGCAAGGAGTACGTCTTGTCTATTACATATTGGGTTTATGGAACGGTATCTGAGCTAATTTGAAACCCTTGTTTTATGTATCACCCCACCTCACCTTTCCCGTTAAGCAGCCATAGTGTGTTTTCTGCATGTGTGACTCTGTTCTGTTTTGTAATTCAGTTCAAGTGTAACGGTTTTTACATTCCCTCTATCAGTAATACCTTATGAGAAGTGTCCTTTACTGTGTGACTTATTTCACTTAGAATCGTCGTACCTAAATCCACTCATCATGCTGCTACTAGCCTTATGACATTGATTTCATGGCTGAGTGATATTCCATTGTACATAAGGACCACAACTTCTTTATCCATTTTTCTCTTTCCTGGGATTTTGAAGGTGGAATGAAGTGGAGGTCCTTGTCAACAGAGCAGCCCTAAACTTTGGGGTGCTTGTGTCTTGCTGATTTTTCATTTTCCCAATTTATACCCCAATGAGTGGAAGTGCCCTATGCTCTCTAAGCTGTGTTTTTTAGATGTTTCAGGACTCACCGTACACTTCTCCAGAGTGGCTGTTGGCAATTTACATCCCGCCCATCAGTGCAGCAAGGCTCCCATGTCTCCATGACCTGTCCTGCATTTTCGGTTTCCACACTTTTTTCAGCATGGCCCTTTTGACCGATGGGAAGCGAGACTTCTTTGTAGCGCTGATTTCCCTTTCCAGGTTTCTTGGTTGGCCAACAAGGGCGTATGCGCTTTTTGCTGAATATATTCAGGAAAAAACGCATACGCCCTTTTTGGCCAAGGGCATCATTGTCAACGTTTTGCCGCTTTTCATGTGCTTTAACGGCGATTCGAATCTACCTCCTGAAATCTGTTTCCTGCAATTCTGCCTTGATTTCAAGTCCTCTTCTTTGCCTTCCCTCAATATATTTGTGGACGAGATTTATCATTTATAACTCTGCAGGTTTGTGAATTGCAGTGCCCTGAACCTCCATTTTACAACTCGCGTTTTTGAGAGCTGGCCGCAAAAGCGCCGGATGGCTTCAGGCCCTGTTCTGGTTCCAGGGGGCAGGCTGAGCCTGTGGTAAATTATTCTTCCTGATGGGAATATAGAGTGACCTGTGCCTGTCCCAACACCAAGAGCTAGTCTCTCATTGGTTCCCCATCTTCCCGTTCATCCTCAGGACAAATTGCAACCTGTACGGAACAGGAGGTTAAAGGTGCTGATTCTCCAAGTAGGGAGATTGCTAGTAAGGCGGCTGGAATGGTGAACCCAGGCACAAGGGGATGAGAAATGAGGTGAGTTTTATAAACCTTTCCCCATCACACGGTGTACCATCTTCTGGGTTTCTCATGCATGTTTTCGATGTAGGAAGATGCCCTTGAAGCTGGAGATTTGGGACCCATGCGATGGGTACCACGCAGTATTACTTTAAAGGGTCTGCGTTTACTCACCCAACCTCACAAAACCTCTCAGCCGCAACAGTGTCCACCCTTATGTCTCATCCAGCTGTGGGTCTAGATATGGTCAATCCAGGTTGCATCACAGCCCCTGAACGCATTGTGTAAGAATTTCGCTCTCTTTCACTGTCTTTGTTTCTTGGGTTTTTCAAAATAATTTATTTTCATAATGGGGTTTAGCTGCTTTTCACTGCTGTGTTTATGCCGCTTTACACCCACTTGACACACTAACTGAGAGATATAAATACATAGGTTTTAAGATTATTACTAGTCAGATATATTCTTGTGTGTTGAATAGGGCGTATTGAGTCCAGTTCTCTGAGCAAGGAGTAGGTCTTGTCTATTACATATTGGGTTTATGGAATGGTATCTGAGCTAATTTGAAACCCTTCTTTTATGTATCACCCCACCTCACCTTTCCCGTTAAGCAGCCATAGTGTGTTTTCTGCATGTGTGACTCTGTTCTGTTTTGTAATTCAGTTCAAGTGTAACGGTTTTTACATTCCCTCTATAAGTGATACCTTATGAGAAGTGTCCTTTTCTGTGTGACTTATTTCACTTAGAATCGTCGTACCTAAATCCACTCATCATGCTGCTACTAGCCTTATGACATTGATTTCATGGCTGAGTGATATTCCATTGTACATAAGGACCACAACTTCTTTATCCATTTTTCTCTTTCCTGGGATATTTAAGGTGGAATGAAGTGGAGGTCCTTGTCAACAGAGCAGCCCTAAACTTTGGGGTGCTTGTGTCTTGCTGATTTTTAATTTTCCCAATTTATACCCCCATGAGTGGAAGTGCCCTAGGCTCTCTAAGCTGTGTTTTTTAGATGTTTCAGGACACACCGTACACTTCCCAAGAGTGGCTGTTTGCAATTTACATCCCGCCCATCAGTGTAGCAAGGCTCCCCTTTGTCCATGGCCTGTCCTGCATTTCTGGTTTTGGCACATTTTTCAGCATGGCCCTTTTGACTGATGTGTAGCGAGTCTTCTTTGTAGCGCTGATTTGCCTTTCCAGCTTGCTTGGTTGGCCAAAAAGGGCGTATGCGTTTCTTCCTGAATATATTCAGGAAAAAACGCATACGCCCTTTTTGGCCAAGGGCATCATTGTCAACGTTTTGCCGCTTTTCATGTGCTTTAAAGGCGATTCGAATCTACCTCCTGAAATCTGTTTCCTGCAATTCTGCCTTGATTTCAAGTCCTCTTCTTTGCCTTCCCTCAATATATTTGTGGACGAGAGTTATCATTTATAACTCTGCAGGTTGGTGAATTGCACTGCCCTGAACCTCCATTTTACAACTCGCGTTTTTGGGAGCTGGCCTCAAATGCGCATGATGGCTTCAGGCCCTGTTCTGGTTCCAGGGGGCAGGCTGAGCCTGTGGTAAATTCTTCTTCCTGATGGGAAAATAGAGTGACCTGTGCCTGTCCCAACACCAAGAGCTAGTCTCTCATTGGTTCCCCGTCTTCCCGTTCATCCTCAGGACAAATTGCAACCTGTACGGAACAGGAGGTTAAAGGTGCTGATGCTCCAAGTAGGGAGATTGCTAGTAAAGCAGCTGGAATGGCGAACCCGGGCACAAGGAGATGAGAAATGAGGTGCGTTTCAGAAATCTTTCTCCATCACATGGTGTACCATCTTCTGGGTTTCTCATGCATGTTTTCAATGTAGCAGGATTCCCTTGAACCTGGAGATTTGGGACCCATGCGATGGGTACCACGCAGTATTACTTTAAAGGGTCTGCGTTTGCTCACCCAACCTCACCAAACCTCTCAGCCCCAAGAGTGTCCACCCTTATGTCTCATCCAGCTGTGGGTCTAGATATGGTCAATCCAGGTTGCATCACAGCCCCTGAACGCATTGTGTAAGAATTTCGCTCTCTTTCACTGTCTTTGTTTCTTGGGTTTTTCAAAGTAATTTATTTTCATAATGGGGTTTAGCTGCTTTTCACTGCTGTGTTTATGCCGCTTTACACCCACTTGACACACTAACTGAGAGATATAAATACATAGGTTTTAAGATTATTACTAGTCAGATATATTCTTGTGTGTTGAATAGGGCGTATTGAGTCCAGTTCTCTGAGCAAGGAGTAGGTCTTGTCTATTACATATTGGGTTTATGGAATGGTATCTGAGCTAATTTGAAACCCTTCTTTTATGTATCACCCCACCTCACCTTTCCCGTTAAGCAGCCATAGTGTGTTTTCTGCATGTGTGACTCTGTTCTGTTTTGTAATTCAGTTCAAGTGTAACGGTTTTTACATTCCCTCTATAAGTGATACCTTATGAGAAGTGTCCTTTTCTGTGTGACTTATTTCACTTAGAATCGTCGTACTTAAATCCACTCATCATGCTGCTACTAGCCTTATGACATTGATTTCATGGCTGAGTGATATTCCATTGTACATAAGGACCACAAATTCTTTACCCATTTTTCTCTTTCCTGGGATATTTAAGGTGGAATGAAGTGGAGGTCCTTGTCAACAGAGCAGCCCTAAACTTTGGGGTGCTTGTGTCTTGCTGATTTTTCATTTTCCCAATTTATACCCCCATGAGTGGAAGTGCCCTAGGCTCTCTAAGCTGTGTTTTTTAGATGTTTCAGGACACACCGTACACTTCTCCAGAGTGGCTGTTGGCAATTTACATCCCGCCCATCAGTGTAGCAAGGCTCCCCTTTGTCCATGGCCTGTCCTGCATTTCTGGTTTTGGCACATTTTTCAGCATGGCCCTTTTGACTGATGTGTAGCGAGTCTTCTTTGTAGCGCTGATTTGCCTTTCCAGCTTGCTTGGTTGGCCAAAAAGGGCGTATGCGTTTCTTCCTGAATATATTCAGGAAAAAACGCATACGCCCTTTTTGGCCAAGGGCATCATTGTCAACGTTTTGCCGCTTTTCATGTGCTTTAAATGCGATTCGAATCTACCTCCTGAAATCTGTTTCCTGCAATTCTGCCTTGATTTCAAGTCCTCTTCTTTGCCTTCCCTCAATATATTTGTGGACGAGAGTTATCATTTATAACTCTGCAGGTTGGTGAATTGCACTGCCCTGAACCTCCATTTTACAACTCGCGTTTTTGGGAGCTGGCCTCAAATGCGCATGATGGCTTCAGGCCCTGTTCTGGTTCCAGGGGGCAGGCTGAGCCTGTGGTAAATTCTTCTTCCTGATGGGAAAATAGAGTGACCTGTGCCTGTCCCAACACCAAGAGCTAGTCTCTCATTGGTTCCCCGTCTTCCCGTTCATCCTCAGGACAAATTGCAACCTGTACGGAACAGGAGGTTAAAGGTGCTGATGCTCCAAGTAGGGAGATTGCTAGTAAAGCAGCTGGAATGGCGAACCCGGGCACAAGGAGATGAGAAATGAGGTGCGTTTCAGAAACCTTTCCCCATCACATGGTGTACCATCTTCTGGGTTTCTCATGCATGTTTTCAATGTACCAGGATTCCCTTGAACCTGGAGATTTGGGACCCATGCGATGGGTACCACGCAGTATTACTTTAAAGGGTCTGCGTTTGCTCACCCAACCTCACCAAACCTCTCAGCCCCAAGAGTGTCCACCCTTATGTCTCATCCAGCTGTGGGTCTAGATATGGTCAATCCAGGTTGCATCACAGCCCCTGAACGCATTGTGTAAGAATTTCGCTCTCTTTCACTGTCTTTGTTTCATGGGTTTTTCAAAGTAATTTATTTTCATAATGGGGTTTAGCTGCTTTTCACTGCTGTGTTTATGCCGCTTTACACCCACTTGACACACTAACAGAGAGATATCAATACATAGGTTTTAAGATTATTACTAGTCAGATATATCCTTGTGCGGTGAATAGGGCGTGTTGAGTCCAGTTCTCTGAGCAAGGAGTAGGTCTTGTCTATTACACATATTGGGTTTATGGAACGGTATCTGAGCAAATTTGAAACCCTTGTTTTATGTATCACCCCACCTCACCTTTCCCGTTAAGCAGCCATAGTGTGTTTTCTGCATGTGTGACTCATTTCTGTTTTTTAATTCAGTTCAAGTGTAACGGTTTTCACATTCCCTCTATCAGTGATACCTTATGAGAAGTGTCCTTTTCTGTGTGACTTATTTCACTTAGAATCGTCGTACCTAAATCCACTCATCATGCTGCTACTAGCCTTATGACATTGATTTCATGGCTGAGTGATATTCCATTGTACATAAGGACCACAACTTCTTTATCCATTTTTCTCTTTCCTGGGATATTGATGGTGGAATGAAGTGGAGGTCCTTGTCAACAGAGCAGCCCTAAACTTTGGGGTGCTTGTGTCTTGCTGATTTTTAATTTTCCCAATTTATACCCCCATGAGTGGAAGTGCCCTATGCTCTCTAAGCTGTGTTTTTTAGATGTTTCAGGACTCACCGTACACTTCTCCAGAGTGGCTGTTGGCAATTTACATCCCGCCCATCAGTGTAGCAAGGCTCCCATTTCTCCATGGCCTGTC
Organism: Balaenoptera borealis; assembly: GCF_965194805.1. Taxonomy (NCBI): domain Eukaryota; kingdom Metazoa; phylum Chordata; class Mammalia; order Artiodactyla; family Balaenopteridae; genus Balaenoptera; species Balaenoptera borealis. Next base: position 327,747 of record NW_028123556.1, on the reverse strand, counting down.
CTGCATTTCTGGTTTTGACACTTTTTTCAGCATGGCCCTTTTGACCGATGGGAAGCGAGACTTCTTTGTAGCGCTGATTTGCCTTTCCAGGTTGCTTGGTTGGCTAAAAAGGGCGTATGCGCTTTTTCCTGAATATATTCAGGAAAAAACGCATACGCTCTTTTTGGCCAAGGGCATCATTGTCAACGTTTTGCCGCTTTTCATGTGCTTTAAAGGCGATTCGAATCTACCTCCTGTAATCTGTTTCCTGCAATTCTGCCTTGATTTCAAATCCTCTTCTTTGCCTTCCCTCAATATATTTGTGGACGAGAGTTATCATTTATAACTCTGCAGGTTTGTGAATCGCAGTGCCCGGAAGCTCCATTTTACAACTCGGTTTTTGGGAGCTGGCCGCAAATGCGCAGGATGGCTTCAGGCCCTCTTCTGGTTCCGGGGGGCAGAATGAGCCTGTGGTTAATTCTTCTTCCTGATGGGAAAATAGAGTGACCTGTGCCTGTCCCAACACCAAGAGCTAGTCTCTCATTGGTTCCCCGTCTTCCCGTTCATCCTCAGGACAAATTGCAACCTGTACGGAACAGAAGGTTAAAGGTGCTGATGCTCCAAGTAGGGAGATTGGTAGTAAAGCGGCTGGAATGGGGAACCCGGGCACAAGGAGATGAGAAATGAGGTGCGTTTTAGAAACCTTTCCCCATCACATGGTGTACCAACTTCTGGGTTTCTCATGCATGTTTTCGATGTAGGAAGATGCCCTTGAACCTGGAGATTTGGGACCCATGCGATGGGTACCACGTAGTATTATTAAAAGGGTCTGCGTTTACTCACGAAACCTCACCAAACCTCTAAGCCCCAAGAGTGTCCACCCTTATGTCTCATCCAGCTGTGGGTCTAGATATGGTCAATCCAGGTTGCATCACAGCCCCTGAACGCATTGTGTAAGAATTTCTCTCTCTTTCACTATCTTTGTTTCATGGGTTTTTCAAAGTAATTTATTTTCATAATGGGGTTTAGCTGCTTTTCACTGCTGTGTTTATGCTGCTTTACACCCACTTGACACACTAACAGAGAGATATCAATACATAGGTTTTAAGATTATTACTAGTCAGATATAATCTTGTGCGGTGAATAGGGCGTGTTGAGTCCAGTTCTCTGAGCAAGGAGTACGTCTTGTCTATTACATATTGGGTTTATGGAACGGTATCTGAGCTAATTTGAAACCCTTGTTTTATGTATCACCCCACCTCACCTTTCCCGTTAAGCAGCCATAGTGTGTTTTCTGCATGTGTGACTCTGTTCTGTTTTGTAATTCAGTTCAAGTGTAACGGTTTTTACATTCCCTCTATCAGTAATACCTTATGAGAAGTGTCCTTTACTGTGTGACTTATTTCACTTAGAATCGTCGTACCTAAATCCACTCATCATGCTGCTACTAGCCTTATGACATTGATTTCATGGCTGAGTGATATTCCATTGTACATAAGGACCACAACTTCTTTATCCATTTTTCTCTTTCCTGGGATTTTGAAGGTGGAATGAAGTGGAGGTCCTTGTCAACAGAGCAGCCCTAAACTTTGGGGTGCTTGTGTCTTGCTGATTTTTCATTTTCCCAATTTATACCCCAATGAGTGGAAGTGCCCTATGCTCTCTAAGCTGTGTTTTTTAGATGTTTCAGGACTCACCGTACACTTCTCCAGAGTGGCTGTTGGCAATTTACATCCCGCCCATCAGTGCAGCAAGGCTCCCATGTCTCCATGACCTGTCCTGCATTTTCGGTTTCCACACTTTTTTCAGCATGGCCCTTTTGACCGATGGGAAGCGAGACTTCTTTGTAGCGCTGATTTCCCTTTCCAGGTTTCTTGGTTGGCCAACAAGGGCGTATGCGCTTTTTGCTGAATATATTCAGGAAAAAACGCATACGCCCTTTTTGGCCAAGGGCATCATTGTCAACGTTTTGCCGCTTTTCATGTGCTTTAACGGCGATTCGAATCTACCTCCTGAAATCTGTTTCCTGCAATTCTGCCTTGATTTCAAGTCCTCTTCTTTGCCTTCCCTCAATATATTTGTGGACGAGATTTATCATTTATAACTCTGCAGGTTTGTGAATTGCAGTGCCCTGAACCTCCATTTTACAACTCGCGTTTTTGAGAGCTGGCCGCAAAAGCGCCGGATGGCTTCAGGCCCTGTTCTGGTTCCAGGGGGCAGGCTGAGCCTGTGGTAAATTATTCTTCCTGATGGGAATATAGAGTGACCTGTGCCTGTCCCAACACCAAGAGCTAGTCTCTCATTGGTTCCCCATCTTCCCGTTCATCCTCAGGACAAATTGCAACCTGTACGGAACAGGAGGTTAAAGGTGCTGATTCTCCAAGTAGGGAGATTGCTAGTAAGGCGGCTGGAATGGTGAACCCAGGCACAAGGGGATGAGAAATGAGGTGAGTTTTATAAACCTTTCCCCATCACACGGTGTACCATCTTCTGGGTTTCTCATGCATGTTTTCGATGTAGGAAGATGCCCTTGAAGCTGGAGATTTGGGACCCATGCGATGGGTACCACGCAGTATTACTTTAAAGGGTCTGCGTTTACTCACCCAACCTCACAAAACCTCTCAGCCGCAACAGTGTCCACCCTTATGTCTCATCCAGCTGTGGGTCTAGATATGGTCAATCCAGGTTGCATCACAGCCCCTGAACGCATTGTGTAAGAATTTCGCTCTCTTTCACTGTCTTTGTTTCTTGGGTTTTTCAAAATAATTTATTTTCATAATGGGGTTTAGCTGCTTTTCACTGCTGTGTTTATGCCGCTTTACACCCACTTGACACACTAACTGAGAGATATAAATACATAGGTTTTAAGATTATTACTAGTCAGATATATTCTTGTGTGTTGAATAGGGCGTATTGAGTCCAGTTCTCTGAGCAAGGAGTAGGTCTTGTCTATTACATATTGGGTTTATGGAATGGTATCTGAGCTAATTTGAAACCCTTCTTTTATGTATCACCCCACCTCACCTTTCCCGTTAAGCAGCCATAGTGTGTTTTCTGCATGTGTGACTCTGTTCTGTTTTGTAATTCAGTTCAAGTGTAACGGTTTTTACATTCCCTCTATAAGTGATACCTTATGAGAAGTGTCCTTTTCTGTGTGACTTATTTCACTTAGAATCGTCGTACCTAAATCCACTCATCATGCTGCTACTAGCCTTATGACATTGATTTCATGGCTGAGTGATATTCCATTGTACATAAGGACCACAACTTCTTTATCCATTTTTCTCTTTCCTGGGATATTTAAGGTGGAATGAAGTGGAGGTCCTTGTCAACAGAGCAGCCCTAAACTTTGGGGTGCTTGTGTCTTGCTGATTTTTAATTTTCCCAATTTATACCCCCATGAGTGGAAGTGCCCTAGGCTCTCTAAGCTGTGTTTTTTAGATGTTTCAGGACACACCGTACACTTCCCAAGAGTGGCTGTTTGCAATTTACATCCCGCCCATCAGTGTAGCAAGGCTCCCCTTTGTCCATGGCCTGTCCTGCATTTCTGGTTTTGGCACATTTTTCAGCATGGCCCTTTTGACTGATGTGTAGCGAGTCTTCTTTGTAGCGCTGATTTGCCTTTCCAGCTTGCTTGGTTGGCCAAAAAGGGCGTATGCGTTTCTTCCTGAATATATTCAGGAAAAAACGCATACGCCCTTTTTGGCCAAGGGCATCATTGTCAACGTTTTGCCGCTTTTCATGTGCTTTAAAGGCGATTCGAATCTACCTCCTGAAATCTGTTTCCTGCAATTCTGCCTTGATTTCAAGTCCTCTTCTTTGCCTTCCCTCAATATATTTGTGGACGAGAGTTATCATTTATAACTCTGCAGGTTGGTGAATTGCACTGCCCTGAACCTCCATTTTACAACTCGCGTTTTTGGGAGCTGGCCTCAAATGCGCATGATGGCTTCAGGCCCTGTTCTGGTTCCAGGGGGCAGGCTGAGCCTGTGGTAAATTCTTCTTCCTGATGGGAAAATAGAGTGACCTGTGCCTGTCCCAACACCAAGAGCTAGTCTCTCATTGGTTCCCCGTCTTCCCGTTCATCCTCAGGACAAATTGCAACCTGTACGGAACAGGAGGTTAAAGGTGCTGATGCTCCAAGTAGGGAGATTGCTAGTAAAGCAGCTGGAATGGCGAACCCGGGCACAAGGAGATGAGAAATGAGGTGCGTTTCAGAAATCTTTCTCCATCACATGGTGTACCATCTTCTGGGTTTCTCATGCATGTTTTCAATGTAGCAGGATTCCCTTGAACCTGGAGATTTGGGACCCATGCGATGGGTACCACGCAGTATTACTTTAAAGGGTCTGCGTTTGCTCACCCAACCTCACCAAACCTCTCAGCCCCAAGAGTGTCCACCCTTATGTCTCATCCAGCTGTGGGTCTAGATATGGTCAATCCAGGTTGCATCACAGCCCCTGAACGCATTGTGTAAGAATTTCGCTCTCTTTCACTGTCTTTGTTTCTTGGGTTTTTCAAAGTAATTTATTTTCATAATGGGGTTTAGCTGCTTTTCACTGCTGTGTTTATGCCGCTTTACACCCACTTGACACACTAACTGAGAGATATAAATACATAGGTTTTAAGATTATTACTAGTCAGATATATTCTTGTGTGTTGAATAGGGCGTATTGAGTCCAGTTCTCTGAGCAAGGAGTAGGTCTTGTCTATTACATATTGGGTTTATGGAATGGTATCTGAGCTAATTTGAAACCCTTCTTTTATGTATCACCCCACCTCACCTTTCCCGTTAAGCAGCCATAGTGTGTTTTCTGCATGTGTGACTCTGTTCTGTTTTGTAATTCAGTTCAAGTGTAACGGTTTTTACATTCCCTCTATAAGTGATACCTTATGAGAAGTGTCCTTTTCTGTGTGACTTATTTCACTTAGAATCGTCGTACTTAAATCCACTCATCATGCTGCTACTAGCCTTATGACATTGATTTCATGGCTGAGTGATATTCCATTGTACATAAGGACCACAAATTCTTTACCCATTTTTCTCTTTCCTGGGATATTTAAGGTGGAATGAAGTGGAGGTCCTTGTCAACAGAGCAGCCCTAAACTTTGGGGTGCTTGTGTCTTGCTGATTTTTAATTTTCCCAATTTATACCCCCATGAGTGGAAGTGCCCTAGGCTCTCTAAGCTGTGTTTTTTAGATGTTTCAGGACACACCGTACACTTCTCCAGAGTGGCTGTTGGCAATTTACATCCCGCCCATCAGTGTAGCAAGGCTCCCCTTTGTCCATGGCCTGTCCTGCATTTCTGGTTTTGGCACATTTTTCAGCATGGCCCTTTTGACTGATGTGTAGCGAGTCTTCTTTGTAGCGCTGATTTGCCTTTCCAGCTTGCTTGGTTGGCCAAAAAGGGCGTATGCGTTTCTTCCTGAATATATTCAGGAAAAAACGCATACGCCCTTTTTGGCCAAGGGCATCATTGTCAACGTTTTGCCGCTTTTCATGTGCTTTAAATGCGATTCGAATCTACCTCCTGAAATCTGTTTCCTCCAATTCTGCCTTGATTTCAAGTCCTCTTCTTTGCCTTCCCTCAATATATTTGTGGACGAGAGTTATCATTTATAACTCTGCAGGTTGGTGAATTGCACTGCCCTGAACCTCCATTTTACAACTCGCGTTTTTGGGAGCTGGCCTCAAATGCGCATGATGGCTTCAGGCCCTGTTCTGGTTCCAGGGGGCAGGCTGAGCCTGTGGTAAATTCTTCTTCCTGATGGGAAAATAGAGTGACCTGTGCCTGTCCCAACACCAAGAGCTAGTCTCTCATTGGTTCCCCGTCTTCCCGTTCATCCTCAGGACAAATTGCAACCTGTACGGAACAGGAGGTTAAAGGTGCTGATGCTCCAAGTAGGGAGATTGCTAGTAAAGCAGCTGGAATGGCGAACCCGGGCACAAGGAGATGAGAAATGAGGTGCGTTTCAGAAACCTTTCCCCATCACATGGTGTACCATCTTCTGGGTTTCTCATGCATGTTTTCAATGTACCAGGATTCCCTTGAACCTGGAGATTTGGGACCCATGCGATGGGTACCACGCAGTATTACTTTAAAGGGTCTGCGTTTGCTCACCCAACCTCACCAAACCTCTCAGCCCCAAGAGTGTCCACCCTTATGTCTCATCCAGCTGTGGGTCTAGATATGGTCAATCCAGGTTGCATCACAGCCCCTGAACGCATTGTGTAAGAATTTCGCTCTCTTTCACTGTCTTTGTTTCATGGGTTTTTCAAAGTAATTTATTTTCATAATGGGGTTTAGCTGCTTTTCACTGCTGTGTTTATGCCGCTTTACACCCACTTGACACACTAACAGAGAGATATCAATACATAGGTTTTAAGATTATTACTAGTCAGATATATCCTTGTGCGGTGAATAGGGCGTGTTGAGTCCAGTTCTCTGAGCAAGGAGTAGGTCTTGTCTATTACACATATTGGGTTTATGGAACGGTATCTGAGCAAATTTGAAACCCTTGTTTTATGTATCACCCCACCTCACCTTTCCCGTTAAGCAGCCATAGTGTGTTTTCTGCATGTGTGACTCTGTTCTGTTTTGTAATTCAGTTCAAGTGTAACGGATTTTACATTCCCTCTATAAGTGATACCTTATGAGAAGTGTCCTTTTCTGTGTGATTTATTTCTATTAGAATCGTCGTACCTAAATCCACTCATCATGCTGCTACTAACCTTATGACATTGATTTCATGGCTGAGTGATATTCCATTGTACATAAGGACCACAACTTCTTTATCCATTTTTCTCTTTCCTGGGATATTGATGGTGGAATGAAGTGGAGGTCCTTGTCAACAGAGCAGCCCTAAACTTTGGGGTGCTTGTGTCTTGCTGATTTTTAATTTTCCCAATTTATACCCCCATGAGTGGAAGTGCCCTATGCTCTCTAAGCTGTGTTTTTTAGATGTTTCAGGACTCACCGTACACTTCTCCAGAGTGGCTGTTGGCAATTTACATCCCGCCCATCAGTGTAGCAAGGCTCCCATTTCTCCATGGCCTGTCCTGCATTTCTGGTTTTGACACTTTTTTCAGCATGGCCCTTTTGACCGATGGGAAGCGAGACTTCTTTGTAGCGCTGATTTGCCTTTCCAGGTTGCTTGGTTGGCTAAAAAGGGCGTATGCACTTTTTCCTGAATTTATTCAGGAAAAAACGCATACGCTCTTTTTGGCCAAGGGCATCATTGTCAACGTTTTGCCGCTTTTCATGTGCTTTAAAGGCGATTCGAATCTACCTCCTGTAATCTGTTTCCTGCAATTCTGCCTTGATTTCAAATCCTCTTCTTTGCCTTCCCTCAATATATTTGTGGACGAGAGTTATCATTTATAACTCTGCAGGTTTGTGAATCGCAGTGCCCGGAAGCTCCATTTTACAACTCGGTTTTTGGGAGCTGGCCGCAAATGCGCAGGATGGCTTCAGGCCCTCTTCTGGTTCCGGGGGGCAGAATGAGCCTGTGGTTAATTCTTCTTCCTGATGGGAAAATAGAGTGACCTGTGCCTGTCCCAACACCAAGAGCTAGTCTCTCATTGGTTCCCCGTCTTCCCGTTCATCCTCAGGACAAATTGCAACCTGTACGGAACAGAAGGTTAAAGGTGCTGATGCTCCAAGTAGGGAGATTGGTAGTAAAGCGGCTGGAATGGGGAACCCGGGCACAAGGAGATGAGAAATGAGGTGCGTTTTAGAAACCTTTCCCCATCACATGGTGTACCAACTTCTGGGTTTCTCATGCATGTTTTCGATGTAGGAAGATGCCCTTGAACCTGGAGATTTGGGACCCATGCGATGGGTACCACGTAGTATTATTAAAAGGGTCTGCGTTTACTCACGAAACCTCACCAAACCTCTAAGCCCCAAGAGTGTCCACCCTTATGTCTCATCCAGCTGTGGGTCTAGATATGGTCAATCCAGGTTGCATCACAGCCCCTGAACGCATTGTGTAAGAATTTCTCTCTCTTTCACTATCTTTGTTTCATGGGTTTTTCAAAGTAATTTATTTTCATAATGGGGTTTAGCTGCTTTTCACTGCTGTGTTTATGCTGCTTTACACCCACTTGACACACTAACAGAGAGATATCAATACATAGGTTTTAAGATTATTACTAGTCAGATATAATCTTGTGCGGTGAATAGGGCGTGTTGAGTCCAGTTCTCTGAGCAAGGAGTACGTCTTGTCTATTACATATTGGGTTTATGGAACGGTATCTGAGCTAATTTGAAACCCTTGTTTTATGTATCACCCCACCTCACCTTTCCCGTTAAGCAGCCATAGTGTGTTTTCTGCATGTGTGACTCTGTTCTGTTTTGTAATTCAGTTCAAGTGTAACGGTTTTTACATTCCCTCTATCAGTAATACCTTATGAGAAGTGTCCTTTACTGTGTGACTTATTTCACTTAGAATCGTCGTACCTAAATCCACTCATCATGCTGCTACTAGCCTTATGACATTGATTTCATGGCTGAGTGATATTCCATTGTACATAAGGACCACAACTTCTTTATCCATTTTTCTCTTTCCTGGGATATTGAAGGTGGAATGAAGTGGAGGTCCTTGTCAACAGAGCAGCCCTAAACTTTGGGGTGCTTGTGTCTTGCTGATTTTTCATTTTCCCAATTTATACCCCAATGAGTGGAAGTGCCCTATGCTCTCTAAGCTGTGTTTTTTAGATGTTTCAGGACTCACCGTACACTTCTCCAGAGTGGCTGTTGGCAATTTACATCCCGCCCATCAGTGCAGCAAGGCTCCCATGTCTCCATGACCTGTCCTGCATTTTCGGTTTTCACACTTTTTTCAGCATGGCCCTTTTGACCGATGGGAAGCGAGACTTCTTTGTAGCGCTGATTTCCCTTTCCAGGTTTCTTGGTTGGCCAACAAGGGCGTATGCGCTTTTTGCTGAATATATTCAGGAAAAAACGCATACGCCCTTTTTGGCCAAGGGCATCATTGTCAACGTTTTGCCGCTTTTCATGTGCTTTAACGGCGATTCGAATCTACCTCCTGAAATCTGTTTCCTGCAATTCTGCCTTGATTTCAAGTCCTCTTCTTTGCCTTCCCTCAATATATTTGTGGACGAGATTTATCATTTATAACTCTGCAGGTTTGTGAATTGCAGTGCCCTGAACCTCCATTTTACAACTCGCGTTTTTGAGAGCTGGCCGCAAAAGCGCCGGATGGCTTCAGGCCCTGTTCTGGTTCCAGGGGGCAGGCTGAGCCTGTGGTAAATTATTCTTCCTGATGGGAATATAGAGTGACCTGTGCCTGTCCCAACACCAAGAGCTAGTCTCTCATTGGTTCCCCATCTTCCCGTTCATCCTCAGGACAAATTGCAACCTGTACGGAACAGGAGGTTAAAGGTGCTGATTCTCCAAGTAGGGAGATTGCTAGTAAGGCGGCTGGAATGGTGAACCCAGGCACAAGGGGATGAGAAATGAGGTGAGTTTTATAAACCTTTCCCCATCACACGGTGTACCATCTTCTGGGTTTCTCATGCATGTTTTCGATGTAGGAAGATGCCCTTGAAGCTGGAGATTTGGGACCCATGCGATGGGTACCACGCAGTATTACTTTAAAGGGTCTGCGTTTACTCACCCAACCTCACAAAACCTCTCAGCCGCAACAGTGTCCACCCTTATGTCTCATCCAGCTGTGGGTCTAGATATGGTCAATCCAGGTTGCATCACAGCCCCTGAACGCATTGTGTAAGAATTTCGCTCTCTTTCACTGTCTTTGTTTCTTGGGTTTTTCAAAATAATTTATTTTCATAATGGGGTTTAGCTGCTTTTCACTGCTGTGTTTATGCCGCTTTACACCCACTTGACACACTAACTGAGAGATATAAATACATAGGTTTTAAGATTATTACTAGTCAGATATATTCTTGTGTGTTGAATAGGGCGTATTGAGTCCAGTTCTCTGAGCAAGGAGTAGGTCTTGTCTATTACATATTGGGTTTATGGAATGGTATCTGAGCTAATTTGAAACCCTTCTTTTATGTATCACCCCACCTCACCTTTCCCGTTAAGCAGCCATAGTGTGTTTTCTGCATGTGTGACTCTGTTCTGTTTTGTAATTCAGTTCAAGTGTAACGGTTTTTACATTCCCTCTATAAGTGATACCTTATGAGAAGTGTCCTTTTCTGTGTGACTTATTTCACTTAGAATCGTCGTACCTAAATCCACTCATCATGCTGCTACTAGCCTTATGACATTGATTTCATGGCTGAGTGATATTCCATTGTACATAAGGACCACAACTTCTTTATCCATTTTTCTCTTTCCTGGGATATTTAAGGTGGAATGAAGTGGAGGTCCTTGTCAACAGAGCAGCCCTAAACTTTGGGGTGCTTGTGTCTTGCTGATTTTTAATTTTCCCAATTTATACCCCCATGAGTGGAAGTGCCCTAGGCTCTCTAAGCTGTGTTTTTTAGATGTTTCAGGACACACCGTACAATTCCCAAGAGTGGCTGTTTGCAATTTACATCCCGCCCATCAGTGTAGCAAGGCTCCCCTTTGTCCATGGCCTGTCCTGCATTTCTGGTTTTGGCACATTTTTCAGCATGGCCCTTTTGACTGATGTGTAGCGAGTCTTCTTTGTAGCGCTGATTTGCCTTTCCAGCTTGCTTGGTTGGCCAAAAAGGGCGTATGCGTTTCTTCCTGAATATATTCAGGAAAAAACGCATACGCCCTTTTTGGCCAAGGGCATCATTGTCAACGTTTTGCCGCTTTTCATGTGCTTTAAATGCGATTCGAATCTACCTCCTGAAATCTGTTTCCTCCAATTCTGCCTTGATTTCAAGTCCTCTTCTTTGCCTTCCCTCAATATATTTGTGGACGAGAGTTATCATTTATAACTCTGCAGGTTGGTGAATTGCACTGCCCTGAACCTCCATTTTACAACTCGCGTTTTTGGGAGCTGGCCTCAAATGCGCATGATGGCTTCAGGCCCTGTTCTGGTTCCAGGGGGCAGGCTGAGCCTGTGGTAAATTCTTCTTCCTGATGGGAAAATAGAGTGACCTGTGCCTGTCCCAACACCAAGAGCTAGTCTCTCATTGGTTCCCCGTCTTCCCGTTCATCCTCAGGACAAATTGCAACCTGTACGGAACAGGAGGTTAAAGGTGCTGATGCTCCAAGTAGGGAGATTGCTAGTAAAGCAGCTGGAATGGCGAACCCGGGCACAAGGAGATGAGAAATGAGGTGCGTTTCAGAAACCTTTCCCCATCACATGGTGTACCATCTTCTGGGTTTCTCATGCATGTTTTCAATGTACCAGGATTCCCTTGAACCTGGAGATTTGGGACCCATGCGATGGGTACCACGCAGTATTACTTTAAAGGGTCTGCGTTTGCTCACCCAACCTCACCAAACCTCTCAGCCCCAAGAGTGTCCACCCTTATGTCTCATCCAGCTGTGGGTCTAGATATGGTCAATCCAGGTTGCATCACAGCCCCTGAACGCATTGTGTAAGAATTTCGCTCTCTTTCACTGTCTTTGTTTCATGGGTTTTTCAAAGTAATTTATTTTTATAATGGGGTTTAGCTGCTTTTCACTGCTGTGTTTATGCCGCTTTACACCCACTTGACACACTAACAGAGAGATATCAATACATAGGTTTTAAGATTATTACTAGTCAGATATATCCTTGTGCGGTGAATAGGGCGTGTTGAGTCCAGTTCTCTGAGCAAGGAGTAGGTCTTGTCTATTACACATATTGGGTTTATGGAACGGTATCTGAGCTAATTTGAAACCCTTGTTTTATGTATCACCCCACCTCACCTTTCCCGTTAAGCAGCCATAGTGTGTTTTCTGCATGTGTGACTCTGTTCTGTTTTGTAATTCAGTTCAAGTGTAACGGATTTTACATTCCCTCTATAAGTGATACCTTATGAGAAGTGTCCTTTTCTGTGTGATTTATTTCTATTAGAATCGTCGTACCTAAATCCACTCATCATGCTGCTACTAACCTTATGACATTGATTTCATGGCTGAGTGATATTCCATTGTACATAAGGACCACAACTTCTTTATCCATTTTTCTCTTTCCTGGGATATTGATGGTGGAATGAAGTGGAGGTCCTTGTCAACAGAGCAGCCCTAAACTTTGGGGTGCTTGTGTCTTGCTGATTTTTAATTTTCCCAATTTATACCCCCATGAGTGGAAGTGCCCTATGCTCTCTAAGCTGTGTTTTTTAGATGTTTCAGGACTCACCGTACACTTCTCCAGAGTGGCTGTTGGCAATTTACATCCCGCCCATCAGTGTAGCAAGGCTCCCATTTCTCCATGGCCTGTCCTGCATTTCTGGTTTTGACACTTTTTTCAGCATGGCCCTTTTGACCGATGGGAAGCGAGACTTCTTTGTAGCGCTGATTTGCCTTTCCAGGTTGCTTGGTTGGCTAAAAAGGGCGTATGCACTTTTTCCTGAATTTATTCAGGAAAAAACGCATACGCTCTTTTTGGCCAAGGGCATCATTGTCAACGTTTTGCCGCTTTTCATGTGCTTTAAAGGCGATTCGAATCTACCTCCTGTAATCTGTTTCCTGCAATTCTGCCTTGATTTCAAATCCTCTTCTTTGCCTTCCCTCAATATATTTGTGGACGAGAGTTATCATTTATAACTCTGCAGGTTTGTGAATCGCAGTGCCCGGAAGCTCCATTTTACAACTCGGTTTTTGGGAGCTGGCCGCAAATGCGCAGGATGGCTTCAGGCCCTCTTCTGGTTCCGGGGGGCAGAATGAGCCTGTGGTTAATTCTTCTTCCTGATGGGAAAATAGAGTGACCTGTGCCTGTCCCAACACCAAGAGCTAGTCTCTCATTGGTTCCCCGTCTTCCCGTTCATCCTCAGGACAAATTGCAACCTGTACGGAACAGAAGGTTAAAGGTGCTGATGCTCCAAGTAGGGAGATTGGTAGTAAAGCGGCTGGAATGGGGAACCCGGGCACAAGGAGATGAGAAATGAGGTGCGTTTTAGAAACCTTTCCCCATCACATGGTGTACCAACTTCTGGGTTTCTCATGCATGTTTTCGATGTAGGAAGATGCCCTTGAACCTGGAGATTTGGGACCCATGCGATGGGTACCACGTAGTATTATTAAAAGGGTCTGCGTTTACTCACGAAACCTCACCAAACCTCTAAGCCCCAAGAGTGTCCACCCTTATGTCTCATCCAGCTGTGGGTCTAGATATGGTCAATCCAGGTTGCATCACAGCCCCTGAACGCATTGTGTAAGAATTTCTCTCTCTTTCACTATCTTTGTTTCATGGGTTTTTCAAAGTAATTTATTTTCATAATGGGGTTTAGCTGCTTTTCACTGCTGTGTTTATGCTGCTTTACACCCACTTGACACACTAACAGAGAGGTATCAATACATAGGTTTTAAGATTATTACTAGTCAGATATAATCTTGTGCGGTGAATAGGGCGTGTTGAGTCCAGTTCTCTGAGCAAGGAGTACGTCTTGTCTATTACATATTGGGTTTATGGAACGGTATCTGAGCTAATTTGAAACCCTTGTTTTATGTATCACCCCACCTCACCTTTCCCGTTAAGCAGCCATAGTGTGTTTTCTGCATGTGTGACTCTGTTCTGTTTTGTAATTCAGTTCAAGTGTAACGGTTTTTACATTCCCTCTATCAGTAATACCTTATGAGAAGTGTCCTTTACTGTGTGACTTATTTCACTTAGAATCGTCGTACCTAAATCCACTCATCATGCTGCTACTAGCCTTATGACATTGATTTCATGGCTGAGTGATATTCCATTGTACATAAGGACCACAACTTCTTTATCCATTTTTCTCTTTCCTGGGATATTGAAGGTGGAATGAAGTGGAGGTCCTTGTCAACAGAGCAGCCCTAAACTTTGGGGTGCTTGTGTCTTGCTGATTTTTCATTTTCCCAATTTATACCCCAATGAGTGGAAGTGCCCTATGCTCTCTAAGCTGTGTTTTTTAGATGTTTCAGGACTCACCGTACACTTCTCCAGAGTGGCTGTTGGCAATTTACATCCCGCCCATCAGTGCAGCAAGGCTCCCATGTCTCCATGACCTGTCCTGCATTTTCGGTTTTCACACTTTTTTCAGCATGGCCCTTTTGACCGATGGGAAGCGAGACTTCTTTGTAGCGCTGATTTCCCTTTCCAGGTTTCTTGGTTGGCCAACAAGGGCGTATGCGCTTTTTGCTGAATATATTCAGGAAAAAACGCATACGCCCTTTTTGGCCAAGGGCATCATTGTCAACGTTTTGCCGCTTTTCATGTGCTTTAACGGCGATTCGAATCTACCTCCTGAAATCTGTTTCCTGCAATTCTGCCTTGATTTCAAGTCCTCTTCTTTGCCTTCCCTCAATATATTTGTGGACGAGATTTATCATTTATAACTCTGCAGGTTTGTGAATTGCAGTGCCCTGAACCTCCATTTTACAACTCGCGTTTTTGAGAGCTGGCCGCAAAAGCGCCGGATGGCTTCAGGCCCTGTTCTGGTTCCAGGGGGCAGGCTGAGCCTGTGGTAAATTATTCTTCCTGATGGGAATATAGAGTGACCTGTGCCTGTCCCAACACCAAGAGCTAGTCTCTCATTGGTTCCCCATCTTCCCGTTCATCCTCAGGACAAATTGCAACCTGTACGGAACAGGAGGTTAAAGGTGCTGATTCTCCAAGTAGGGAGATTGCTAGTAAGGCGGCTGGAATGGTGAACCCAGGCACAAGGGGATGAGAAATGAGGTGAGTTTTATAAACCTTTCCCCATCACACGGTGTACCATCTTCTGGGTTTCTCATGCATGTTTTCGATGTAGGAAGATGCCCTTGAAGCTGGAGATTTGGGACCCATGCGATGGGTACCACGCAGTATTACTTTAAAGGGTCTGCGTTTACTCACCCAACCTCACAAAACCTCTCAGCCGCAACAGTGTCCACCCTTATGTCTCATCCAGCTGTGGGTCTAGATATGGTCAATCCAGGTTGCATCACAGCCCCTGAACGCATTGTGTAAGAATTTCGCTCTCTTTCACTGTCTTTGTTTCTTGGGTTTTTCAAAATAATTTATTTTCATAATGGGGTTTAGCTGCTTTTCACTGCTGTGTTTATGCCGCTTTACACCCACTTGACACACTAACTGAGAGATATAAATACATAGGTTTTAAGATTATTACTAGACAGATATATTCTTGTGTGTTGAATAGGGCGTATTGAGTCCAGTTCTCTGAGCAAGGAGTAGGTCTTGTCTATTACATATTGGGTTTATGGAACGGTATCTGAGCTAATTTGAAACCCTTGTTTTATGTATCACCCCACCTCACCTTTCCCGTTAAGCAGCCATAGTGTGTTTTCTGCATGTGTGACTCTGTTCTGTTTTGTAATTCAGTTCAAGTGTAACGGTTTTTACATTCCCTCTATCAGTAATACCTTATGAGAAGTGTCCTTTACTGTGTGACTTATTTCACTTAGAATCGTCGTACCTAAATCCACTCATCATGCTGCTACTAGCCTTATGACATTGATTTCATGGCTGAGTGATATTCCATTGTACATAAGGACCACAACTTCTTTATCCATTTTTCTCTTTCCTGGGATATTTAAGGTGGAATGAAGTGGAGGTCCTTGTCAACAGAGCAGCCCTAAACTTTGGGGTGCTTGTGTCTTGCTGATTTTTAATTTTCCCAATTTATACCCCCATGAGTGGAAGTGCCCTAGGCTCTCTAAGCTGTGTTTTTTAGATGTTTCAGGACACACCGTACACTTCCCAAGAGTGGCTGTTTGCAATTTACATCCCGCCCATCAGTGTAGCAAGGCTCCCCTTTGTCCATGGCCTGTCCTGCATTTCTGGTTTTGGCACATTTTTCAGCATGGCCCTTTTGACTGATGTGTAGCGAGTCTTCTTTGTAGCGCTGATTTGCCTTTCCAGCTTGCTTGGTTGGCCAAAAAGGGCGTATGCGTTTCTTCCTGAATATATTCAGGAAAAAACGCATACGCCCTTTTTGGCCAAGGGCATCATTGTCAACGTTTTGCCGCTTTTCATGTGCTTTAAAGGCGATTCGAATCTACCTCCTGAAATCTGTTTCCTGCAATTCTGCCTTGATTTCAAGTCCTCTTCTTTGCCTTCCCTCAATATATTTGTGGACGAGAGTTATCATTTATAACTCTGCAGGTTGGTGAATTGCACTGCCCTGAACCTCCATTTTACAACTCGCGTTTTTGGGAGCTGGCCTCAAATGCGCATGATGGCTTCAGGCCCTGTTCTGGTTCCAGGGGGCAGGCTGAGCCTGTGGTAAATTCTTCTTCCTGATGGGAAAATAGAGTGACCTGTGCCTGTCCCAACACCAAGAGCTAGTCTCTCATTGGTTCCCCGTCTTCCCGTTCATCCTCAGGACAAATTGCAACCTGTACGGAACAGGAGGTTAAAGGTGCTGATGCTCCAAGTAGGGAGATTGCTAGTAAAGCAGCTGGAATGGCGAACCCGGGCACAAGGAGATGAGAAATGAGGTGCGTTTCAGAAACCTTTCCCCATCACATGGTGTACCATCTTCTGGGTTTCTCATGCATGTTTTCAATGTACCAGGATTCCCTTGAACCTGGAGATTTGGGACCCATGCGATGGGTACCACGCAGTATTACTTTAAAGGGTCTGCGTTTGCTCACCCAACCTCACCAAACCTCTCAGCCCCAAGAGTGTCCACCCTTATGTCTCATCCAGCTGTGGGTCTAGATATGGTCAATCCAGGTTGCATCACAGCCCCTGAACGCATTGTGTAAGAATTTCGCTCTCTTTCACTGTCTTTGTTTCATGGGTTTTTCAAAGTAATTTATTTTTATAATGGGGTTTAGCTGCTTTTCACTGCTGTGTTTATGCCGCTTTACACCCACTTGACACACTAACAGAGAGATATCAATACATAGGTTTTAAGATTATTACTAGTCAGATATATCCTTGTGCGGTGAATAGGGCGTGTTGAGTCCAGTTCTCTGAGCAAGGAGTAGGTCTTGTCTATTACACATATTGGGTTTATGGAACGGTATCTGAGCTAATTTGAAACCCTTGTTTTATGTATCACCCCACCTCACCTTTCCCGTTAAGCAGCCATAGTGTGTTTTCTGCATGTGTGACTCTGTTCTGTTTTGTAATTCAGTTCAAGTGTAACGGATTTTACATTCCCTCTATAAGTGATACCTTATGAGAAGTGTCCTTTTCTGTGTGATTTATTTCTATTAGAATCGTCGTACCTAAATCCACTCATCATGCTGCTACTAACCTTATGACATTGATTTCATGGCTGAGTGATATTCCATTGTACATAAGGACCACAACTTCTTTATCCATTTTTCTCTTTCCTGGGATATTGATGGTGGAATGAAGTGGAGGTCCTTGTCAACAGAGCAGCCCTAAACTTTGGGGTGCTTGTGTCTTGCTGATTTTTAATTTTCCCAATTTATACCCCCATGAGTGGAAGTGCCCTATGCTCTCTAAGCTGTGTTTTTTAGATGTTTCAGGACTCACCGTACACTTCTCCAGAGTGGCTGTTGGCAATTTACATCCCGCCCATCAGTGTAGCAAGGCTCCCATTTCTCCATGGCCTGTCCTGCATTTCTGGTTTTGACACTTTTTTCAGCATGGCCCTTTTGACCGATGGGAAGCGAGACTTCTTTGTAGCGCTGATTTGCCTTTCCAGGTTGCTTGGTTGGCTAAAAAGGGCGTATGCACTTTTTCCTGAATTTATTCAGGAAAAAACGCATACGCTCTTTTTGGCCAAGGGCATCATTGTCAACGTTTTGCCGCTTTTCATGTGCTTTAAAGGCGATTCGAATCTACCTCCTGTAATCTGTTTCCTGCAATTCTGCCTTGATTTCAAATCCTCTTCTTTGCCTTCCCTCAATATATTTGTGGACGAGAGTTATCATTTATAACTCTGCAGGTTTGTGAATCGCAGTGCCCGGAAGCTCCATTTTACAACTCGGTTTTTGGGAGCTGGCCGCAAATGCGCAGGATGGCTTCAGGCCCTCTTCTGGTTCCGGGGGGCAGAATGAGCCTGTGGTTAATTCTTCTTCCTGATGGGAAAATAGAGTGACCTGTGCCTGTCCCAACACCAAGAGCTAGTCTCTCATTGGTTCCCCGTCTTCCCGTTCATCCTCAGGACAAATTGCAACCTGTACGGAACAGAAGGTTAAAGGTGCTGATGCTCCAAGTAGGGAGATTGGTAGTAAAGCGGCTGGAATGGGGAACCCGGGCACAAGGAGATGAGAAATGAGGTGCGTTTTAGAAACCTTTCCCCATCACATGGTGTACCAACTTCTGGGTTTCTCATGCATGTTTTCGATGTAGGAAGATGCCCTTGAACCTGGAGATTTGGGACCCATGCGATGGGTACCACGTAGTATTATTAAAAGGGTCTGCGTTTACTCACGAAACCTCACCAAACCTCTAAGCCCCAAGAGTGTCCACCCTTATGTCTCATCCAGCTGTGGGTCTAGATATGGTCAATCCAGGTTGCATCACAGCCCCTGAACGCATTGTGTAAGAATTTCTCTCTCTTTCACTATCTTTGTTTCATGGGTTTTTCAAAGTAATTTATTTTCATAATGGGGTTTAGCTGCTTTTCACTGCTGTGTTTATGCTGCTTTACACCCACTTGACACACTAACAGAGAGGTATCAATACATAGGTTTTAAGATTATTACTAGTCAGATATAATCTTGTGCGGTGAATAGGGCGTGTTGAGTCCAGTTCTCTGAGCAAGGAGTACGTCTTGTCTATTACATATTGGGTTTATGGAACGGTATCTGAGCTAATTTGAAACCCTTGTTTTATGTATCACCCCACCTCACCTTTCCCGTTAAGCAGCCATAGTGTGTTTTCTGCATGTGTGACTCTGTTCTGTTTTGTAATTCAGTTCAAGTGTAACGGTTTTTACATTCCCTCTATCAGTAATACCTTATGAGAAGTGTCCTTTACTGTGTGACTTATTTCACTTAGAATCGTCGTACCTAAATCCACTCATCATGCTGCTACTAGCCTTATGACATTGATTTCATGGCTGAGTGATATTCCATTGTACATAAGGACCACAACTTCTTTATCCATTTTTCTCTTTCCTGGGATATTGAAGGTGGAATGAAGTGGAGGTCCTTGTCAACAGAGCAGCCCTAAACTTTGGGGTGCTTGTGTCTTGCTGATTTTTCATTTTCCCAATTTATACCCCAATGAGTGGAAGTGCCCTATGCTCTCTAAGCTGTGTTTTTTAGATGTTTCAGGACTCACCGTACACTTCTCCAGAGTGGCTGTTGGCAATTTACATCCCGCCCATCAGTGCAGCAAGGCTCCCATGTCTCCATGACCTGTCCTGCATTTTCGGTTTTCACACTTTTTTCAGCATGGCCCTTTTGACCGATGGGAAGCGAGACTTCTTTGTAGCGCTGATTTCCCTTTCCAGGTTTCTTGGTTGGCCAACAAGGGCGTATGCGCTTTTTGCTGAATATATTCAGGAAAAAACGCATACGCCCTTTTTGGCCAAGGGCATCATTGTCAACGTTTTGCCGCTTTTCATGTGCTTTAACGGCGATTCGAATCTACCTCCTGAAATCTGTTTCCTGCAATTCTGCCTTGATTTCAAGTCCTCTTCTTTGCCTTCCCTCAATATATTTGTGGACGAGATTTATCATTTATAACTCTGCAGGTTTGTGAATTGCAGTGCCCTGAACCTCCATTTTACAACTCGCGTTTTTGAGAGCTGGCCGCAAAAGCGCCGGATGGCTTCAGGCCCTGTTCTGGTTCCAGGGGGCAGGCTGAGCCTGTGGTAAATTATTCTTCCTGATGGGAATATAGAGTGACCTGTGCCTGTCCCAACACCAAGAGCTAGTCTCTCATTGGTTCCCCATCTTCCCGTTCATCCTCAGGACAAATTGCAACCTGTACGGAACAGGAGGTTAAAGGTGCTGATTCTCCAAGTAGGGAGATTGCTAGTAAGGCGGCTGGAATGGTGAACCCAGGCACAAGGGGATGAGAAATGAGGTGAGTTTTATAAACCTTTCCCCATCACACGGTGTACCATCTTCTGGGTTTCTCATGCATGTTTTCGATGTAGGAAGATGCCCTTGAAGCTGGAGATTTGGGACCCATGCGATGGGTACCACGCAGTATTACTTTAAAGGGTCTGCGTTTACTCACCCAACCTCACAAAACCTCTCAGCCGCAACAGTGTCCACCCTTATGTCTCATCCAGCTGTGGGTCTAGATATGGTCAATCCAGGTTGCATCACAGCCCCTGAACGCATTGTGTAAGAATTTCGCTCTCTTTCACTGTCTTTGTTTCTTGGGTTTTTCAAAATAATTTATTTTCATAATGGGGTTTAGCTGCTTTTCACTGCTGTGTTTATGCCGCTTTACACCCACTTGACACACTAACTGAGAGATATAAATACATAGGTTTTAAGATTATTACTAGACAGATATATTCTTGTGTGTTGAATAGGGCGTATTGAGTCCAGTTCTCTGAGCAAGGAGTAGGTCTTGTCTATTACATATTGGGTTTATGGAACGGTATCTGAGCTAATTTGAAACCCTTGTTTTATGTATCACCCCACCTCACCTTTCCCGTTAAGCAGCCATAGTGTGTTTTCTGCATGTGTGACTCTGTTCTGTTTTGTAATTCAGTTCAAGTGTAACGGTTTTTACATTCCCTCTATCAGTAATACCTTATGAGAAGTGTCCTTTACTGTGTGACTTATTTCACTTAGAATCGTCGTACCTAAATCCACTCATCATGCTGCTACTAGCCTTATGACATTGATTTCATGGCTGAGTGATATTCCATTGTACATAAGGACCACAACTTCTTTATCCATTTTTCTCTTTCCTGGGATATTTAAGGTGGAATGAAGTGGAGGTCCTTGTCAACAGAGCAGCCCTAAACTTTGGGGTGCTTGTGTCTTGCTGATTTTTAATTTTCCCAATTTATACCCCCATGAGTGGAAGTGCCCTAGGCTCTCTAAGCTGTGTTTTTTAGATGTTTCAGGACACACCGTACACTTCCCAAGAGTGGCTGTTTGCAATTTACATCCCGCCCATCAGTGTAGCAAGGCTCCCCTTTGTCCATGGCCTGTCCTGCATTTCTGGTTTTGGCACATTTTTCAGCATGGCCCTTTTGACTGATGTGTAGCGAGTCTTCTTTGTAGCGCTGATTTGCCTTTCCAGCTTGCTTGGTTGGCCAAAAAGGGCGTATGCGTTTCTTCCTGAATATATTCAGGAAAAAACGCATACGCCCTTTTTGGCCAAGGGCATCATTGTCAACGTTTTGCCGCTTTTCATGTGCTTTAAAGGCGATTCGAATCTACCTCCTGAAATCTGTTTCCTGCAATTCTGCCTTGATTTCAAGTCCTCTTCTTTGCCTTCCCTCAATATATTTGTGGACGAGAGTTATCATTTATAACTCTGCAGGTTGGTGAATTGCACTGCCCTGAACCTCCATTTTACAACTCGCGTTTTTGGGAGCTGGCCTCAAATGCGCATGATGGCTTCAGGCCCTGTTCTGGTTCCAGGGGGCAGGCTGAGACTGTGGTAAATTCTTCTTCCTGATGGGAAAATAGAGTGACCTGTGCCTGTCCCAACACCAAGAGCTAGTCTCTCATTGGTTCCCCGTCTTCCCGTTCATCCTCAGGACAAATTGCAACCTGTACGGAACAGGAGGTTAAAGGTGCTGATGCTCCAAGTAGGGAGATTGCTAGTAAAGCAGCTGGAATGGCGAACCCGGGCACAAGGAGATGAGAAATGAGGTGCGTTTCAGAAATCTTTCTCCATCACATGGTGTACCATCTTCTGGGTTTCTCATGCATGTTTTCAATGTAGCAGGATTCCCTTGAAACTGGAGATTTGGGACCCATGCGATGGGTACCACGCAGTATTACTTTAAAGGGTCTGCGTTTGCTCACCCAACCTCACCAAACCTCTCAGCCCCAAGAGTGTCCACCCTTATGTCTCATCCAGCTGTGGGTCTAGATATGGTCAATCCAGGTTGCATCACAGCCCCTGAACGCATTGTGTAAGAATTTCGCTCTCTTTCACTGTCTTTGTTTCTTGGGTTTTTCAAAGTAATTTATTTTCATAATGGGGTTTAGCTGCTTTTCACTGCTGTGTTTATGCCGCTTTACACCCACTTGACACACTAACAGAGAGATATCAATACATAGGTTTTAAGATTATTACTAGTCAGATATATTCTTGTGTGTTGAATAGGGCGTATTGAGTCCAGTTCTCTGAGCAAGGAGTAGGTCTTGTCTATTACATATTGGGTTTATGGAATGGTATCTGAGCTAATTTGAAACCCTTCTTTTATGTATCACCCCACCTCACCTTTCCCGTTAAGCAGCCATAGTGTGTTTTCTGCATGTGTGACTCTGTTCTGTTTTGTAATTCAGTTCAAGTGTAACGGTTTTTACATTCCCTCTATAAGTGATACCTTATGAGAAGTGTCCTTTTCTGTGTGACTTATTTCACTTAGAATCGTCGTACTTAAATCCACTCATCATGCTGCTACTAGCCTTATGACATTGATTTCATGGCTGAGTGATATTCCATTGTACATAAGGACCACAAATTCTTTACCCATTTTTCTCTTTCCTGGGATATTTAAGGTGGAATGAAGTGGAGGTCCTTGTCAACAGAGCAGCCCTAAACTTTGGGGTGCTTGTGTCTTGCTGATTTTTAATTTTCCCAATTTATACCCCCATGAGTGGAAGTGCCCTAGGCTCTCTAAGCTGTGTTTTTTAGATGTTTCAGGACACACCGTACACTTCTCCAGAGTGGCTGTTGGCAATTTACATCCCGCCCATCAGTGTAGCAAGGCTCCCCTTTGTCCATGGCCTGTCCTGCATTTCTGGTTTTGGCACATTTTTCAGCATGGCCCTTTTGACTGATGTGTAGCGAGTCTTCTTTGTAGCGCTGATTTGCCTTTCCAGCTTGCTTGGTTGGCCAAAAAGGGCGTATGCGTTTCTTCCTGAATATATTCAGGAAAAAACGCATACGCCCTTTTTGGCCAAGGGCATCATTGTCAACGTTTTGCCGCTTTTCATGTGCTTTAAAGGCGATTCGAATCTACCTCCTGAAATCTGTTTCCTGCAATTCTGCCTTGATTTCAAGTCCTCTTCTTTGCCTTCCCTCAATATATTTGTGGACGAGAGTTATCATTTATAACTCTGCAGGTTGGTGAATTGCACTGCCCTGAACCTCCATTTTACAACTCGCGTTTTTGGGAGCTGGCCTCAAATGCGCATGATGGCTTCAGGCCCTGTTCTGGTTCCAGGGGGCAGGCTGAGCCTGTGGTAAATTCTTCTTCCTGATGGGAAAATAGAGTGACCTGTGCCTGTCCCAACACCAAGAGCTAGTCTCTCATTGGTTCCCCGTCTTCCCGTTCATCCTCAGGACAAATTGCAACCTGTACGGAACAGGAGGTTAAAGGTGCTGATGCTCCAAGTAGGGAGATTGCTAGTAAAGCAGCTGGAATGGCGAACCCGGGCACAAGGAGATGAGAAATGAGGTGCGTTTCAGAAACCTTTCCCCATCACATGGTGTACCATCTTCTGGGTTTCTCATGCATGTTTTCAATGTACCAGGATTCCCTTGAACCTGGAGATTTGGGACCCATGCGATGGGTACCACGCAGTATTACTTTAAAGGGTCTGCGTTTGCTCACCCAACCTCACCAAACCTCTCAGCCCCAAGAGTGTCCACCCTTATGTCTCATCCAGCTGTGGGTCTAGATATGGTCAATCCAGGTTGCATCACAGCCCCTGAACGCATTGTGTAAGAATTTCGCTCTCTTTCACTGTCTTTGTTTCATGGGTTTTTCAAAGTAATTTATTTTTATAATGGGGTTTAGCTGCTTTTCACTGCTGTGTTTATGCCGCTTTACACCCACTTGACACACTAACAGAGAGATATCAATACATAGGTTTTAAGATTATTACTAGTCAGATATATCCTTGTGCGGTGAATAGGGCGTGTTGAGTCCAGTTCTCTGAGCAAGGAGTAGGTCTTGTCTATTACACATATTGGGTTTATGGAACGGTATCTGAGCAAATTTGAAACCCTTGTTTTATGTATCACCCCACCTCACCTTTCCCGTTAAGCAGCCATAGTGTGTTTTCTGCATGTGTGACTCATTTCTGTTTTTTAATTCAGTTCAAGTGTAACGGTTTTCACATTCCCTCTATCAGTGATACCTTATGAGAAGTGTCCTTTTCTGTGTGACTTATTTCACTTAGAATCGTCGTACCTAAATCCACTCATCATGCTGCTACTAGCCTTATGACATTGATTTCATGGCTGAGTGATATTCCATTGTACATAAGGACCACAACTTCTTTATCCATTTTTCTCTTTCCTGGGATATTGATGGTGGAATGAAGTGGAGGTCCTTGTCAACAGAGCAGCCCTAAACTTTGGGGTGCTTGTGTCTTGCTGATTTTTAATTTTCCCAATTTATACCCCCATGAGTGGAAGTGCCCTAGGCTCTCTAAGCTGTGTTTTTTAGATGTTTCAGGACTCACCGTACACTTCTCCAGAGTGGCTCCTGGCAATTTACATCCCGCCCATCAGTGTAGCAAGGCTCCCATTTCTCCATGGCCTGTCCTGCATTTCTGGTTTTGACACTTTTTTCAGCATGGCCCTTTTGACCGATGGGAAGCGAGACTTCTTTGTAGCGCTGATTTGCCTTTCCAGGTTGCTTGGTTGGCTAAAAAGGGCGTATGCGCTTTTTCCTGAATATATTCAGGAAAAAACGCATACGCTCTTTTTGGCCAAGGGCATCATTGTCAACGTTTTGCCGCTTTTCATGTGCTTTAAAGGCGATTCGAATCTACCTCCTGTAATCTGTTTCCTGCAATTCTGCCTTGATTTCAAATCCTCTTCTTTGCCTTCCCTCAATATATTTGTGGACGAGAGTTATCATTTATAACTCTGCAGGTTTGTGAATCGCAGTGCCCGGAAGCTCCATTTTACAACTCGGTTTTTGGGAGCTGGCCGCAAATGCGCAGGATGGCTTCAGGCCCTCTTCTGGTTCCGGGGGGCAGAATGAGCCTGTGGTTAATTCTTCTTCCTGATGGGAAAATAGAGTGACCTGTGCCTGTCCCAACACCAAGAGCTAGTCTCTCATTGGTTCCCCGTCTTCCCGTTCATCCTCAGGACAAATTGCAACCTGTACGGAACAGAAGGTTAAAGGTGCTGATGCTCCAAGTAGGGAGATTGGTAGTAAAAGCGGCTGGAATGGGGAACCCGGGCACAAGGAGATGAGAAATGAGGTGCGTTTTAGAAACCTTTCCCCATCACATGGTGTACCAACTTCTGGGTTTCTCATGCATGTTTTCGATGTAGGAAGATGCCCTTGAACCTGGAGATTTGGGACCCATGCGATGGGTACCACGTAGTATTATTAAAAGGGTCTGCGTTTACTCACGAAACCTCACCAAACCTCTCAGCCCCAAGAGTGTCCACCCTTATGTCTCATCCAGCTGTGGGTCTAGATATGGTCAATCCAGGTTGCATCACAGCCCCTGAACGCATTGTGTAAGAATTTCGCTCTCTTTCACTGTCTTTGTTTCATGGGTTTTTCAAAGTAATTTATTTTCATAATGGGGTTTAGCTGCTTTTCACTGCTGTGTTTATGCCGCTTTACACCCACTTGACACACTAACAGAGAGATATCAATACATAGGTTTTAAGATTATTACTAGTCAGATATATCCTTGTGCGGTGAATAGGGCGTGCTGAGTCCAGTTCTCTGAGCAAGGAGTAGGTCTTGTCTATTACACATATTGGGTTTATGGAACGGTATCTGAGCAAATTTGAAACCCTTGTTTTATGTATCACCCCACCTCACCTTTCCCGTTAAGCAGCCATAGTGTGTTTTCTGCATGTGTGACTCATTTCTGTTTTTTAATTCAGTTCAAGTGTAACGGTTTTCACATTCCCTCTATCAGTGATACCTTATGAGAAGTGTCCTTTTCTGTGTGACTTATTTCACTTAGAATCGTCGTACCTAAATCCACTCATCATGCTGCTACTAGCCTTATGACATTGATTTCATGGCTGAGTGATATTCCATTGTACATAAGGACCACAACTTCTTTATCCATTTTTCTCTTTCCTGGGATATTGAAGGTGGAATGAAGTGGAGGTCCTTGTCAACAGAGCAGCCCTAAACTTTGGGGTGCTTGTGTCTTGCTGATTTTTCATTTTCCCAATTTATACCCCAATGAGTGGAAGTGCCCTATGCTCTCTAAGCTGTGTTTTTTAGATGTTTCAGGACACACCGTACACTTCTCCAGAGTGGCTGTTGGCAATTTACATCCCGCCCATCAGTGCAGCAAGGCTCCCATGTCTCCATGACCTGTCCTGCATTTTCGGTTTTCACACTTTTTTCAGCATGGCCCTTTTGACCGATGGGAAGCGAGACTTCTTTGTAGCGCTGATTTCCCTTTCCAGGTTTCTTGGTTGGCCAACAAGGGCGTATGCGCTTTTTGCTGAATATATTCAGGAAAAAACGCATACGCCCTTTTTGGCCAAGGGCATCATTGTCAACGTTTTGCCGCTTTTCATGTGCTTTAACGGCGATTCGAATCTACCTCCTGAAATCTGTTTCCTGCAATTCTGCCTTGATTTCAAGTCCTCTTCTTTGCCTTCCCTCAATATATTTGTGGACGAGATTTATCATTTATAACTCTGCAGGTTTGTGAATTGCAGTGCCCTGAACCTCCATTTTACAACTCGCGTTTTTGAGAGCTGGCCGCAAAAGCGCCGGATGGCTTCAGGCCCTGTTCTGGTTCCAGGGGGCAGGCTGAGCCTGTGGTAAATTATTCTTCCTGATGGGAATATAGAGTGACCTGTGCCTGTCCCAACACCAAGAGCTAGTCTCTCATTGGTTCCCCATCTTCCCGTTCATCCTCAGGACAAATTGCAACCTGTACGGAACAGGAGGTTAAAGGTGCTGATTCTCCAAGTAGGGAGATTGCTAGTAAGGCGGCTGGAATGGTGAACCCAGGCACAAGGGGATGAGAAATGAGGTGCGTTTTATAAACCTTTCCCCATCACACGGTGTACCATCTTCTGGGTTTCTCATGCATGTTTTCGATGTAGGAAGATGCCCTTGAAGCTGGAGATTTGGGACCCATGCGATGGGTACCACGCAGTATTACTTTAAAGGGTCTGCGTTTACTCACCCAACCTCACAAAACCTCTCAGCCCCAAGAGTGTCCACCCTTATGTCTCATCCAGCTGTGGGTCTAGATATGGTCAATCCAGGTTGCATCACAGCCCCTGAACGCATTGTGTAAGAATTTCGCTCTCTTTCACTGTCTTTGTTTCTTGGGTTTTTCAAAATAATTTATTTTCATAATGGGGTTTAGCTGCTTTTCACTGCTGTGTTTATGCCGCTTTACACCCACTTGACACACTAACTGAGAGATATAAATACATAGGTTTTAAGATTATTACTAGTCAGATATATTCTTGTGTGTTGAATAGGGCGTATTGAGTCCAGTTCTCTGAGCAAGGAGTAGGTCTTGTCTATTACATATTGGGTTTATGGAATGGTATCTGAGCTAATTTGAAACCCTTCTTTTATGTATCACCCCACCTCACCTTTCCCGTTAAGCAGCCATAGTGTGTTTTCTGCATGTGTGACTCTGTTCTGTTTTGTAATTCAGTTCAAGTGTAACGGTTTTTACATTCCCTCTATCAGTGATACCTTATGAGAAGTGTCCTTTTCTGTGTGACTTATTTCACTTAGAATCGTCGTACCTAAATCCACTCATCATGCTGCTACTAGCCTTATGACATTGATTTCATGGCTGAGTGATATTCCATTGTACATAAGGACCACAAATTCTTTACCCATTTTTCTCTTTCCTGGGATATTTAAGGTGGAATGAAGTGGAGGTCCTTGTCAACAGAGCAGCCCTAAACTTTGGGGTGCTTGTGTCTTGCTGATATTTCATTTTCCCAATTTATACCCCCATGAGTGGAAGTGCCCTAGGCTCTCTAAGCTGTGTTTTTTAGATGTTTCAGGACACACCGTACACTTCCCAAGTGTGGCTGTTGGCAATTTACATCCCGCCCATCAGTGTAGCAAGGCTCCCCTTTGTCCATGGCCTGTCCTGCATTTCTGGTTTTGGCACATTTTTCAGCATGGCCCTTTTGACTGATGTGTAGCGAGTCTTCTTTGTAGCGCTGATTTGCCTTTCCAGCTTGCTTGGTTGGCCAAAAAGGGCGTATGCGTTTCTTCCTGAATATATTCAGGAAAAAACGCATACGCCCTTTTTGGCCAAGGGCATCATTGTCAACGTTTTGCCGCTTTTCATGTGCTTTAAAGGCGATTCGAATCTACCTCCTGAAATCTGTTTCCTGCAATTCTGCCTTGATTTCAAGTCCTCTTCTTTGCCTTCCCTCAATATATTTGTGGACGAGAGTTATCATTTATAACTCTGCAGGTTGGTGAATTGCACTGCCCTGAACCTCCATTTTACAACTCGCGTTTTTGGGAGCTGGCCTCAAATGCGCATGATGGCTTCAGGCCCTGTTCTGGTTCCAGGGGGCAGGCTGAGCCTGTGGTAAATTCTTCTTCCTGATGGGAAAATAGAGTGACCTGTGCCTGTCCCAACACCAAGAGCTAGTCTCTCATTGGTTCCCCGTCTTCCCGTTCATCCTCAGGACAAATTGCAACCTGTACGGAACAGGAGGTTAAAGGTGCTGATGCTCCAAGTAGGGAGATTGCTAGTAAAGCAGCTGGAATGGCGAACCCGGGCACAAGGAGATGAGAAATGAGGTGCGTTTCAGAAACCTTTCCCCATCACATGGTGTACCATCTTCTGGGTTTCTCATGCATGTTTTCAATGTACCAGGATTCCCTTGAACCTGGAGATTTGGGACCCAAGCGATGGGTACCACGCAGTATTACTTTAAAGGGTCTGCGTTTGCTCACCCAACCTCACCAAACCTCTCAGCCCCAAGAGTGTCCACCCTTATGTCTCATCCAGCTGTGGGTCTAGATATGGTCAATCCAGGTTGCATCACAGCCCCTGAACGCATTGTGTAAGAATTTCGCTCTCTTTCACTGTCTTTGTTTCATGGGTTTTTCAAAGTAATTTATTTTTATAATGGGGTTTAGCTGCTTTTCACTGCTGTGTTTATGCCGCTTTACACCCACTTGACACACTAACAGAGAGATATCAATACATAGGTTTTAAGATTATTACTAGTCAGATATATCCTTGTGCGGTGAATAGGGCGTGTTGAGTCCAGTTCTCTGAGCAAGGAGTAGGTCTTGTCTATTACACATATTGGGTTTATGGAACGGTATCTGAGCAAATTTGAAACCCTTGTTTTATGTATCACCCCACCTCACCTTTCCCGTTAAGCAGCCATAGTGTGTTTTCTGCATGTGTGACTCTGTTCTGTTTTTTAATTCAGTTCAAGTGTAACGGTTTTCACATTCCCTCTATCAGTGATACCTTATGAGAAGTGTCCTTTTCTGTGTGACTTATTTCACTTAGAATCGTCGTACCTAAATCCACTCATCATGCTGCTACTAGCCTTATGACATTGATTTCATGGCTGAGTGATATTCCATTGTACATAAGGACCACAACTTCTTTATCCATTTTTCTCTTTCCTGGGATATTGATGGTGGAATGAAGTGGAGGTCCTTGTCAACAGAGCAGCCCTAAACTTTGGGGTGCTTGTGTCTTGCTGATTTTTCATTTTCCCAATTTATACCCCAATGAGTGGAAGTGCCCTATGCTCTCTAAGCTGTGTTTTTTAGATGTTTCAGGACTCACCGTACACTTCTCCAGAGTGGCTGTTGGCAATTTACATCCCGCCCATCAGTGCAGCAAGGCACCCCTGTCTCCATGACCTGTCCTGCATTTTCGGTTTTCACACTTTTTTCAGCATGGCCCTTTTGACCGATGGGAAGCGAGACTTCTTTGTAGCGCTGATTTCCCTTTCCAGGTTTCTTGGTTGGCCAACAAGGGCGTATGCGCTTTTTGCTGAATATATTCAGGAAAAAACGCATACGCCCTTTTTGGCCAAGGGCATCATTGTCAACGTTTTGCCGCTTTTCATGTGCTTTAACGGCGATTCGAATCTACCTCCTGAAATCTGTTTCCTGCAATTCTGCCTTGATTTCAAGTCCTCTTCTTTGCCTTCCCTCAATATATTTGTGGACGAGATTTATCATTTATAACTCTGCAGGTTTGTGAATTGCAGTGCCCTGAACCTCCATTTTACAACTCGCGTTTTTGAGAGCTGGCCGCAAAAGCGCCGGATGGCTTCAGGCCCTGTTCTGGTTCCAGGGGGCAGGCTGAGCCTGTGGTAAATTATTCTTCCTGATGGGAATATAGAGTGACCTGTGCCTGTCCCAACACCAAGAGCTAGTCTCTCATTGGTTCCCCATCTTCCCGTTCATCCTCAGGACAAATTGCAACCTGTACGGAACAGGAGGTTAAAGGTGCTGATTCTCCAAGTAGGGAGATTGCTAGTAAGGCGGCTGGAATGGTGAACCCAGGCACAAGGGGATGAGAAATGAGGTGCGTTTTATAAACCTTTCCCCATCACACGGTGTACCATCTTCTGGGTTTCTCATGCATGTTTTCGATGTAGGAAGATGCCCTTGAAGCTGGAGATTTGGGACCCATGCGATGGGTACCACGCAGTATTACTTTAAAGGGTCTGCGTTTACTCACCCAACCTCACAAAACCTCTCAGCCCCAAGAGTGTCCACCCTTATGTCTCATCCAGCTGTGGGTCTAGATATGGTCAATCCAGGTTGCATCACAGCCCCTGAACGCATTGTGTAAGAATTTCGCTCTCTTTCACTGTCTTTGTTTCTTGGGTTTTTCAAAATAATTTATTTTCATAATGGGGTTTAGCTGCTTTTCACTGCTGTGTTTATGCCGCTTTACACCCACTTGACACACTAACTGAGAGATATAAATACATAGGTTTTAAGATTATTACTAGTCAGATATATTCTTGTGTGTTGAATAGGGCGTATTGAGTCCAGTTCTCTGAGCAAGGAGTAGGTCTTGTCTATTACATATTGGGTTTATGGAATGGTATCTGAGCTAATTTGAAACCCTTCTTTTATGTATCACCCCACCTCACCTTTCCCGTTAAGCAGCCATAGTGTGTTTTCTGCATGTGTGACTCTGTTCTGTTTTGTAATTCAGTTCAAGTGTAACGGTTTTTACATTCCCTCTATCAGTGATACCTTATGAGAAGTGTCCTTTTCTGTGTGACTTATTTCACTTAGAATCGTCGTACCTAAATCCACTCATCATGCTGCTACTAGCCTTATGACATTGATTTCATGGCTGAGTGATATTCCATTGTACATAAGGACCACAAATTCTTTACCCATTTTTCTCTTTCCTGGGATATTTAAGGTGGAATGAAGTGGAGGTCCTTGTCAACAGAGCAGCCCTAAACTTTGGGGTGCTTGTGTCTTGCTGATATTTCATTTTCCCAATTTATACCCCCATGAGTGGAAGTGCCCTAGGCTCTCTAAGCTGTGTTTTTTAGATGTTTCAGGACACACCGTACACTTCCCAAGTGTGGCTGTTGGCAATTTACATCCCGCCCATCAGTGTAGCAAGGCTCCCCTTTGTCCATGGCCTGTCCTGCATTTCTGGTTTTGGCACATTTTTCAGCATGGCCCTTTTGACTGATGTGTAGCGAGTCTTCTTTGTAGCGCTGATTTGCCTTTCCAGCTTGCTTGGTTGGCCAAAAAGGGCGTATGCGTTTCTTCCTGAATATATTCAGGAAAAAACGCATACGCCCTTTTTGGCCAAGGGCATCATTGTCAACGTTTTGCCGCTTTTCATGTGCTTTAAAGGCGATTCGAATCTACCTCCTGAAATCTGTTTCCTGCAATTCTGCCTTGATTTCAAGTCCTCTTCTTTGCCTTCCCTCAATATATTTGTGGACGAGAGTTATCATTTATAACTCTGCAGGTTGGTGAATTGCACTGCCCTGAACCTCCATTTTACAACTCGCGTTTTTGGGAGCTGGCCTCAAATGCGCATGATGGCTTCAGGCCCTGTTCTGGTTCCAGGGGGCAGGCTGAGCCTGTGGTAAATTCTTCTTCCTGATGGGAAAATAGAGTGACCTGTGCCTGTCCCAACACCAAGAGCTAGTCTCTCATTGGTTCCCCGTCTTCCCGTTCATCCTCAGGACAAATTGCAACCTGTACGGAACAGGAGGTTAAAGGTGCTGATGCTCCAAGTAGGGAGATTGCTAGTAAAGCAGCTGGAATGGCGAACCCGGGCACAAGGAGATGAGAAATGAGGTGCGTTTCAGAAACCTTTCCCCATCACATGGTGTACCATCTTCTGGGTTTCTCATGCATGTTTTCAATGTACCAGGATTCCCTTGAACCTGGAGATTTGGGACCCAAGCGATGGGTACCACGCAGTATTACTTTAAAGGGTCTGCGTTTGCTCACCCAACCTCACCAAACCTCTCAGCCCCAAGAGTGTCCACCCTTATGTCTCATCCAGCTGTGGGTCTAGATATGGTCAATCCAGGTTGCATCACAGCCCCTGAACGCATTGTGTAAGAATTTCGCTCTCTTTCACTGTCTTTGTTTCATGGGTTTTTCAAAGTAATTTATTTTTATAATGGGGTTTAGCTGCTTTTCACTGCTGTGTTTATGCCGCTTTACACCCACTTGACACACTAACAGAGAGATATCAATACATAGGTTTTAAGATTATTACTAGTCAGATATATCCTTGTGCGGTGAATAGGGCGTGTTGAGTCCAGTTCTCTGAGCAAGGAGTAGGTCTTGTCTATTACACATATTGGGTTTATGGAACGGTATCTGAGCAAATTTGAAACCCTTGTTTTATGTATCACCCCACCTCACCTTTCCCGTTAAGCAGCCATAGTGTGTTTTCTGCATGTGTGACTCTGTTCTGTTTTTTAATTCAGTTCAAGTGTAACGGTTTTCACATTCCCTCTATCAGTGATACCTTATGAGAAGTGTCCTTTTCTGTGTGACTTATTTCACTTAGAATCGTCGTACCTAAATCCACTCATCATGCTGCTACTAGCCTTATGACATTGATTTCATGGCTGAGTGATATTCCATTGTACATAAGGACCACAACTTCTTTATCCATTTTTCTCTTTCCTGGGATATTGATGGTGGAATGAAGTGGAGGTCCTTGTCAACAGAGCAGCCCTAAACTTTGGGGTGCTTGTGTCTTGCTGATTTTTAATTTTCCCAATTTATACCCCCATGAGTGGAAGTGCCCTATGCTCTCTAAGCTGTGTTTTTTAGATGTTTCAGGACTCACCGTACACTTCTCCAGAGTGGCTCCTGGCAATTTACATCCCGCCCATCAGTGTAGCAAGGCTCCCATTTCTCCATGGCCTGTCCTGCATTTCTGGTTTTGACACTTTTTTCAGCATGGCCCTTTTGACCGATGGGAAGCGAGACTTCTTTGTAGCGCTGATTTGCCTTTCCAGGTTGCTTGGTTGGCTAAAAAGGGCGTATGCGCTTTTTCCTGAATATATTCAGGAAAAAACGCATACGCTCTTTTTGGCCAAGGGCATCATTGTCAACGTTTTGCCGCTTTTCATGTGCTTTAAAGGCGATTCGAATCTACCTCCTGTAATCTGTTTCCTGCAATTCTGCCTTGATTTCAAATCCTCTTCTTTGCCTTCCCTCAATATATTTGTGGACGAGATTTATCATTTATAACTCTGCAGGTTTGTGAATTGCAGTGCCCTGAACCTCCATTTTACAACTCGCGTTTTTGAGAGCTGGCCGCAAAAGCGCCGGATGGCTTCAGGCCCTGTTCTGGTTCCAGGGGGCAGGCTGAGCCTGTGTTAAATTATTCTTCCTGATGGGAATATAGAGTGACCTGTGCCTGTCCCAACACCAAGAGCTAGTCTCTCATTGGTTCCCCATCTTCCCGTTCATCCTCAGGACAAATTGCAACCTGTACGGAACAGGAGGTTAAAGGTGCTGATTCTCCAAGTAGGGAGATTGCTAGTAAGGCGGCTGGAATGGTGAACCCAGGCACAAGGGGATGAGAAATGAGGTGAGTTTTATAAACCTTTCCCCATCACACAGTGTACCATCTTCTGGGTTTCTCATGCATGTTTTCGATGTAGGAAGATGCCCTTGAAGCTGGAGATTTGGGACCCATGCGATGGGTACCACGCAGTATTACTTTAAAGGGTCTGCGTTTACTCACCCAACCTCACAAAACCTCTCAGCCCCAAGAGTGTCCACCCTTATGTCTCATCCAGCTGTGGGTCTAGATATGGTCAATCCAGGTTGCATCACAGCCCCTGAACGCATTGTGTAAGAATTTCGCTCTCTTTCACTGTCTTTGTTTCTTGGGTTTTTCAAAATAATTTATTTTCATAATGGGGTTTAGCTGCTTTTCACTGCTGTGTTTATGCCGCTTTACACCCACTTGACACACTAACTGAGAGATATAAATACATAGGTTTTAAGATTATTACTAGTCAGATATATTCTTGTGTGTTGAATAGGGCGTATTGAGTCCAGTTCTCTGAGCAAGGAGTAGGTCTTGTCTATTACATATTGGGTTTATGGAATGGTATCTGAGCTAATTTGAAACCCTTCTTTTATGTATCACCCCACCTCACCTTTCCCGTTAAGCAGCCATAGTGTGTTTTCTGCATGTGTGACTCTGTTCTGTTTTGTAATTCAGTTCAAGTGTAACGGTTTTTACATTCCCTCTATCAGTGATACCTTATGAGAAGTGTCCTTTTCTGTGTGACTTATTTCACTTAGAATCGTCGTACCTAAATCCACTCATCATGCTGCTACTAGCCTTATGACATTGATTTCATGGCTGAGTGATATTCCATTGTACATAAGGACCACAAATTCTTTACCCATTTTTCTCTTTCCTGGGATATTTAAGGTGGAATGAAGTGGAGGTCCTTGTCAACAGAGCAGCCCTAAACTTTGGGGTGCTTGTGTCTTGCTGATATTTCATTTTCCCAATTTATACCCCCATGAGTGGAAGTGCCCTAGGCTCTCTAAGCTGTGTTTTTTAGATGTTTCAGGACACACCGTACACTTCCCAAGTGTGGCTGTTGGCAATTTACATCCCGCCCATCAGTGTAGCAAGGCTCCCCTTTGTCCATGGCCTGTCCTGCATTTCTGGTTTTGGCACATTTTTCAGCATGGCCCTTTTGACTGATGTGTAGCGAGTCTTCTTTGTAGCGCTGATTTGCCTTTCCAGCTTGCTTGGTTGGCCAAAAAGGGCGTATGCGTTTCTTCCTGAATATATTCAGGAAAAAACGCATACGCCCTTTTTGGCCAAGGGCATCATTGTCAACGTTTTGCCGCTTTTCATGTGCTTTAAAGGCGATTCGAATCTACCTCCTGAAATCTGTTTCCTGCAATTCTGCCTTGATTTCAAGTCCTCTTCTTTGCCTTCCCTCAATATATTTGTGGACGAGAGTTATCATTTATAACTCTGCAGGTTGGTGAATTGCACTGCCCTGAACCTCCATTTTACAACTCGCGTTTTTGGGAGCTGGCCTCAAATGCGCATGATGGCTTCAGGCCCTGTTCTGGTTCCAGGGGGCAGGCTGAGACTGTGGTAAATTCTTCTTCCTGATGGGAAAATAGAGTGACCTGTGCCTGTCCCAACACCAAGAGCTAGTCTCTCATTGGTTCCCCGTCTTCCCGTTCATCCTCAGGACAAATTGCAACCTGTACGGAACAGGAGGTTAAAGGTGCTGATGCTCCAAGTAGGGAGATTGCTAGTAAAGCAGCTGGAATGGCGAACCCGGGCAC
Organism: Balaenoptera borealis; assembly: GCF_965194805.1. NCBI lineage: Eukaryota > Metazoa > Chordata > Mammalia > Artiodactyla > Balaenopteridae > Balaenoptera > Balaenoptera borealis. The sequence goes on along the minus strand of NW_028123556.1, from coordinate 291,892 downwards.
AAGGAGATGAGAAATGAGGTGCGTTTCAGAAATCTTTCTCCATCACATGGTGTACCATCTTCTGGGTTTCTCATGCATGTTTTCAATGTAGCAGGATTCCCTTGAACCTGGAGATTTGGGACCCATGCGATGGGTACCACGCAGTATTACTTTAAAGGGTCTGCGTTTGCTCACCCAACCTCACCAAACCTCTCAGCCCCAAGAGTGTCCACCCTTATGTCTCATCCAGCTGTGGGTCTAGATATGGTCAATCCAGGTTGCATCACAGCCCCTGAACGCATTGTGTAAGAATTTCGCTCTCTTTCACTGTCTTTGTTTCTTGGGTTTTTCAAAGTAATTTATTTTCATAATGGGGTTTAGCTGCTTTTCACTGCTGTGTTTATGCCGCTTTACACCCACTTGACACACTAACAGAGAGATATAAATACATAAGTTTTAAGATTATTACTAGTCAGATATATCCTTGTGCGGTGAATAGGGCGTGTTGAGTCCAGTTCTCTGAGCAAGGAGTAGGTCTTGTCTATTACACATATTGGGTTTATGGAACGGTATCTGAGCAAATTTGAAACCCTTGTTTTATGTATCACCCCACCTCACCTTTCCCGTTAAGCAGCCATAGTGTGTTTTCTGCATGTGTGACTCATTTCTGTTTTTTAATTCAGTTCAAGTGTAACGGTTTTCACATTCCCTCTATCAGTGATACCTTATGAGAAGTGTCCTTTTCTGTGTGACTTATTTCACTTAGAATCGTCTTACCTAAATCCACTCATCATGCTGCTACTAGCCTTATGACATTGATTTCATGGCTGAGTGATATTCCATTGTACATAAGGACCACAACTTCTTTATCCATTTTTCTCTTTCCTGGGATATTGAAGGTGGAATGAAGTGGAGGTCCTTGTCAACAGAGCAGCCCTAAACTTTGGGGTGCTTGTGTCTTGCTGATTTTTCATTTTCCCAATTTATACCCCAATGAGTGGAAGTGCCCTATGCTCTCTAAGCTGTGTTTTTTAGATGTTTCAGGACACACCGTACACTTTTCCAGAGTGGCTGTTGGCAATTTACATCCCGCCCATCAGTGCAGCAAGGCTCCCATGTCTCCATGACCTGTCCTGCATTTTCGGTTTTCACACTTTTTTCAGCATGGCCCTTTTGACCGATGGGAAGCGAGACTTCTTTGTAGCGCTGATTTCCCTTTCCAGGTTTCTTGGTTGGCCAACAAGGGCGTATGCGCTTTTTGCTGAATATATTCAGGAAAAAACGCATACGCCCTTTTTGGCCAAGGGCATCATTGTCAACGTTTTGCCGCTTTTCATGTGCTTTAACGGCGATTCGAATCTACCTCTTGAAATCTGTTTCCTGCAATTCTGCCTTGATTTCAAGTCCTCTTCTTTGCCTTCCCTCAATATATTTGTGGACGAGATTTATCATTTATAACTCTGCAGGTTTGTGAATTGCAGTGCCCTGAACCTCCATTTTACAACTCGCGTTTTTGAGAGCTGGCCGCAAAAGCGCCGGATGGCTTCAGGCCCTGTTCTGGTTCCAGGGGGCAGGCTGAGCCTGTGGTAAATTCTTCTTCCTGATGGGAAAATAGAGTGACCTGTGCCTGTCCCAACACCAAGAGCTAGTCTCTCATTGGTTCCCCATCTTCCCGTTCATCCTCAGGACAAATTGCAACCTGTACGGAACAGGAGGTTAAAGGTGCTGATTCTCCAAGTAGGGAGATTGCTAGTAAGGCGGCTGGAATGGTGAACCCAGGCACAAGGGGATGAGAAATGAGGTGAGTTTTATAAACCTTTCCCCATCACACGGTGTACCATCTTCTGGGTTTCTCATGCATGTTTTCGATGTAGGAAGATGCCCTTGAAGCTGGAGATTTGGGACCCATGCGATGGGTACCACGCAGTATTACTTTAAAGGGTCTGCGTTTACTCACCCAACCTCACAAAACCTCTCAGCCCCAAGAGTGTCCACCCTTATGTCTCATCCAGCTGTGGGTCTAGATATGGTCAATCCAGGTTGCATCACAGCCCCTGAACGCATTGTGTAAGAATTTCGCTCTCTTTCACTGTCTTTGTTTCTTGGGTTTTTCAAAATAATTTATTTTCATAATGGGGTTTAGCTGCTTTTCACTGCTGTGTTTATGCCGCTTTACACCCACTTGACACACTAACTGAGAGATATAAATACATAGGTTTTAAGATTATTACTAGTCAGATATATTCTTGTGTGTTGAATAGGGCGTATTGAGTCCAGTTCTCTGAGCAAGGAGTAGGTCTTGTCTATTACATATTGGGTTTATGGAATGGTATCTGAGCTAATTTGAAACCCTTCTTTTATGTATCACCCCACCTCACCTTTCCCGTTAAGCAGCCATAGTGTGTTTTCTGCATGTGTGACTCTGTTCTGTTTTGTAATTCAGTTCAAGTGTAACGGTTTTTACATTCCCTCTATCAGTGATACCTTATGAGAAGTGTCCTTTTCTGTGTGACTTATTTCACTTAGAATCGTCGTACCTAAATCCACTCATCATGCTGCTACTAGCCTTATGACATTGATTTCATGGCTGAGTGATATTCCATTGTACATAAGGACCACAAATTCTTTACCCATTTTTCTCTTTCCTGGGATATTTAAGGTGGAATGAAGTGGAGGTCCTTGTCAACAGAGCAGCCCTAAACTTTGGGGTGCTTGTGTCTTGCTGATATTTCATTTTCCCAATTTATACCCCCATGAGTGGAAGTGCCCTAGGCTCTCTAAGCTGTGTTTTTTAGATGTTTCAGGACACACCGTACACTTCCCAAGTGTGGCTGTTGGCAATTTACATCCCGCCCATCAGTGTAGCAAGGCTCCCCTTTGTCCATGGCCTGTCCTGCATTTCTGGTTTTGGCACATTTTTCAGCATGGCCCTTTTGACTGATGTGTAGCGAGTCTTCTTTGTAGCGCTGATTTGCCTTTCCAGCTTGCTTGGTTGGCCAAAAAGGGCGTATGCGTTTCTTCCTGAATATATTCAGGAAAAAACGCATACGCCCTTTTTGGCCAAGGGCATCATTGTCAACGTTTTGCCGCTTTTCATGTGCTTTAAAGGCGATTCGAATCTACCTCCTGAAATCTGTTTCCTGCAATTCTGCCTTGATTTCAAGTCCTCTTCTTTGCCTTCCCTCAATATATTTGTGGACGAGAGTTATCATTTATAACTCTGCAGGTTGGTGAATTGCACTGCCCTGAACCTCCATTTTACAACTCGCGTTTTTGGGAGCTGGCCTCAAATGCGCATGATGGCTTCAGGCCCTGTTCTTGTTCCAGGGGGCAGGCTGAGCCTGTGGTAAATTCTTCTTCCTGATGGGAAAATAGAGTGACCTGTGCCTGTCCCAACACCAAGAGCTAGTCTCTCATTGGTTCCCCGTCTTCCCGTTCATCCTCAGGACAAATTGCAACCTGTACGGAACAGGAGGTTAAAGGTGCTGATGCTCCAAGTAGGGAGATTGCTAGTAAAGCAGCTGGAATGGCGAACCCGGGCACAAGGAGATGAGAAATGAGGTGCGTTTCAGAAACCTTTCCCCATCACATGGTGTACCATCTTCTGGGTTTCTCATGCATGTTTTCAATGTACCAGGATTCCCTTGAACCTGGAGATTTGGGACCCATGCGATGGGTACCACGCAGTATTACTTTAAAGGGTCTGCGTTTGCTCACCCAACCTCACCAAACCTCTCAGCCCCAAGAGTGTCCACCCTTATGTCTCATCCAGCTGTGGGTCTAGATATGGTCAATCCAGGTTGCATCACAGCCCCTGAACGCATTGTGTAAGAATTTCGCTCTCTTTCACTGTCTTTGTTTCATGGGTTTTTCAAAGTAATTTATTTTTATAATGGGGTTTAGCTGCTTTTCACTGCTGTGTTTATGCCGCTTTACACCCACTTGACACACTAACAGAGAGATATCAATACATAGGTTTTAAGATTATTACTAGTCAGATATATCCTTGTGCGGTGAATAGGGCGTGTTGAGTCCAGTTCTCTGAGCAAGGAGTAGGTCTTGTCTATTACACATATTGGGTTTATGGAACGGTATCTGAGCAAATTTGAAACCCTTGTTTTATGTATCACCCCACCTCACCTTTCCCGTTAAGCAGCCATAGTGTGTTTTCTGCATGTGTGACTCATTTCTGTTTTTTAATTCAGTTCAAGTGTAACGGTTTTCACATTCCCTCTATCAGTGATACCTTATGAGAAGTGTCCTTTTCTGTGTGACTTATTTCACTTAGAATCGTCGTACCTAAATCCACTCATCATGCTGCTACTAGCCTTATGACATTGATTTCATGGCTGAGTGATATTCCATTGTACATAAGGACCACAACTTCTTTATCCATTTTTCTCTTTCCTGGGATATTGAAGGTGGAATGAAGTGGAGGTCCTTGTCAACAGAGCAGCCCTAAACTTTGGGGTGCTTGTGTCTTGCTGATTTTTCATTTTCCCAATTTATACCCCAATGAGTGGAAGTGCCCTATGCTCTCTAAGCTGTGTTTTTTAGATGTTTCAGGACTCACCGTACACTTCTCCAGAGTGGCTGTTGGCAATTTACATCCCGCCCATCAGTGCAGCAAGGCACCCCTGTCTCCATGACCTGTCCTGCATTTTCGGTTTTCACACTTTTTTCAGCATGGCCCTTTTGACCGATGGGAAGCGAGACTTCTTTGTAGCGCTGATTTCCCTTTCCAGGTTTCTTGGTTGGCCAACAAGGGCGTATGCGCTTTTTGCTGAATATATTCAGGAAAAAACGCATACGCCCTTTTTGGCCAAGGGCATCATTGTCAACGTTTTGCCGCTTTTCATGTGCTTTAACGGCGATTCGAATCTACCTCCTGAAATCTGTTTCCTGCAATTCTGCCTTGATTTCAAGTCCTCTTCTTTGCCTTCCCTCAATATATTTGTGGACGAGATTTATCATTTATAACTCTGCAGGTTTGTGAATTGCAGTGCCCTGAACCTCCATTTTACAACTCGCGTTTTTGAGAGCTGGCCGCAAAAGCGCCGGATGGCTTCAGGCCCTGTTCTGGTTCCAGGGGGCAGGCTGAGCCTGTGGTAAATTATTCTTCCTGATGGGAAAATAGAGTGACCTGTGCCTGTCCCAACACCAAGAGCTAGTCTATCATTGGTTCCCCGTCTTCCCGTTCATCCTCAGGACAAATTGCAACCTGTACGGAACAGGAGGTTAAAGGTGCTGATGCTCCAAGTAGGGAGATTGCTAGTAAAGCAGCTGGAATGGCGAACCCGGGCACAAGGAGATGAGAAATGAGGTGCGTTTCAGAAATCTTTCTCCATCACATGGTGTACCATCTTCTGGGTTTCTCATGCATGTTTTCAATGTAGCAGGATTCCCTTGAACCTGGAGATTTGGGACCCATGCGATGGGTACCACGCAGTATTACTTTAAAGGGTCTGCGTTTGCTCACCCAACCTCACCAAACCTCTCAGCCCCAAGAGTGTCCACCCTTATGTCTCATCCAGCTGTGGGTCTAGATATGGTCAATCCAGGTTGCATCACAGCCCCTGAACGCATTGTGTAAGAATTTCGCTCTCTTTCACTGTCTTTGTTTCTTGGGTTTTTCAAAATAATTTATTTTCATAATGGGGTTTAGCTGCTTTTCACTGCTGTGTTTATGCCGCTTTACACCCACTTGACACACTAACTGAGAGATATAAATACATAGGTTTTAAGATTATTACTAGTCAGATATATTCTTGTGTGTTGAATAGGGCGTATTGAGTCCAGTTCTCTGAGCAAGGAGTAGGTCTTGTCTATTACATATTGGGTTTATGGAATGGTATCTGAGCTAATTTGAAACCCTTCTTTTATGTATCACCCCACCTCACCTTTCCCGTTAAGCAGCCATAGTGTGTTTTCTGCATGTGTGACTCTGTTCTGTTTTGTAATTCAGTTCAAGTGTAACGGTTTTCACATTCCCTCTATCAGTGATACCTTATGAGAAGTGTCCTTTTCTGTGTGACTTATTTCACTTAGAATCGTCGTACCTAAATCCACTCATCATGCTGCTACTAGCCTTATGACATTGATTTCATGGCTGAGTGATATTCCATTGTACATAAGGACCACAAATTCTTTACCCATTTTTCTCTTTCCTGGGATATTTAAGGTGGAATGAAGTGGAGGTCCTTGTCAACAGAGCAGCCCTAAACTTTGGGGTGCTTGTGTCTTGCTGATATTTCATTTTCCCAATTTATACCCCCATGAGTGGAAGTGCCCTAGGCTCTCTAAGCTGTGTTTTTTAGATGTTTCAGGACACACCGTACACTTCCCAAGTGTGGCTGTTGGCAATTTACATCCCGCCCATCAGTGTAGCAAGGCTCCCCTTTGTCCATGGCCTGTCCTGCATTTCTGGTTTTGGCACATTTTTCAGCATGGCCCTTTTGACTGATGTGTAGCGAGTCTTCTTTGTAGCGCTGATTTGCCTTTCCAGCTTGCTTGGTTGGCCAAAAAGGGCGTATGCGTTTCTTCCTGAATATATTCAGGAAAAAACGCATACGCCCTTTTTGGCCAAGGGCATCATTGTCAACGTTTTGCCGCTTTTCATGTGCTTTAAAGGCGATTCGAATCTACCTCCTGAAATCTGTTTCCTGCAATTCTGCCTTGATTTCAAGTCCTCTTCTTTGCCTTCCCTCAATATATTTGTGGACGAGAGTTATCATTTATAACTCTGCAGGTTGGTGAATTGCACTGCCCTGAACCTCCATTTTACAACTCGCGTTTTTGGGAGCTGGCCTCAAATGCGCATGATGGCTTCAGGCCCTGTTCTTGTTCCAGGGGGCAGGCTGAGCCTGTGGTAAATTCTTCTTCCTGATGGGAAAATAGAGTGACCTGTGCCTGTCCCAACACCAAGAGCTAGTCTCTCATTGGTTCCCCGTCTTCCCGTTCATCCTCAGGACAAATTGCAACCTGTACGGAACAGGAGGTTAAAGGTGCTGATGCTCCAAGTAGGGAGATTGCTAGTAAAGCAGCTGGAATGGCGAACCCGGGCACAAGGAGATGAGAAATGAGGTGCGTTTCAGAAACCTTTCCCCATCACATGGTGTACCATCTTCTGGGTTTCTCATGCATGTTTTCAATGTACCAGGATTCCCTTGAACCTGGAGATTTGGGACCCATGCGATGGGTACCACGCAGTATTACTTTAAAGGGTCTGCGTTTGCTCACCCAACCTCACCAAACCTCTCAGCCCCAAGAGTGTCCACCCTTATGTCTCATCCAGCTGTGGGTCTAGATATGGTCAATCCAGGTTGCATCACAGCCCCTGAACGCATTGTGTAAGAATTTCGCTCTCTTTCACTGTCTTTGTTTCATGGGTTTTTCAAAGTAATTTATTTTTATAATGGGGTTTAGCTGCTTTTCACTGCTGTGTTTATGCCGCTTTACACCCACTTGACACACTAACAGAGAGATATCAATACATAGGTTTTAAGATTATTACTAGTCAGATATATCCTTGTGCGGTGAATAGGGCGTGTTGAGTCCAGTTCTCTGAGCAAGGAGTAGGTCTTGTCTATTACACATATTGGGTTTATGGAACGGTATCTGAGCAAATTTGAAACCCTTGTTTTATGTATCACCCCACCTCACCTTTCCCGTTAAGCAGCCATAGTGTGTTTTCTGCATGTGTGACTCATTTCTGTTTTTTAATTCAGTTCAAGTGTAACGGTTTTCACATTCCCTCTATCAGTGATACCTTATGAGAAGTGTCCTTTTCTGTGTGACTTATTTCACTTAGAATCGTCGTACCTAAATCCACTCATCATGCTGCTACTAGCCTTATGACATTGATTTCATGGCTGAGTGATATTCCATTGTACATAAGGACCACAACTTCTTTATCCATTTTTCTCTTTCCTGGGATATTGAAGGTGGAATGAAGTGGAGGTCCTTGTCAACAGAGCAGCCCTAAACTTTGGGGTGCTTGTGTCTTGCTGATTTTTCATTTTCCCAATTTATACCCCAATGAGTGGAAGTGCCCTATGCTCTCTAAGCTGTGTTTTTTAGATGTTTCAGGACTCACCGTACACTTCTCCAGAGTGGCTGTTGGCAATTTACATCCCGCCCATCAGTGCAGCAAGGCACCCCTGTCTCCATGACCTGTCCTGCATTTTCGGTTTTCACACTTTTTTCAGCATGGCCCTTTTGACCGATGGGAAGCGAGACTTCTTTGTAGCGCTGATTTCCCTTTCCAGGTTTCTTGGTTGGCCAACAAGGGCGTATGCGCTTTTTGCTGAATATATTCAGGAAAAAACGCATACGCCCTTTTTGGCCAAGGGCATCATTGTCAACGTTTTGCCGCTTTTCATGTGCTTTAACGGCGATTCGAATCTACCTCCTGAAATCTGTTTCCTGCAATTCTGCCTTGATTTCAAGTCCTCTTCTTTGCCTTCCCTCAATATATTTGTGGACGAGATTTATCATTTATAACTCTGCAGGTTTGTGAATTGCAGTGCCCTGAACCTCCATTTTACAACTCGCGTTTTTGAGAGCTGGCCGCAAAAGCGCCGGATGGCTTCAGGCCCTGTTCTGGTTCCAGGGGGCAGGCTGAGCCTGTGGTAAATTCTTCTTCCTGATGGGAAAATAGAGTGACCTGTGCCTGTCCCAACACCAAGAGGTAGTCTATCATTGGTTCCCCGTCTTCCCGTTCATCCTCAGGACAAATTGCAACCTGTACGGAACAGGAGGTTAAAGGTGCTGATGCTCCAAGTAGGGAGATTGCTAGTAAAGCAGCTGGAATGGCGAACCCGGGCACAAGGAGATGAGAAATGAGGTGCGTTTCAGAAACCTTTCTCCATCACATGGTGTACCATCTTCTGGGTTTCTCATGCATGTTTTCAATGTAGCAGGATTCCCTTGAACCTGGAGATTTGGGACCCATGCGATGGGTACCACGCAGTATTACTTTAAAGGGTCTGCGTTTGCTCACCCAACCTCACCAAACCTCTCAGCCCCAAGAGTGTCCACCCTTATATCTCATCCAGCTGTGGGTCTAGATATGGTCAATCCAGGTTGCATCACAGCCCCTGAACGCATTGTGTAAGAATTTCGCTCTCTTTCACTGTCTTTGTTTCTTGGGTTTTTCAAAATAATTTATTTTCATAATGGGGTTTAGCTGCTTTTCACTGCTGTGTTTATGCCGCTTTACACCCACTTGACACACTAACTGAGAGATATCAATACATAGGTTTTAAGATTATTACTAGTCAGATATATTCTTGTGTGTTGAATAGGGCGTATTGAGTCCAGTTCTCTGAGCAAGGAGTAGGTCTTGTCTATTACATATTGGGTTTATGGAATGGTATCTGAGCTAATTTGAAACCCTTCTTTTATGTATCACCCCACCTCACCTTTCCCGTTAAGCAGCCATAGTGTGTTTTCTGCATGTGTGACTCTGTTCTGTTTTGTAATTCAGTTCAAGTGTAACGGTTTTTACATTCCCTCTATAAGTGATACTTTATGAGAAGTGTCCTTTTCTGTGTGACTTATTTCACTTAGAATCGTCGTACCTAAATCCACTCATCATGCTGCTACTAGCCTTATGACATTGATTTCATGGCTGAGTGATATTCCATTGTACATAAGGACCACAACTTCTTTACCCATTTTTCTCTTTCCTGGGATATTTAAGGTGGAATGAAGTGGAGGTCCTTGTCAACAGAGCAGCCCTAAACTTTGGGGTGCTTGTGTCTTGCTGATTTTTCATTTTCCCAATTTATACCCCCATGAGTGGAAGTGCCCTAGGCTCTCTAAGCTGTGTTTTTTAGATGTTTCAGGACACACCGTACACTTCCCAAGTGTGGCTGTTGGCAATTTACATCCCGCCCATCAGTGTAGCAAGGCTCCCCTTTGTCCATGGCCTGTCCTGCATTTCTGGTTTTGGCACATTTTTCAGCATGGCCCTTTTGACTGATGTGTAGCGAGTCTTCTTTGTAGCGCTGATTTGCCTTTCCAGCTTGCTTGGTTGGCCAAAAAGGGCGTATGCGTTTCTTCCTGAATATATTCAGGAAAAAACGCATACGCCCTTTTTGGCCAAGGGCATCATTGTCAACGTTTTGCCGCTTTTCATGTGCTTTAAAGGCGATTCGAATCTACCTCCTGAAATCTGTTTCCTGCAATTCTGCCTTGATTTCAAGTCCTCTTCTTTGCCTTCCCTCAATATATTTGTGGACGAGAGTTATCATTTATAACTCTGCAGGTTGGTGAATTGCACTGCCCTGAACCTCCATTTTACAACTCGCGTTTTTGGGAGCTGGCCTCAAATGCGCATGATGGCTTCAGGCCCTGTTCTTGTTCCAGGGGGCAGGCTGAGCCTGTGGTAAATTCTTCTTCCTGATGGGAAAATAGAGTGACCTGTGCCTGTCCCAACACCAAGAGCTAGTCTCTCATTGGTTCCCCGTCTTCCCGTTCATCCTCAGGACAAATTGCAACCTGTACGGAACAGGAGGTTAAAGGTGCTGATGCTCCAAGTAGGGAGATTGCTAGTAAAGCAGCTGGAATGGCGAACCCGGGCACAAGGAGATGAGAAATGAGGTGCGTTTCAGAAACCTTTCCCCATCACATGGTGTACCATCTTCTGGGTTTCTCATGCATGTTTTCAATGTACCAGGATTCCCTTGAACCTGGAGATTTGGGACCCATGCGATGGGTACCACGCAGTATTACTTTAAAGGGTCTGCGTTTGCTCACCCAACCTCACCAAACCTCTCAGCCCCAAGAGTGTCCACCCTTATGTCTCATCCAGCTGTGGGTCTAGATATGGTCAATCCAGGTTGCATCACAGCCCCTGAACGCATTGTGTAAGAATTTCGCTCTCTTTCACTGTCTTTGTTTCATGGGTTTTTCAAAGTAATTTATTTTTATAATGGGGTTTAGCTGCTTTTCACTGCTGTGTTTATGCCGCTTTACACCCACTTGACACACTAACAGAGAGATATCAATACATAGGTTTTAAGATTATTACTAGTCAGATATATCCTTGTGCGGTGAATAGGGCGTGTTGAGTCCAGTTCTCTGAGCAAGGAGTAGGTCTTGTCTATTACACATATTGGGTTTATGGAACGGTATCTGAGCAAATTTGAAACCCTTGTTTTATGTATCACCCCACCTCACCTTTCCCGTTAAGCAGCCATAGTGTGTTTTCTGCATGTGTGACTCATTTCTGTTTTTTAATTCAGTTCAAGTGTAACGGTTTTCACATTCCCTCTATCAGTGATACCTTATGAGAAGTGTCCTTTTCTGTGTGACTTATTTCACTTAGAATCGTCGTACCTAAATCCACTCATCATGCTGCTACTAGCCTTATGACATTGATTTCATGGCTGAGTGATATTCCATTGTACATAAGGACCACAACTTCTTTATCCATTTTTCTCTTTCCTGGGATATTGAAGGTGGAATGAAGTGGAGGTCCTTGTCAACAGAGCAGCCCTAAACTTTGGGGTGCTTGTGTCTTGCTGATTTTTCATTTTCCCAATTTATACCCCAATGAGTGGAAGTGCCCTATGCTCTCTAAGCTGTGTTTTTTAGATGTTTCAGGACTCACCGTACACTTCTCCAGAGTGGCTGTTGGCAATTTACATCCCGCCCATCAGTGCAGCAAGGCACCCCTGTCTCCATGACCTGTCCTGCATTTTCGGTTTTCACACTTTTTTCAGCATGGCCCTTTTGACCGATGGGAAGCGAGACTTCTTTGTAGCGCTGATTTCCCTTTCCAGGTTTCTTGGTTGGCCAACAAGGGCGTATGCGCTTTTTGCTGAATATATTCAGGAAAAAACGCATACGCCCTTTTTGGCCAAGGGCATCATTGTCAACGTTTTGCCGCTTTTCATGTGCTTTAACGGCGATTCGAATCTACCTCCTGAAATCTGTTTCCTGCAATTCTGCCTTGATTTCAAGTCCTCTTCTTTGCCTTCCCTCAATATATTTGTGGACGAGATTTATCATTTATAACTCTGCAGGTTTGTGAATTGCAGTGCCCTGAACCTCCATTTTACAACTCGCGTTTTTGAGAGCTGGCCGCAAAAGCGCCGGATGGCTTCAGGCCCTGTTCTGGTTCCAGGGGGCAGGCTGAGCCTGTGGTAAATTCTTCTTCCTGATGGGAAAATAGAGTGACCTGTGCCTGTCCCAACACCAAGAGGTAGTCTATCATTGGTTCCCCGTCTTCCCGTTCATCCTCAGGACAAATTGCAACCTGTACGGAACAGGAGGTTAAAGGTGCTGATGCTCCAAGTAGGGAGATTGCTAGTAAAGCAGCTGGAATGGCGAACCCGGGCACAAGGAGATGAGAAATGAGGTGCGTTTCAGAAACCTTTCTCCATCACATGGTGTACCATCTTCTGGGTTTCTCATGCATGTTTTCAATGTAGCAGGATTCCCTTGAACCTGGAGATTTGGGACCCATGCGATGGGTACCACGCAGTATTACTTTAAAGGGTCTGCGTTTGCTCACCCAACCTCACCAAACCTCTCAGCCCCAAGAGTGTCCACCCTTATATCTCATCCAGCTGTGGGTCTAGATATGGTCAATCCAGGTTGCATCACAGCCCCTGAACGCATTGTGTAAGAATTTCGCTCTCTTTCACTGTCTTTGTTTCTTGGGTTTTTCAAAATAATTTATTTTCATAATGGGGTTTAGCTGCTTTTCACTGCTGTGTTTATGCCGCTTTACACCCACTTGACACACTAACTGAGAGATATCAATACATAGGTTTTAAGATTATTACTAGTCAGATATATTCTTGTGTGTTGAATAGGGCGTATTGAGTCCAGTTCTCTGAGCAAGGAGTAGGTCTTGTCTATTACATATTGGGTTTATGGAATGGTATCTGAGCTAATTTGAAACCCTTCTTTTATGTATCACCCCACCTCACCTTTCCCGTTAAGCAGCCATAGTGTGTTTTCTGCATGTGTGACTCTGTTCTGTTTTGTAATTCAGTTCAAGTGTAACGGTTTTTACATTCCCTCTATAAGTGATACTTTATGAGAAGTGTCCTTTTCTGTGTGACTTATTTCACTTAGAATCGTCGTACCTAAATCCACTCATCATGCTGCTACTAGCCTTATGACATTGATTTCATGGCTGAGTGATATTCCATTGTACATAAGGACCACAACTTCTTTACCCATTTTTCTCTTTCCTGGGATATTTAAGGTGGAATGAAGTGGAGGTCCTTGTCAACAGAGCAGCCCTAAACTTTGGGGTGCTTGTGTCTTGCTGATTTTTCATTTTCCCAATTTATACCCCCATGAGTGGAAGTGCCCTAGGCTCTCTAAGCTGTGTTTTTTAGATGTTTCAGGACACACCGTACACTTCCCAAGTGTGGCTGTTGGCAATTTACATCCCGCCCATCAGTGTAGCAAGGCTCCCCTTTGTCCATGGCCTGTCCTGCATTTCTGGTTTTGGCACATTTTTCAGCATGGCCCTTTTGACTGATGTGTAGCGAGTCTTCTTTGTAGCGCTGATTTGCCTTTCCAGCTTGCTTGGTTGGCCAAAAAGGGCGTATGCGTTTCTTCCTGAATATATTCAGGAAAAAACGCATACGCCCTTTTTGGCCAAGGGCATCATTGTCAACGTTTTGCCGCTTTTCATGTGCTTTAAAGGCGATTCGAATCTACCTCCTGAAATCTGTTTCCTGCAATTCTGCCTTGATTTCAAGTCCTCTTCTTTGCCTTCCCTCAATATATTTGTGGACGAGAGTTATCATTTATAACTCTGCAGGTTGGTGAATTGCAGTGCCCTGAACCTCCATTTTACAACTCGCGTTTTTGGGAGCTGGCCTCAAATGCGCATGATGGCTTCAGGCCCTGTTCTGGTTCCAGGGGGCAGGCTGAGCCTGTGGTAAATTCTTCTTCCTGATGGGAAAATAGAGTGACCTGTGCCTGTCCCAACACCAAGAGCTAGTCTCTCATTGGTTCCCCGTCTTCCCGTTCATCCTCAGGACAAATTGCAACCTGTACGGAACAGGAGGTTAAAGGTGCTGATGCTCCAAGTAGGGAGATTGCTAGTAAAGCAGCTGGAATGGCGAACCCGGGCACAAGGAGATGAGAAATGAGGTGCGTTTCAGAAACCTTTCCCCATCACATGGTGTACCATCTTCTGGGTTTCTCATGCATGTTTTCAATGTACCAGGATTCCCTTGAACCTGGAGATTTGGGACCCATGCGATGGGTACCACGCAGTATTACTTTAAAGGGTCTGTGTTTGCTCACCCAACCTCACCAAACCTCTCAGCCCCAAGAGTGTCCACCCTTATGTCTCATCCAGCTGTGGGTCTAGATATGGTCAATCCAGGTTGCATCACAGCCCCTGAATGCATTGTGTAAGAATTTCGCTCTCTTTCACTGTCTTTGTTTCATGGGTTTTTCAAAGTAATTTATTTTTATAATGGGGTTTAGCTGCTTTTCACTGCTGTGTTTATGCCGCTTTACACCCACTTGACACACTAACAGAGAGATATCAATACATAGGTTTTAAGATTATTACTAGTCAGATATATCCTTGTGCGGTGAATAGGGCGTGTTGAGTCCAGTTCTCTGAGCAAGGAGTAGGTCTTGTCTATTACACATATTGGGTTTATGGAACGGTATCTGAGCAAATTTGAAACCCTTGTTTTATGTATCACCCCACCTCACCTTTCCCATTAAGCAGCCATAGTGTGTTTTCTGCATGTGTGACTCATTTCTGTTTTTTACTTCAGTTCAAGTGTAACGGTTTTCACATTCCCTCTATCAGTGATACCTTATGAGAAGTGTCCTTTTCTGTGTGACTTATTTCACTTAGAATCGTCGTACCTAAATCCACTCATCATGCTGCTACTAGCCTTATGACATTGATTTCATGGCTGAGTGATATTCCATTGTACATAAGGACCACAACTTCTTTATCCATTTTTCTCTTTCCTGGGATATTGAAGGTGGAATGAAGTGGAGGTCCTTGTCAACAGAGCAGCCCTAAACTTTGGGGTGCTTGTGTCTTGCTGATTTTTCATTTTCCCAATTTATACCCCAATGAGTGGAAGTGCCCTATGCTCTCTAAGCTGTGTTTTTTAGATGTTTCAGGACACACCGTACACTTCTCCAGAGTGGCTGTTGGCAATTTACATCCCGCCCATCAGTGCAGCAAGGCTCCCATGTCTCCATGACCTGTCCTGCATTTTCGGTTTTCACACTTTTTTCAGCATGGCCCTTTTGACCGATGGGAAGCGAGACTTCTTTGTAGCGCTGATTTCCCTTTCCAGGTTTCTTGGTTGGCCAACAAGGGCGTATGCGCTTTTTGCTGAATATATTCAGGAAAAAACGCATACGCCCTTTTTTGCCAAGGGCATCATTGTCAACGTTTTGCCGCTTTTCATGTGCTTTAAAGGCGATTCGAATCTACCTCCTGAAATCTGTTTCCTGCAATTCTGCCTTGATTTCAAGTCCTCTTCTTTGCCTTCCCTCAATATATTTGTGGACGAGAGTTATCATTTATAACTCTGCAGGTTTGTGAATTGCAGTGCCCTGAACCTCCATTTTACAACTCGCGTTTTTGAGAGCTGGCCGCAAAAGCGCCGGATGGCTTCAGGCCCTGTTCTGGTTCCAGGGGGCAGGCTGAGCCTGTGGTAAATTATTCTTCCTGATGGGAATATAGAGTGACCTGTGCCTGTCCCAACACCAAGAGCTAGTCTCTCATTGGTTCCCCATCTTCCCGTTCATCCTCAGGACAAATTGCAACCTGTACGGAACAGGAGGTTAAAGGTGCTGATTCTCCAAGTAGGGAGATTGCTAGTAAGGCGGCTGGAATGGTGAACCCAGGCACAAGGGGATGAGAAATGAGGTGAGTTTTATAAACCTTTCCCCATCACATGGTGTACCATCTTCTGGGTTTCTCATGCATGTTTTCGATGTAGGAAGATGCCCTTGAAGCTGGAGATTTGGGACCCATGCGATGGGTACCACGCAGTATTACTTTAAAGGGTCTGCGTTTACTCACCCAACCTCACAAAACCTCTCAGCCCCAAGAGTGTCCACCCTTATGTCTCATCCAGCTGTGGGTCTAGATATGGTCAATCCAGGTTGCATCACAGCCCCTGAACGCATTGTGTAAGAATTTCGCTCTCTTTCACTGTCTTTGTTTCTTGGGTTTTTCAAAATAATTTATTTTCATAATGGGGTTTAGCTGCTTTTCACTGCTGTGTTTATGCCGCTTTACACCCACTTGACACACTAACTGAGAGATATCAATACATAGGTTTTAAGATTATTACTAGTCAGATATATTCTTGTGTGTTGAATAGGGCGTATTGAGTCCAGTTCTCTGAGCAAGGAGTAGGTCTTGTCTATTACATATTGGGTTTATGGAATGGTATCTGAGCTAATTTGAAACCCTTCTTTTATGTATCACCCCACCTCACCTTTCCCGTTAAGCAGCCATAGTGTGTTTTCTGCATGTGTGACTCTGTTCTGTTTTGTAATTCAGTTCAAGTGTAACGGTTTTCACATTCCCTCTATCAGTGATACCTTATGAGAAGTGTCCTTTTCTGTGTGACTTATTTCACTTAGAATCGTCGTACCTAAATCCACTCATCATGCTGCTACTAGCCTTATGACATTGATTTCATGGCTGAGTGATATTCCATTGTACATAAGGACCACAAATTCTTTACCCATTTTTCTCTTTCCTGGGATATTTAAGGTGGAATGAAGTGGAGGTCCTTGTCAACAGAGCAGCCCTAAACTTTGGGGTGCTTGTGTCTTGCTGATATTTCATTTTCCCAATTTATACCCCCATGAGTGGAAGTGCCCTAGGCTCTCTAAGCTGTGTTTTTTAGATGTTTCAGGACACACCGTACACTTCCCAAGTGTGGCTGTTGGCAATTTACATCCCGCCCATCAGTGTAGCAAGGCTCCCCTTTGTCCATGGCCTGTCCTGCATTTCTGGTTTTGGCACATTTTTCAGCATGGCCCTTTTGACTGATGTGTAGCGAGTCTTCTTTGTAGCGCTGATTTGCCTTTCCAGCTTGCTTGGTTGGCCAAAAAGGGCGTATGCGTTTCTTCCTGAATATATTCAGGAAAAAACGCATACGCCCTTTTTGGCCAAGGGCATCATTGTCAACGTTTTGCCGCTTTTCATGTGCTTTAAAGGCGATTCGAATCTACCTCCTGAAATCTGTTTCCTGCAATTCTGCCTTGATTTCAAGTCCTCTTCTTTGCCTTCCCTCAATATATTTGTGGACGAGAGTTATCATTTATAACTCTGCAGGTTGGTGAATTGCACTGCCCTGAACCTCCATTTTACAACTCGCGTTTTTGGGAGCTGGCCTCAAATGCGCATGATGGCTTCAGGCCCTGTTCTTGTTCCAGGGGGCAGGCTGAGCCTGTGGTAAATTCTTCTTCCTGATGGGAAAATAGAGTGACCTGTGCCTGTCCCAACACCAAGAGCTAGTCTCTCATTGGTTCCCCGTCTTCCCGTTCATCCTCAGGACAAATTGCAACCTGTACGGAACAGGAGGTTAAAGGTGCTGATGCTCCAAGTAGGGAGATTGCTAGTAAAGCAGCTGGAATGGCGAACCCGGGCACAAGGAGATGAGAAATGAGGTGCGTTTCAGAAACCTTTCCCCATCACATGGTGTACCATCTTCTGGGTTTCTCATGCATGTTTTCAATGTACCAGGATTCCCTTGAACCTGGAGATTTGGGACCCATGCGATGGGTACCACGCAGTATTACTTTAAAGGGTCTGCGTTTGCTCACCCAACCTCACCAAACCTCTCAGCCCCAAGAGTGTCCACCCTTATGTCTCATCCAGCTGTGGGTCTAGATATGGTCAATCCAGGTTGCATCACAGCCCCTGAACGCATTGTGTAAGAATTTCGCTCTCTTTCACTGTCTTTGTTTCATGGGTTTTTCAAAGTAATTTATTTTTATAATGGGGTTTAGCTGCTTTTCACTGCTGTGTTTATGCCGCTTTACACCCACTTGACACACTAACAGAGAGATATCAATACATAGGTTTTAAGATTATTACTAGTCAGATATATCCTTGTGCGGTGAATAGGGCGTGTTGAGTCCAGTTCTCTGAGCAAGGAGTAGGTCTTGTCTATTACACATATTGGGTTTATGGAACGGTATCTGAGCAAATTTGAAACCCTTGTTTTATGTATCACCCCACCTCACCTTTCCCGTTAAGCAGCCATAGTGTGTTTTCTGCATGTGTGACTCATTTCTGTTTTTTAATTCAGTTCAAGTGTAACGGTTTTCACATTCCCTCTATCAGTGATACCTTATGAGAAGTGTCCTTTTCTGTGTGACTTATTTCACTTAGAATCGTCGTACCTAAATCCACTCATCATGCTGCTACTAGCCTTATGACATTGATTTCATGGCTGAGTGATATTCCATTGTACATAAGGACCACAACTTCTTTATCCATTTTTCTCTTTCCTGGGATATTGAAGGTGGAATGAAGTGGAGGTCCTTGTCAACAGAGCAGCCCTAAACTTTGGGGTGCTTGTGTCTTGCTGATTTTTCATTTTCCCAATTTATACCCCAATGAGTGGAAGTGCCCTATGCTCTCTAAGCTGTGTTTTTTAGATGTTTCAGGACTCACCGTACACTTCTCCAGAGTGGCTGTTGGCAATTTACATCCCGCCCATCAGTGCAGCAAGGCACCCCTGTCTCCATGACCTGTCCTGCATTTTCGGTTTTCACACTTTTTTCAGCATGGCCCTTTTGACCGATGGGAAGCGAGACTTCTTTGTAGCGCTGATTTCCCTTTCCAGGTTTCTTGGTTGGCCAACAAGGGCGTATGCGCTTTTTGCTGAATATATTCAGGAAAAAACGCATACGCCCTTTTTGGCCAAGGGCATCATTGTCAACGTTTTGCCGCTTTTCATGTGCTTTAACGGCGATTCGAATCTACCTCCTGAAATCTGTTTCCTGCAATTCTGCCTTGATTTCAAGTCCTCTTCTTTGCCTTCCCTCAATATATTTGTGGACGAGATTTATCATTTATAACTCTGCAGGTTTGTGAATTGCAGTGCCCTGAACCTCCATTTTACAACTCGCGTTTTTGAGAGCTGGCCGCAAAAGCGCCGGATGGCTTCAGGCCCTGTTCTGGTTCCAGGGGGCAGGCTGAGCCTGTGGTAAATTATTCTTCCTGATGGGAAAATAGAGTGACCTGTGCCTGTCCCAACACCAAGAGGTAGTCTATCATTGGTTCCCCGTCTTCCCGTTCATCCTCAGGACAAATTGCAACCTGTACGGAACAGGAGGTTAAAGGTGCTGATGCTCCAAGTAGGGAGATTGCTAGTAAAGCAGCTGGAATGGCGAACCCGGGCACAAGGAGATGAGAAATGAGGTGCGTTTCAGAAACCTTTCTCCATCACATGGTGTACCATCTTCTGGGTTTCTCATGCATGTTTTCAATGTAGCAGGATTCCCTTGAACCTGGAGATTTGGGACCCATGCGATGGGTACCACGCAGTATTACTTTAAAGGGTCTGCGTTTGCTCACCCAACCTCACCAAACCTCTCAGCCCCAAGAGTGTCCACCCTTATATCTCATCCAGCTGTGGGTCTAGATATGGTCAATCCAGGTTGCATCACAGCCCCTGAACGCATTGTGTAAGAATTTCGCTCTCTTTCACTGTCTTTGTTTCTTGGGTTTTTCAAAATAATTTATTTTCATAATGGGGTTTAGCTGCTTTTCACTGCTGTGTTTATGCCGCTTTACACCCACTTGACACACTAACTGAGAGATATCAATACATAGGTTTTAAGATTATTACTAGTCAGATATATTCTTGTGTGTTGAATAGGGCGTATTGAGTCCAGTTCTCTGAGCAAGGAGTAGGTCTTGTCTATTACATATTGGGTTTATGGAATGGTATCTGAGCTAATTTGAAACCCTTCTTTTATGTATCACCCCACCTCACCTTTCCCGTTAAGCAGCCATAGTGTGTTTTCTGCATGTGTGACTCTGTTCTGTTTTGTAATTCAGTTCAAGTGTAACGGTTTTTACATTCCCTCTATAAGTGATACTTTATGAGAAGTGTCCTTTTCTGTGTGACTTATTTCACTTAGAATCGTCGTACCTAAATCCACTCATCATGCTGCTACTAGCCTTATGACATTGATTTCATGGCTGAGTGATATTCCATTGTACATAAGGACCACAACTTCTTTACCCATTTTTCTCTTTCCTGGGATATTTAAGGTGGAATGAAGTGGAGGTCCTTGTCAACAGAGCAGCCCTAAACTTTGGGGTGCTTGTGTCTTGCTGATTTTTCATTTTCCCAATTTATACCCCCATGAGTGGAAGTGCCCTAGGCTCTCTAAGCTGTGTTTTTTAGATGTTTCAGGACACACCGTACACTTCCCAAGAGTGGCTGTTTGCAATTTACATCCCGCCCATCAGTGTAGCAAGGCTCCCCTTTGTCCATGGCCTGTCCTGCATTTCTGGTTTTGGCACATTTTTCAGCATGGCCCTTTTGACTGATGTGTAGCGAGTCTTCTTTGTAGCGCTGATTTGCCTTTCCAGCTTGCTTGGTTGGCCAAAAAGGGCGTATGCGTTTCTTCCTGAATATATTCAGGAAAAAACGCATACGCCCTTTTTGGCCAAGGGCATCATTGTCAACGTTTTGCCGCTTTTCATGTGCTTTAAAGGCGATTCGAATCTACCTCCTGAAATCTGTTTCCTGCAATTCTGCCTTGATTTCAAGTCCTCTTCTTTGCCTTCCCTCAATATATTTGTGGACGAGAGTTATCATTTATAACTCTGCAGGTTGGTGAATTGCAGTGCCCTGAACCTCCATTTTACAACTCGCGTTTTTGGGAGCTGGCCTCAAATGCGCATGATGGCTTCAGGCCCTGTTCTGGTTCTAGGGGGCAGGCTGAGCCTGTGGTAAATTCTTCTTCCTGATGGGAAAATAGAGTGACCTGTGCCTGTCCCAACACCAAGAGCTAGTCTCTCATTGGTTCCCCGTCTTCCCGTTCATCCTCAGGACAAATTGCAACCTGTACGGAACAGGAGGTTAAAGGTGCTGATGCTCCAAGTAGGGAGATTGCTAGTAAAGCAGCTGGAATGGCGAACCCGGGCACAAGGAGATGAGAAATGAGGTGCGTTTCAGAAACCTTTCCCCATCACATGGTGTACCATCTTCTGGGTTTCTCATGCATGTTTTCAATGTACCAGGATTCCCTTGAACCTGGAGATTTGGGACCCATGCGATGGGTACCACGCAGTATTACTTTAAAGGGTCTGTGTTTGCTCACCCAACCTCACCAAACCTCTCAGCCCCAAGAGTGTCCACCCTTATGTCTCATCCAGCTGTGGGTCTAGATATGGTCAATCCAGGTTGCATCACAGCCCCTGAACGCATTGTGTAAGAATTTCGCTCTCTTTCACTGTCTTTGTTTCATGGGTTTTTCAAAGTAATTTATTTTTATAATGGGGTTTAGCTGCTTTTCACTGCTGTGTTTATGCCGCTTTACACCCACTTGACACACTAACAGAGAGATATCAATACATAGGTTTTAAGATTATTACTAGTCAGATATATCCTTGTGCGGTGAATAGGGCGTGTTGAGTCCAGTTCTCTGAGCAAGGAGTAGGTCTTGTCTATTACACATATTGGGTTTATGGAACGGTATCTGAGCAAATTTGAAACCCTTGTTTTATGTATCACCCCACCTCACCTTTCCCATTAAGCAGCCATAGTGTGTTTTCTGCATGTGTGACTCATTTCTGTTTTTTACTTCAGTTCAAGTGTAACGGTTTTCACATTCCCTCTATCAGTGATACCTTATGAGAAGTGTCCTTTTCTGTGTGACTTATTTCACTTAGAATCGTCGTACCTAAATCCACTCATCATGCTGCTACTAGCCTTATGACATTGATTTCATGGCTGAGTGATATTCCATTGTACATAAGGACCACAACTTCTTTATCCATTTTTCTCTTTCCTGGGATATTGAAGGTGGAATGAAGTGGAGGTCCTTGTCAACAGAGCAGCCCTAAACTTTGGGGTGCTTGTGTCTTGCTGATTTTTCATTTTCCCAATTTATACCCCAATGAGTGGAAGTGCCCTATGCTCTCTAAGCTGTGTTTTTTAGATGTTTCAGGACACACCGTACACTTCTCCAGAGTGGCTGTTGGCAATTTACATCCCGCCCATCAGTGCAGCAAGGCTCCCATGTCTCCATGACCTGTCCTGCATTTTCGGTTTTCACACTTTTTTCAGCATGGCCCTTTTGACCGATGGGAAGCGAGACTTCTTTGTAGCGCTGATTTCCCTTTCCAGGTTTCTTGGTTGGCCAACAAGGGCGTATGCGCTTTTTGCTGAATATATTCAGGAAAAAACGCATACGCCCTTTTTGGCCAAGGGCATCATTGTCAACGTTTTGCCGCTTTTCATGTGCTTTAACGGCGATTCGAATCTACCTCCTGAAATCTGTTTCCTGCAATTCTGCCTTGATTTCAAGTCCTCTTCTTTGCCTTCCCTCAATATATTTGTGGACGAGATTTATCATTTATAACTCTGCAGGTTTGTGAATTGCAGTGCCCTGAACCTCCATTTTACAACTCGCGTTTTTGAGAGCTGGCCGCAAAAGCGCCGGATGGCTTCAGGCCCTGTTCTGGTTCCAGGGGGCAGGCTGAGCCTGTGGTAAATTATTCTTCCTGATGGGAATATAGAGTGACCTGTGCCTGTCCCAACACCAAGAGCTAGTCTCTCATTGGTTCCCCATCTTCCCGTTCATCCTCAGGACAAATTGCAACCTGTACGGAACAGGAGGTTAAAGGTGCTGATTCTCCAAGTAGGGAGATTGCTAGTAAGGCGGCTGGAATGGTGAACCCAGGCACAAGGGGATGAGAAATGAGGTGAGT
Source organism: Balaenoptera borealis (assembly GCF_965194805.1). Taxonomy (NCBI): domain Eukaryota; kingdom Metazoa; phylum Chordata; class Mammalia; order Artiodactyla; family Balaenopteridae; genus Balaenoptera; species Balaenoptera borealis. The sequence continues at coordinate 268,974 of NW_028123556.1, read as the reverse complement.
TTTATAAACCTTTCCCCATCACATGGTGTACCATCTTCTGGGTTTCTCATGCATGTTTTCGATGTAGGAAGATGCCCTTGAAGCTGGAGATTTGGGACCCATGCGATGGGTACCACGCAGTATTACTTTAAAGGGTCTGCGTTTACTCACCCAACCTCACAAAACCTCTCAGCCCCAAGAGTGTCCACCCTTATGTCTCATCCAGCTGTGGGTCTAGATATGGTCAATCCAGGTTGCATCACAGCCCCTGAACGCATTGTGTAAGAATTTCGCTCTCTTTCACTGTCTTTGTTTCTTGGGTTTTTCAAAGTAATTTATTTTCATAATGGGGTTTAGCTGCTTTTCACTGCTGTGTTTATGCCGCTTTACACCCACTTGACACACTAACTGAGAGATATAAATACATAGGTTTTAAGATTATTACTAGTCAGATATATTCTTGTGTGTTGAATAGGGCGTATTGAGTCCAGTTCTCTGAGCAAGGAGTAGGTCTTGTCTATTACATATTGGGTTTATGGAATGGTATCTGAGCTAATTTGAAACCCTTCTTTTATGTATCACCCCACCTCACCTTTCCCGTTAAGCAGCCATAGTGTGTTTTCTGCATGTGTGACTCTGTTCTGTTTTGTAATTCAGTTCAAGTGTAACGGTTTTCACATTCCCTCTATCAGTGATACCTTATGAGAAGTGTCCTTTTCTGTGTGACTTATTTCACTTAGAATCGTCGTACCTAAATCCACTCATCATGCTGCTACTAGCCTTATGACATTGATTTCATGGCTGAGTGATATTCCATTGTACATAAGGACCACAAATTCTTTACCCATTTTTCTCTTTCCTGGGATATTTAAGGTGGAATGAAGTGGAGGTCCTTGTCAACAGAGCAGCCCTAAACTTTGGGGTGCTTGTGTCTTGCTGATATTTCATTTTCCCAATTTATACCCCCATGAGTGGAAGTGCCCTAGGCTCTCTAAGCTGTGTTTTTTAGATGTTTCAGGACACACCGTACACTTCCCAAGTGTGGCTGTTGGCAATTTACATCCCGCCCATCAGTGTAGCAAGGCTCCCCTTTGTCCATGGCCTGTCCTGCATTTCTGGTTTTGGCACATTTTTCAGCATGGCCCTTTTGACTGATGTGTAGCGAGTCTTCTTTGTAGCGCTGATTTGCCTTTCCAGCTTGCTTGGTTGGCCAAAAAGGGCGTATGCGTTTCTTCCTGAATATATTCAGGAAAAAACGCATACGCCCTTTTTGGCCAAGGGCATCATTGTCAACGTTTTGCCGCTTTTCATGTGCTTTAAAGGCGATTCGAATCTACCTCCTGAAATCTGTTTCCTGCAATTCTGCCTTGATTTCAAGTCCTCTTCTTTGCCTTCCCTCAATATATTTGTGGACGAGAGTTATCATTTATAACTCTGCAGGTTGGTGAATTGCACTGCCCTGAACCTCCATTTTACAACTCGCGTTTTTGGGAGCTGGCCTCAAATGCGCATGATGGCTTCAGGCCCTGTTCTGGTTCCAGGGGGCAGTCTGAGCCTGTGGTAAATTCTTCTTCCTGATGGGAAAATAGAGTGACCTGTGCCTGTCCCAACACCAAGAGCTAGTCTCTCATTGGTTCCCCGTCTTCCCGTTCATCCTCAGGACAAATTGCAACCTGTACGGAACAGGAGGTTAAAGGTGCTGATGCTCCAAGTAGGGAGATTGCTAGTAAAGCAGCTGGAATGGCGAACCCGGGCACAAGGAGATGAGAAATGAGGTGCGTTTCAGAAACCTTTCCCCATCACATGGTGTACCATCTTCTGGGTTTCTCATGCATGTTTTCAATGTACCAGGATTCCCTTGAACCTGGAGATTTGGGACCCATGCGATGGGTACCACGCAGTATTACTTTAAAGGGTCTGCGTTTGCTCACCCAACCTCACCAAACCTCTCAGCCCCAAGAGTGTCCACCCTTATGTCTCATCCAGCTGTGGGTCTAGATATGGTCAATCCAGGTTGCATCACAGCCCCTGAACGCATTGTGTAAGAATTTCGCTCTCTTTCACTGTCTTTGTTTCATGGGTTTTTCAAAGTAATTTATTTTTATAATGGGGTTTAGCTGCTTTTCACTGCTGTGTTTATGCCGCTTTACACCCACTTGACACACTAACAGAGAGATATCAATACATAGGTTTTAAGATTATTACTAGTCAGATATATCCTTGTGCGGTGAATAGGGCGTGTTGAGTCCAGTTCTCTGAGCAAGGAGTAGGTCTTGTCTATTACACATATTGGGTTTATGGAACGGTATCTGAGCAAATTTGAAACCCTTGTTTTATGTATCACCCCACCTCACCTTTCCCGTTAAGCAGCCATAGTGTGTTTTCTGCATGTGTGACTCATTTCTGTTTTTTAATTCAGTTCAAGTGTAACGGTTTTCACATTCCCTCTATCAGTGATACCTTATGAGAAGTGTCCTTTTCTGTGTGACTTATTTCACTTAGAATCGTCGTACCTAAATCCACTCATCATGCTGCTACTAGCCTTATGACATTGATTTCATGGCTGAGTGATATTCCATTGTACATAAGGACCACAACTTCTTTATCCATTTTTCTCTTTCCTGGGATATTGAAGGTGGAATGAAGTGGAGGTCCTTGTCAACAGAGCAGCCCTAAACTTTGGGGTGCTTGTGTCTTGCTGATTTTTCATTTTCCCAATTTATACCCCAATGAGTGGAAGTGCCCTATGCTCTCTAAGCTGTGTTTTTTAGATGTTTCAGGACTCACCGTACACTTCTCCAGAGTGGCTGTTGGCAATTTACATCCCGCCCATCAGTGCAGCAAGGCACCCCTGTCTCCATGACCTGTCCTGCATTTTCGGTTTTCACACTTTTTTCAGCATGGCCCTTTTGACCGATGGGAAGCGAGACTTCTTTGTAGCGCTGATTTCCCTTTCCAGGTTTCTTGGTTGGCCAACAAGGGCGTATGCGCTTTTTGCTGAATATATTCAGGAAAAAACGCATACGCCCTTTTTGGCCAAGGGCATCATTGTCAACGTTTTGCCGCTTTTCATGTGCTTTAAAGGCGATTCGAATCTACCTCCTGAAATCTGTTTCCTGCAATTCTGCCTTGATTTCAAGTCCTCTTCTTTGCCTTCCCTCAATATATTTGTGGACGAGAGTTATCATTTATAACTCTGCAGGTTGGTGAATTGCACTGCCCTGAACCTCCATTTTACAACTCGCGTTTTTGGGAGCTGGCCTCAAATGCGCATGATGGCTTCAGGCCCTGTTCTGGTTCCAGGGGGCAGGCTGAGACTGTGGTAAATTCTTCTTCCTGATGGGAAAATAGAGTGACCTGTGCCTGTCCCAACACCAAGAGCTAGTCTATCATTGGTTCCCCGTCTTCCCGTTCATCCTCAGGACAAATTGCAACCTGTACGGAACAGGAGGTTAAAGGTGCTGATGCTCCAAGTAGGGAGATTGCTAGTAAAGCAGCTGGAATGGCGAACCCGGGCACAAGGAGATGAGAAATGAGGTGCGTTTCAGAAACCTTTCTCCATCACATGGTGTACCATCTTCTGGGTTTCTCATGCATGTTTTCAATGTAGCAGGATTCCCTTGAACCTGGAGATTTGGGACCCATGCGATGGGTACCACGCAGTATTACTTTAAAGGGTCTGCGTTTGCTCACCCAACCTCACCAAACCTCTCAGCCCCAAGAGTGTCCACCCTTATATCTCATCCAGCTGTGGGTCTAGATATGGTCAATCCAGGTTGCATCACAGCCCCTGAACGCATTGTGTAAGAATTTCGCTCTCTTTCACTGTCTTTGTTTCTTGGGTTTTTCAAAATAATTTATTTTCATAATGGGGTTTAGCTGCTTTTCACTGCTGTGTTTATGCCGCTTTACACCCACTTGACACACTAACTGAGAGATATCAATACATAGGTTTTAAGATTATTACTAGTCAGATATATTCTTGTGTGTTGAATAGGGCGTATTGAGTCCAGTTCTCTGAGCAAGGAGTAGGTCTTGTCTATTACATATTGGGTTTATGGAATGGTATCTGAGCTAATTTGAAACCCTTGTTTTATGTATCACCCCACCTCACCTTTCCCGTTAAGCAGCCATAGTGTGTTTTCTGCATGTGTGACTCTGTTCTGTTTTGTAATTCAGTTCAAGTGTAACGGTTTTTACATTCCCTCTATAAGTGATACTTTATGAGAAGTGTCCTTTTCTGTGTGACTTATTTCACTTAGAATCGTCGTACCTAAATCCACTCATCATGCTGCTACTAGCCTTATGACATTGATGTCATGGCTGAGTGATATTCCATTGTACATAAGGACCACAACTTCTTTACCCATTTTTCTCTTTCCTGGGATATTTAAGGTGGAATGAAGTGGAGGTCCTTGTCAACAGAGCAGCCCTAAACTTTGGGGTGCTTGTGTCTTGCTGATTTTTCATTTTCCCAATTTATACCCCCATGAGTGGAAGTGCCCTAGGCTCTCTAAGCTGTGTTTTTTAGATGTTTCAGGACACACCGTACACTTCCCAAGTGTGGCTGTTGGCAATTTACATCCCGCCCATCAGTGTAGCAAGGCTCCCCTTTGTCCATGGCCTGTCCTGCATTTCTGGTTTTGGCACATTTTTCAGCATGGCCCTTTTGACTGATGTGTAGCGAGTCTTCTTTGTAGCGCTGATTTGCCTTTCCAGCTTGCTTGGTTGGCCAAAAAGGGCGTATGCGTTTCTTCCTGAATATATTCAGGAAAAAACGCATACGCCCTTTTTGGCCAAGGGCATCATTGTCAACGTTTTGCCGCTTTTCATGTGCTTTAAAGGCGATTCGAATCTACCTCCTGAAATCTGTTTCCTGCAATTCTGCCTTGATTTCAAGTCCTCTTCTTTGCCTTCCCTCAATATATTTGTGGACGAGAGTTATCATTTATAACTCTGCAGGTTGGTGAATTGCACTGCCCTGAACCTCCATTTTACAACTCGCGTTTTTGGGAGCTGGCCTCAAATGCGCATGATGGCTTCAGGCCCTGTTCTGGTTACAGGGGGCAGGCTGAGCCTGTGGTAAATTCTTCTTCCTGATGGGAAAATAGAGTGACCTGTGCCTGTCCCAACACCAAGAGCTAGTCTCTCATTGGTTCCCCGTCTTCCCGTTCATCCTCAGGACAAATTGCAACCTGTACGGAACAGGAGGTTAAAGGTGCTGATGCTCCAAGTAGGGAGATTGCTAGTAAAGCAGCTGGAATGGCGAACCCGGGCACAAGGAGATGAGAAATGAGGTGCGTTTCAGAAACCTTTCCCCATCACATGGTGTACCATCTTCTGGGTTTCTCATGCATGTTTTCAATGTACCAGGATTCCCTTGAACCTGGAGATTTGGGACCCATGCGATGGGTACCACGCAGTATTACTTTAAAGGGTCTGTGTTTGCTCACCCAACCTCACCAAACCTCTCAGCCCCAAGAGTGTCCACCCTTATGTCTCATCCAGCTGTGGGTCTAGATATGGTCAATCCAGGTTGCATCACAGCCCCTGAACGCATTGTGTAAGAATTTCGCTCTCTTTCACTGTCTTTGTTTCATGGGTTTTTCAAAGTAATTTATTTTTATAATGGGGTTTAGCTGCTTTTCACTGCTGTGTTTATGCCGCTTTACACCCACTTGACACACTAACAGAGAGATATCAATACATAGGTTTTAAGATTATTACTAGTCAGATATATCCTTGTGCGGTGAATAGGGCGTGTTGAGTCCAGTTCTCTGAGCAAGGAGTAGGTCTTGTCTATTACACATATTGGGTTTATGGAACGGTATCTGAGCAAATTTGAAACCCTTGTTTTATGTATCACCCCACCTCACCTTTCCCGTTAAGCAGCCATAGTGTGTTTTCTGCATGTGTGACTCATTTCTGTTTTTTAATTCAGTTCAAGTGTAACGGTTTTCACATTCCCTCTATCAGTGATACCTTATGAGAAGTGTCCTTTTCTGTGTGACTTATTTCACTTAGAATCGTCGTACCTAAATCCACTCATCATGCTGCTACTAGCCTTATGACATTGATTTCATGGCTGAGTGATATTCCATTGTACATAAGGACCACAACTTCTTTATCCATTTTTCTCTTTCCTGGGATATTGATGGTGGAATGAAGTGGAGGTCCTTGTCAACAGAGCAGCCCTAAACTTTGGGGTGCTTGTGTCTTGCTGATTTTTAATTTTCCCAATTTATACCCCCATGAGTGGAAGTGCCCTAGGCTCTCTAAGCTGTGTTTTTTAGATGTTTCAGGACTCACCGTACACTTCTCCAGAGTGGCTGTTGGCAATTTACATCCCGCCCATCAGTGTAGCAAGGCTCCCATTTCTCCATGGCCTGTCCTGCATTTCTGGTTTTGACACTTTTTTCAGCATGGCCCTTTTGACCGATGGGAAGCGAGACTTCTTTGTAGTGCTGATTTGCCTTTCCAGGTTGCTTGGTTGGCTAAAAAGGGCGTATGCGCTTTTTCCTGAATATATTCAGGAAAAAACGCATACGCTCTTTTTGGCCAAGGGCATCATTGTCAACGTTTTGCCGCTTTTCATGTGCTTTAAACGCGATTCGAATCTCCCTCCTGTAATCTGTTTCCTGCAATTCTGCCTTGATTTCAAATCCTCTTCTTTGCCTTCCCTCAATATATTTGTGGACGAGAGTTATCATTTATAACTCTGCAGGTTTGTGAATCGCAGTGCCCGGAAGCTCCATTTTACAACTCGGTTTTTGGGAGCTGGCCGCAAATGCGCAGGATGGCTTCAGGCCCTCTTCTGGTTCCGGGGGGCAGAATGAGCCTGTGGTTAATTCTTCTTCCTGATGGGAAAATAGAGTGACCTGTGCCTGTCCCAACACCAAGAGCTAGTCTCTCATTGGTTCCCCGTCTTCCCGTTCATCCTCAGGACAAATTGCAACCTGTACGGAACAGAAGGTTAAAGGTGCTGATGCTCCAAGTAGGGAGATTGGTAGTAAAGCGGCTGTAATGGGGAACCCGGGCACAAGGAGATGAGAAATGAGGTGCGTTTTAGAAACCTTTCCCCATCACATGGTGTACCAACTTCTGGGTTTCTCATGCATGTTTTATATGTAGGAAGATGCCCTTGAACCTGGAGATTTGGGACCCATGCGATGGGTACCACGTAGTATTATTAAAAGGGTCTGCGTTTACTCACGAAACCTCACCAAACCTCTAAGCCCCAAGAGTGTCCACCCTTATGTCTCATCCAGCTGTGAGTCTAGATATGGTCAATCCAGGTTGCATCACAGCCCCTGAACGCATTGTGTAAGAATTTCTCTCTCTTTCACTATCTTTGTTTCATGGGTTTTTCAAAGTAATTTATTTTCATAATGGGGTTTAGCTGCTTTTCACTGCTGTGTTTATGCTGCTTTACACCCACTTGACACACTAACAGAGAGATATCAATACATAGGTTTTAAGATTATTACTAGTCAGATATAATCTTGTGCGGTGAATAGGGCGTGTTGAGTCCAGTTCTCTGAGCAAGGAGTACGTCTTGTCTATTACATATTGGGTTTATGGAACGGTATCTGAGCTAATTTGAAACCCTTGTTTTATGTATCACCCCACCTCACCTTTCCCGTTAAGCAGCCATAGTGTGTTTTCTGCATGTGTGACTCTGTTCTGTTTTGTAATTCAGTTCAAGTGTAACGGTTTTTACATTCCCTCTATCAGTAATACCTTATGAGAAGTGTCCTTTACTGTGTGACTTATTTCACTTAGAATCGTCGTACCTAAATCCACTCATCATGCTGCTACTAGCCTTATGACATTGATTTCATGGCTGAGTGATATTCCATTGTACATAAGGACCACAACTTCTTTATCCATTTTTCTCTTTCCTGGGATATTGAAGGTGGAATGAAGTGGAGGTCCTTGTCAACAGAGCAGCCCTAAACTTTGGGGTGCTTGTGTCTTGCTGATTTTTCATTTTCCCAATTTATACCCCAATGAGTGGAAGTGCCCTATGCTCTCTAAGCTGTGTTTTTTAGATGTTTCAGGACTCACCGTACACTTCTCCAGAGTGGCTGTTGGCAATTTACATCCCGCCCATCAGTGCAGCAAGGCTCCCATGTCTCCATGACCTGTCCTGCATTTTCGGTTTTCACACTTTTTTCAGCATGGCCCTTTTGACCGATGGGAAGCGAGACTTCTTTGTAGCGCTGATTTCCCTTTCCAGGTTTCTTGGTTGGCCAACAAGGGCGTATGCGCTTTTTGCTGAATATATTCAGGAAAAAACGCATACGCCCTTTTTGGCCAAGGGCATCATTGTCAACGTTTTGCCGCTTTTCATGTGCTTTAACGGCGATTCGAATCTACCTCCTGAAATCTGTTTCCTGCAATTCTGCCTTGATTTCAAGTCCTCTTCTTTGCCTTCCCTCAATATATTTGTGGACGAGATTTATCATTTATAACTCTGCAGGTTTGTGAATTGCAGTGCCCTGAACCTCCATTTTACAACTCGCGTTTTTGAGAGCTGGCCGCAAAAGCGCCGGATGGCTTCAGGCCCTGTTCTGGTTCCAGGGGGCAGGCTGAGCCTGTGGTAAATTATTCTTCCTGATGGGAATATAGAGTGACCTGTGCCTGTCCCAACACCAAGAGCTAGTCTCTCATTGGTTCCCCATCTTCCCGTTCATCCTCAGGACAAATTGCAACCTGTACGGAACAGGAGGTTAAAGGTGCTGATTCTCCAAGTAGGGAGATTGCTAGTAAGGCGGCTGGAATGGTGAACCCAGGCACAAGGGGATGAGAAATGAGGTGAGTTTTATAAACCTTTCCCCATCACACGGTGTACCATCTTCTGGGTTTCTCATGCATGTTTTCGATGTAGGAAGATGCCCTTGAAGCTGGAGATTTGGGACCCATGCGATGGGTACCACGCAGTATTACTTTAAAGGGTCTGCGTTTACTCACCCAACCTCACAAAACCTCTCAGCCGCAACAGTGTCCACCCTTATGTCTCATCCAGCTGTGGGTCTAGATATGGTCAATCCAGGTTGCATCACAGCCCCTGAACGCATTGTGTAAGAATTTCGCTCTCTTTCACTGTCTTTGTTTCTTGGGTTTTTCAAAATAATTTATTTTCATAATGGGGTTTAGCTGCTTTTCACTGCTGTGTTTATGCCGCTTTACACCCACTTGACACACTAACTGAGAGATATAAATACATAGGTTTTAAGATTATTACTAGTCAGATATATTCTTGTGTGTTGAATAGGGCGTATTGAGTCCAGTTCTCTGAGCAAGGAGTAGGTCTTGTCTATTACATATTGGGTTTATGGAATGGTATCTGAGCTAATTTGAAACCCTTCTTTTATGTATCACCCCACCTCACCTTTCCCGTTAAGCAGCCATAGTGTGTTTTCTGCATGTGTGACTCTGTTCTGTTTTGTAATTCAGTTCAAGTGTAACGGTTTTCACATTCCCTCTATCAGTGATACCTTATGAGAAGTGTCCTTTTCTGTGTGACTTATTTCACTTAGAATCGTCGTACCTAAATCCACTCATCATGCTGCTACTAGCCTTATGACATTGATTTCATGGCTGAGTGATATTCCATTGTACATAAGGACCACAAATTCTTTACCCATTTTTCTCTTTCCTGGGATATTTAAGGTGGAATGAAGTGGAGGTCCTTGTCAACAGAGCAGCCCTAAACTTTGGGGTGCTTGTGTCTTGCTGATATTTCATTTTCCCAATTTATACCCCCATGAGTGGAAGTGCCCTAGGCTCTCTAAGCTGTGTTTTTTAGATGTTTCAGGACACACCGTACACTTCCCAAGTGTGGCTGTTGGCAATTTACATCCCGCCCATCAGTGTAGCAAGGCTCCCCTTTGTCCATGGCCTGTCCTGCATTTCTGGTTTTGGCACATTTTTCAGCATGGCCCTTTTGACTGATGTGTAGCGAGTCTTCTTTGTAGCGCTGATTTGCCTTTCCAGCTTGCTTGGTTGGCCAAAAAGGGCGTATGCGTTTCTTCCTGAATATATTCAGGAAAAAACGCATACGCCCTTTTTGGCCAAGGGCATCATTGTCAACGTTTTGCCGCTTTTCATGTGCTTTAAAGGCGATTCGAATCTACCTCCTGAAATCTGTTTCCTGCAATTCTGCCTTGATTTCAAGTCCTCTTCTTTGCCTTCCCTCAATATATTTGTGGACGAGAGTTATCATTTATAACTCTGCAGGTTGGTGAATTGCACTGCCCTGAACCTCCATTTTACAACTCGCGTTTTTGGGAGCTGGCCTCAAATGCGCATGATGGCTTCAGGCCCTGTTCTGGTTCCAGGGGGCAGGCTGAGCCTGTGGTAAATTCTTCTTCCTGATGGGAAAATAGAGTGACCTGTGCCTGTCCCAACACCAAGAGCTAGTCTCTCATTGGTTCCCCGTCTTCCCGTTCATCCTCAGGACAAATTGCAACCTGTACGGAACAGGAGGTTAAAGGTGCTGATGCTCCAAGTAGGGAGATTGCTAGTAAAGCAGCTGGAATGGCGAACCCGGGCACAAGGAGATGAGAAATGAGGTGCGTTTCAGAAACCTTTCCCCATCACATGGTGTACCATCTTCTGGGTTTCTCATGCATGTTTTCAATGTACCAGGATTCCCTTGAACCTGGAGATTTGGGACCCATGCGATGGGTACCACGCAGTATTACTTTAAAGGGTCTGCGTTTGCTCACCCAACCTCACCAAACCTCTCAGCCCCAAGAGTGTCCACCCTTATGTCTCATCCAGCTGTGGGTCTAGATATGGTCAATCCAGGTTGCATCACAGCCCCTGAACGCATTGTGTAAGAATTTCGCTCTCTTTCACTGTCTTTGTTTCATGGGTTTTTCAAAGTAATTTATTTTTATAATGGGGTTTAGCTGCTTTTCACTGCTGTGTTTATGCCGCTTTACACCCACTTGACACACTAACAGAGAGATATCAATACATAGGTTTTAAGATTATTACTAGTCAGATATATCCTTGTGCGGTGAATAGGGCGTGTTGAGTCCAGTTCTCTGAGCAAGGAGTAGGTCTTGTCTATTACACATATTGGGTTTATGGAACGGTATCTGAGCAAATTTGAAACCCTTGTTTTATGTATCACCCCACCTCACCTTTCCCGTTAAGCAGCCATAGTGTGTTTTCTGCATGTGTGACTCATTTCTGTTTTTTAATTCAGTTCAAGTGTAACGGTTTTCACATTCCCTCTATCAGTGATACCTTATGAGAAGTGTCCTTTTCTGTGTGACTTATTTCACTTAGAATCGTCGTACCTAAATCCACTCATCATGCTGCTACTAGCCTTATGACATTGATTTCATGGCTGAGTGATATTCCATTGTACATAAGGACCACAACTTCTTTATCCATTTTTCTCTTTCCTGGGATATTGAAGGTGGAATGAAGTGGAGGTCCTTGTCAACAGAGCAGCCCTAAACTTTGGGGTGCTTGTGTCTTGCTGATTTTTCATTTTCCCAATTTATACCCCAATGAGTGGAAGTGCCCTATGCTCTCTAAGCTGTGTTTTTTAGATGTTTCAGGACTCACCGTACACTTCTCCAGAGTGGCTGTTGGCAATTTACATCCCGCCCATCAGTGCAGCAAGGCACCCCTGTCTCCATGACCTGTCCTGCATTTTCGGTTTTCACACTTTTTTCAGCATGGCCCTTTTGACCGATGGGAAGCGAGACTTCTTTGTAGCGCTGATTTCCCTTTCCAGGTTTCTTGGTTGGCCAACAAGGGCGTATGCGCTTTTTGCTGAATATATTCAGGAAAAAACGCATACGCCCTTTTTGGCCAAGGGCATCATTGTCAACGTTTTGCCGCTTTTCATGTGCTTTAAAGGCGATTCGAATCTACCTCCTGAAATCTGTTTCCTGCAATTCTGCCTTGATTTCAAGTCCTCTTCTTTGCCTTCCCTCAATATATTTGTGGACGAGAGTTATCATTTATAACTCTGCAGGTTGGTGAATTGCACTGCCCTGAACCTCCATTTTACAACTCGCGTTTTTGGGAGCTGGCCTCAAATGCGCATGATGGCTTCAGGCCCTGTTCTGGTTCCAGGGGGCAGGCTGAGACTGTGGTAAATTCTTCTTCCTGATGGGAAAATAGAGTGACCTGTGCCTGTCCCAACACCAAGAGCTAGTCTATCATTGGTTCCCCGTCTTCCCGTTCATCCTCAGGACAAATTGCAACCTGTACGGAACAGGAGGTTAAAGGTGCTGATGCTCCAAGTAGGGAGATTGCTAGTAAAGCAGCTGGAATGGCGAACCCGGGCACAAGGAGATGAGAAATGAGGTGCGTTTCAGAAACCTTTCTCCATCACATGGTGTACCATCTTCTGGGTTTCTCATGCATGTTTTCAATGTAGCAGGATTCCCTTGAACCTGGAGATTTGGGACCCATGCGATGGGTACCACGCAGTATTACTTTAAAGGGTCTGCGTTTGCTCACCCAACCTCACCAAACCTCTCAGCCCCAAGAGTGTCCACCCTTATATCTCATCCAGCTGTGGGTCTAGATATGGTCAATCCAGGTTGCATCACAGCCCCTGAACGCATTGTGTAAGAATTTCGCTCTCTTTCACTGTCTTTGTTTCTTGGGTTTTTCAAAATAATTTATTTTCATAATGGGGTTTAGCTGCTTTTCACTGCTGTGTTTATGCCGCTTTACACCCACTTGACACACTAACAGAGAGATATCAATACATAGGTTTTAAGATTATTACTAGTCAGATATATCCTTGTGCGGTGAATAGGGCGTGTTGAGTCCAGTTCTCTGAGCAAGGAGTAGGTCTTGTCTATTACACATATTGGGTTTATGGAACGGTATCTGAGCAAATTTGAAACCCTTGTTTTATGTATCACCCCACCTCACCTTTCCCGTTAAGCAGCCATAGTGTGTTTTCTGCATGTGTGACTCATTTCTGTTTTTTACTTCAGTTCAAGTGTAACGGTTTTCACATTCCCTCTATCAGTGATACCTTATGAGAAGTGTCCTTTTCTGTGTGACTTATTTCACTTAGAATCGTCGTACCTAAATCCACTCATCATGCTGCTACTAGCCTTATGACATTGATTTCATGGCTGAGTGATATTCCATTGTACATAAGGACCACAACTTCTTTATCCATTTTTCTCTTTCCTGGGATATTGATGGTGGAATGAAGTGGAGGTCCTTGTCAACAGAGCAGCCCTAAACTTTGGGGTGCTTGTGTCTTGCTGATTTTTAATTTTCCCAATTTATACCGCCATGAGTGGAAGTGCCCTAGGCTCTCTAAGCTGTGTTTTTTAGATGTTTCAGGACTCACCGTACACTTCTCCAGAGTGGCTGTTGGCAATTTACCTCCCGCCCATCAGTGTAGCAAGGCTCCCATTTCTCCATGGCCTGTCCTGCATTTCTGGTTTTGACACTTTTTTCAGCATGGCCCTTTTGACCGATGGGAAGCGAGACTTCTTTGTAGTGCTGATTTGCCTTTCCAGGTTGCTTGGTTGGCTAAAAAGGGCGTATGCGCTTTTTCCTGAATATATTCAGGAAAAAACGCATACGCTCTTTTTGGCCAAGGGCATCATTGTCAACGTTTTGCCGCTTTTCATGTGCTTTAAACGCGATTCGAATCTACCTCCTGTAATCTGTTTCCTGCAATTCTGCCTTGATTTCAAATCCTCTTCTTTGCCTTCCCTCAATATATTTGTGGACGAGAGTTATCATTTATAACTCTGCAGGTTTGTGAATCGCAGTGCCCGGAAGCTCCATTTTACAACTCGGTTTTTGGGAGCTGGCCGCAAATGCGCAGGATGGCTTCAGGCCCTCTTCTGGTTCCGGGGGGCAGAATGAGCCTGTGGTTAATTCTTCTTCCTGATGGGAAAATAGAGTGACCTGTGCCTGTCCCAACACCAAGAGCTAGTCTCTCATTGGTTCCCCGTCTTCCCGTTCATCCTCAGGACAAATTGCAACCTGTACGGAACAGAAGGTTAAAGGTGCTGATGCTCCAAGTAGGGAGATTGGTAGTAAAGCGGCTGTAATGGGGAACCCGGGCACAAGGAGATGAGAAATGAGGTGCGTTTTAGAAACCTTTCCCCATCACATGGTGTACCAACTTCTGGGTTTCTCATGCATGTTTTCGATGTAGGAAGATGCCCTTGAACCTGGAGATTTGGGACCCATGCGATGGGTACCACGTAGTATTATTAAAAGGGTCTGCGTTTACTCATGAAACCTCACCAAACCTCTAAGCCCCAAGAGTGTCCACCCTTATGTCTCATCCAGCTGTGAGTCTAGATATGGTCAATCCAGGTTGCATCACAGCCCCTGAACGCATTGTGTAAGAATTTCTCTCTCTTTCACTATCTTTGTTTCATGGGTTTTTCAAAGTAATTTATTTTCATAATGGGGTTTAGCTGCTTTTCACTGCTGTGTTTATGCTGCTTTACACCCACTTGACACACTAACAGAGAGATATCAATACATAGGTTTTAAGATTATTACTAGTCAGATATAATCTTGTGCGGTGAATAGAGCGTGTTGAGTCCAGTTCTCTGAGCAAGGAGTACGTCTTGTCTATTACATATTGGGTTTATGGAACGGTATCTGAGCTAATTTGAAACCCTTGTTTTATGTATCACCCCACCTCACCTTTCCCGTTAAGCAGCCATAGTGTGTTTTCTGCATGTGTGACTCTGTTCTGTTTTGTAATTCAGTTCAAGTGTAACGGTTTTTACATTCCCTCTATCAGTAATACCTTATGAGAAGTGTCCTTTACTGTGTGACTTATTTCACTTAGAATCGTCGTACCTAAATCCACTCATCATGCTGCTACTAGCCTTATGACATTGATTTCATGGCTGAGTGATATTCCATTGTACATAAGGACCACAACTTCTTTATCCATTTTTCTCTTTCCTGGGATATTGAAGGTGGAATGAAGTGGAGGTCCTTGTCAACAGAGCAGCCCTAAACTTTGGGGTGCTTGTGTCTTGCTGATTTTTCATTTTCCCAATTTATACCCCAATGAGTGGAAGTGCCCTATGCTCTCTAAGCTGTGTTTTTTAGATGTTTCAGGACTCACCGTACACTTCTCCAGAGTGGCTGTTGGCAATTTACATCCCGCCCATCAGTGCAGCAAGGCTCCCATGTCTCCATGACCTGTCCTGCATTTTCGGTTTTCACACTTTTTTCAGCATGGCCCTTTTGACCGATGGGAAGCGAGACTTCTTTGTAGCGCTGATTTCCCTTTCCAGGTTTCTTGGTTGGCCAACAAGGGCGTATGCGCTTTTTGCTGAATATATTCAGGAAAAAACGCATACGCCCTTTTTGGCCAAGGGCATCATTGTCAACGTTTTGCCGCTTTTCATGTGCTTTAACGGCGATTCGAATCTACCTCCTGAAATCTGTTTCCTGCAATTCTGCCTTGATTTCAAGTCCTCTTCTTTGCCTTCCCTCAATATATTTGTGGACGAGATTTATCATTTATAACTCTGCAGGTTTGTGAATTGCAGTGCCCTGAACCTCCATTTTACAACTCGCGTTTTTGAGAGCTGGCCGCAAAAGCGCCGGATGGCTTCAGGCCCTGTTCTGGTTCCAGGGGGCAGGCTGAGCCTGTGGTAAATTATTCTTCCTGATGGGAATATAGAGTGACCTGTGCCTGTCCCAACACCAAGAGCTAGTCTCTCATTGGTTCCCCATCTTCCCGTTCATCCTCAGGACAAATTGCAACCTGTACGGAACAGGAGGTTAAAGGTGCTAATTCTCCAAGTAGGGAGATTGCTAGTAAGGCGGCTGGAATGGTGAACCCAGGCACAAGGGGATGAGAAATGAGGTGAGTTTTATAAACCTTTCCCCATCACAGGTTTTACCATCTTCTGGGTTTCTCATGCATGTTTTCGATGTAGGAAGATGCCCTTGAAGCTGGAGATTTGGGACCCATGCGATGGGTACCACGCAGTATTACTTTAAAGGGTCTGCGTTTACTCACCCAACCTCACAAAACCTCTCAGCCCCAAGAGTGTCCACCCTTATGTCTCATCCAGCTGTGGGTCTAGATATGGTCAATCCAGGTTGCATCACAGCCCCTGAACGCATTGTGTAAGAATTTCGCTCTCTTTCACTGTCTTTGTTTCTTGGGTTTTTCAAAATAATTTATTTTCATAATGGTGTTTAGCTGCTTTTCACTGCTGTGTTTATGCCGCTTTACACCCACTTGACACACTAACTGAGAGATATAAATACATAGGTTTTAAGATTATTACTAGTCAGATATATTCTTGTGTGTTGCATAGGGCGTATTGAGTCCAGTTTTCTGAGCAAGGAGTAGGTCTTGTCTATTACATATTGGGTTTATGGAATGGTATCTGAGCTAATTTGAAACCCTTCTTTTATGTATCACCCCACCTCACCTTTCCCGTTAAGCAGCCATAGTGTGTTTTCTGCATGTGTGACTCTGTTCTGTTTTGTAATTCAGTTCAAGTGTAACGGTTTTTACATTCCCTCTATAAGTGATACCTTATGAGAAGTGTCCTTTTCTGTGTGACTTATTTCACTTAGAATCGTCGTACCTAAATCCACTCATCATGCTGCTACTAGCCTTATGACATTGATTTCATGGCTGAGTGATATTCCATTGTACATAAGGACCACAACTTCTTTATCCATTTTTCTCTTTCCTGGGATATTTAAGGTGGAATGAAGTGGAGGTCCTTGTCAACAGAGCAGCCCTAAACTTTGGGGTGCTTGTGTCTTGCTGATTTTTCATTTTCCCAATTTATACCCCCATGAGTGGAAGTGCCCTAGGCTCTCTAAGCTGTGTTTTTTAGATGTTTCAGGACACACCGTACACTTCCCAAGAGTGGCTGTTTGCAATTTACATCCCGCCCATCAGTGTAGCAAGGCTCCCCTTTGTCCATGGCCTGTCCTGCATTTCTGGTTTTGGCACATTTTTCAGCATGGCCCTTTTGACTGATGTGTAGCGAGTCTTCTTTGTAGCGCTGATTTGCCTTTCCAGCTTGCTTGGTTGGCCAAAAAGGGCGTATGCGTTTCTTCCTGAATATATTCAGGAAAAAACGCATACGCCCTTTTTGGCCAAGGGCATCATTGTCAACGTTTTGCCGCTTTTCATGTGCTTTAAAGGCGATTCGAATCTACCTCCTGAAATCTGTTTCCTGCAATTCTGCCTTGATTTCAAGTCCTCTTCTTTGCCTTCCCTCAATATATTTGTGGACGAGAGTTATCATTTATAACTCTGCAGGTTGGTGAATTGCACTGCCCTGAACCTCCATTTTACAACTCGCGTTTTTGGGAGCTGGCCTCAAATGCGCATGATGGCTTCAGGCCCTGTTCTGGTTCCAGGGGGCAGGCTGAGACTGTGGTAAATTCTTCTTCCTGATGGGAAAATAGAGTGACCTGTGCCTGTCCCAACACCAAGAGCTAGTCTATCATTGGTTCCCCGTCTTCCCGTTCATCCTCAGGACAAATTGCAACCTGTACGGAACAGGAGGTTAAAGGTGCTGATGCTCCAAGTAGGGAGATTGCTAGTAAAGCAGCTGGAATGGCGAACCCGGGCACAAGGAGATGAGAAATGAGGTGCGTTTCAGAAACCTTTCTCCATCACATGGTGTACCATCTTCTGGGTTTCTCATGCATGTTTTCAATGTAGCAGGATTCCCTTGAACCTGGAGATTTGGGACCCATGCGATGGGTACCACGCAGTATTACTTTAAAGGGTCTGCGTTTGCTCACCCAACCTCACCAAACCTCTCAGCCCCAAGAGTGTCCACCCTTATGTCTCATCCAGCTGTGGGTCTAGATATGGTCAATCCAGGTTGCATCACAGCCCCTGAACGCATTGTGTAAGAATTTCGCTCTCTTTCACTGTCTTTGTTTCTTGGGTTTTTCAAAGTAATTTATTTTCATAATGGGGTTTAGCTGCTTTTCACTGCTGTGTTTATGCCGCTTTACACCCACTTGACACACTAACTGAGAGATATAAATACATAGGTTTTAAGATTATTACTAGTCAGATATATTCTTGTGTGTTGAATAGGGCGTATTGAGTCCAGTTCTCTGAGCAAGGAGTAGGTCTTGTCTATTACATATTGGGTTTATGGAATGGTATCTGAGCTAATTTGAAACCCTTCTTTTATGTATCACCCCACCTCACCTTTCCCGTTAAGCAGCCATAGTGTGTTTTCTGCATGTGTGACTCTGTTCTGTTTTGTAATTCAGTTCAAGTGTAACGGTTTTTACATTCCCTCTATAAGTGATACCTTATGAGAAGTGTCCTTTTCTGTGTGACTTATTTCACTTAGAATCGTCGTACCTAAATCCACTCATCATGCTGCTACTAGCCTTATGACATTGATTTCATGGCTGAGTGATATTCCATTGTACATAAGGACCACAAATTCTTTACCCATTTTTCTCTTTCCTGGGATATTTAAGGTGGAATGAAGTGGAGGTCCTTGTCAACAGAGCAGCCCTAAACTTTGGGGTGCTTGTGTCTTGCTGATTTTTCATTTTCCCAATTTATACCCCCATGAGTGGAAGTGCCCTAGGCTCTCTAAGCTGTGTTTTTTAGATGTTTCAGGACACACCGTACACTTCCCAAGAGTGGCTGTTTGCAATTTACATCCCGCCCATCAGTGTAGCAAGGCTCCCCTTTGTCCATGGCCTGTCCTGCATTTCTGGTTTTGGCACATTTTTCAGCATGGCCCTTTTGACTGATGTGTAGCGAGTCTTCTTTGTAGCGCTGATTTGCCTTTCCAGCTTGCTTGGTTGGTCAAAAAGGGCGTATGCGTTTCTTCCTGAATATATTCAGGAAAAAACGCATACGCCCTTTTTGGCCAAGGGCATCATTGTCAACGTTTTGCCGCTTTTCATGTGCTTTAAAGGCGATTCGAATCTACCTCCTGAAATCTGTTTCCTGCAATTCTGCCTTGATTTCAAGTCCTCTTCTTTGCCTTCCCTCAATATATTTGTGGACGAGAGTTATCATTTATAACTCTGCAGGTTGGTGAATTGCACTGCCCTGAACCTCCATTTTACAACTCGCGTTTTTGGGAGCTGGCCTCAAATGCGCATGATGGCTTCAGGCCCTGTTCTGGTTCCAGGGGGCAGGCTGAGACTGTGGTAAATTCTTCTTCCTGATGGGAAAATAGAGTGACCTGTGCCTGTCCCAACACCAAGAGCTAGTCTATCATTGGTTCCCCGTCTTCCCGTTCATCCTCAGGACAAATTGCAACCTGTACGGAACAGGAGGTTAAAGGTGCTGATGCTCCAAGTAGGGAGATTGCTAGTAAAGCAGCTGGAATGGCGAACCCGGGCACAAGGAGATGAGAAATGAGGTGCGTTTCAGAAACCTTTCTCCATCACATGGTGTACCATCTTCTGGGTTTCTCATGCATGTTTTCAATGTAGCAGGATTCCCTTGAACCTGGAGATTTGGGACCCATGCGATGGGTACCACGCAGTATTACTTTAAAGGGTCTGCGTTTGCTCACCCAACCTCACCAAACCTCTCAGCCCCAAGAGTGTCCACCCTTATGTCTCATCCAGCTGTGGGTCTAGATATGGTCAATCCAGGTTGCATCACAGCCCCTGAACGCATTGTGTAAGAATTTCGCTCTCTTTCACTGTCTTTGTTTCTTGGGTTTTTCAAAGTAATTTATTTTCATAATGGGGTTTAGCTGCTTTTCACTGCTGTGTTTATGCCGCTTTACACCCACTTGACACACTAACTGAGAGATATCAATACATAGGTTTTAAGATTATTACTAGTCAGATATATTCTTGTGTGTTGAATAGGGCGTATTGAGTCCAGTTCTCTGAGCAAGGAGTAGGTCTTGTCTATTACATATTGGGTTTATGGAATGGTATCTGAGCTAATTTGAAACCCTTCTTTTATGTATCACCCCACCTCACCTTTCCCGTTAAGCAGCCATAGTGTGTTTTCTGCATGTGTGACTCTGTTCTGTTTTGTAATTCAGTTCAAGTGTAACGGTTTTTACATTCCCTCTATAAGTGATACCTTATGAGAAGTGTCCTTTTCTGTGTGACTTATTTCACTTAGAATCGTCGTACCTAAATCCACTCATCATGCTGCTACTAGCCTTATGACATTGATTTCATGGCTGAGTGATATTCCATTGTACATAAGGACCACAAATTCTTTACCCATTTTTCTCTTTCCTGGGATATTTAAGGTGGAATGAAGTGGAGGTCCTTGTCAACAGAGCAGCCCTAAACTTTGGGGTGCTTGTGTCTTGCTGATTTTTCATTTTCCCAATTTATACCCCCATGAGTGGAAGTGCCCTAGGCTCTCTAAGCTGTGTTTTTTAGATGTTTCAGGACACACCGTACACTTCCCAAGAGTGGCTGTTTGCAATTTACATCCCGCCCATCAGTGTAGCAAGGCTCCCCTTTGTCCATGGCCTGTCCTGCATTTCTGGTTTTGGCACATTTTTCAGCATGGCCCTTTTGACTGATGTGTAGCGAGTCTTCTTTGTAGCGCTGATTTGCCTTTCCAGCTTGCTTGGTTGGTCAAAAAGGGCGTATGCGTTTCTTCCTGAATATATTCAGGAAAAAACGCATACGCCCTTTTTGGCAAAGGGCATCATTGTCAACGTTTTGCCGCTTTTCATGTGCTTTAAAGGCGATTCGAATCTACCTCCTGAAATCTGTTTCCTGCAATTCTGCCTTGATTTCAAGTCCTCTTCTTTGCCTTCCCTCAATATATTTGTGGACGAGAGTTATCATTTATAACTCTGCAGGTTGGTGAATTGCACTGCCCTGAACCTCCATTTTACAACTCGCGTTTTTGGGAGCTGGCCTCAAATGCGCATGATGGCTTCAGGCCCTGTTCTGGTTCCAGGGGGCAGGCTGAGACTGTGGTAAATTCTTCTTCCTGATGGGAAAATAGAGTGACCTGTGCCTGTCCCAACACCAAGAGCTAGTCTATCATTGGTTCCCCGTCTTCCCGTTCATCCTCAGGACAAATTGCAACCTGTACGGAACAGGAGGTTAAAGGTGCTGATGCTCCAAGTAGGGAGATTGCTAGTAAAGCAGCTGGAATGGCGAACCCGGGCACAAGGAGATGAGAAATGAGGTGCGTTTCAGAAACCTTTCTCCATCACATGGTGTACCATCTTCTGGGTTTCTCATGCATGTTTTCAATGTAGCAGGATTCCCTTGAACCTGGAGATTTGGGACCCATGCGATGGGTACCACGCAGTATTACTTTAAAGGGTCTGCGTTTGCTCACCCAACCTCACCAAACCTCTCAGCCCCAAGAGTGTCCACCCTTATGTCTCATCCAGCTGTGGGTCTAGATATGGTCAATCCAGGTTGCATCACAGCCCCTGAACGCATTGTGTAAGAATTTCGCTCTCTTTCACTGTCTTTGTTTCTTGGGTTTTTCAAAGTAATTTATTTTCATAATGGGGTTTAGCTGCTTTTCACTGCTGTGTTTATGCCGCTTTACACCCACTTGACACACTAACTGAGAGATATAAATACATAGGTTTTAAGATTATTACTAGTCAGATATATTCTTGTGTGTTGAATAGGGCGTATTGAGTCCAGTTCTCTGAGCAAGGAGTAGGTCTTGTCTATTACATATTGGGTTTATGGAATGGTATCTGAGCTAATTTGAAACCCTTCTTTTATGTATCACCCCACCTCACCTTTCCCGTTAAGCAGCCATAGTGTGTTTTCTGCATGTGTGACTCTGTTCTGTTTTGTAATTCAGTTCAAGTGTAACGGTTTTTACATTCCCTCTATAAGTGATACCTTATGAGAAGTGTCCTTTTCTGTGTGACTTATTTCACTTAGAATCGTCGTACCTAAATCCACTCATCATGCTGCTACTAGCCTTATGACATTGATTTCATGGCTGAGTGATATTCCATTGTACATAAGGACCACAAATTCTTTACCCATTTTTCTCTTTCCTGGGATATTTAAGGTGGAATGAAGTGGAGGTCCTTGTCAACAGAGCAGCCCTAAACTTTGGGGTGCTTGTGTCTTGCTGATTTTTCATTTTCCCAATTTATACCCCCATGAGTGGAAGTGCCCTAGGCTCTCTAAGCTGTGTTTTTTAGATGTTTCAGGACACACCGTACACTTCCCAAGAGTGGCTGTTTGCAATTTACATCCCGCCCATCAGTGTAGCAAGGCTCCCCTTTGTCCATGGCCTGTCCTGCATTTCTGGTTTTGGCACATTTTTCAGCATGGCCCTTTTGACTGATGTGTAGCGAGTCTTCTTTGTAGCGCTGATTTGCCTTTCCAGCTTGCTTGGTTGGTCAAAAAGGGCGTATGCGTTTCTTCCTGAATATATTCAGGAAAAAACGCATACGCCCTTTTTGGCAAAGGGCATCATTGTCAACGTTTTGCCGCTTTTCATGTGCTTTAAAGGCGATTCGAATCTACCTCCTGAAATCTGTTTCCTGCAATTCTGCCTTGATTTCAAGTCCTCTTCTTTGCCTTCCCTCAATATATTTGTGGACGAGAGTTATCATTTATAACTCTGCAGGTTGGTGAATTGCACTGCCCTGAACCTCCATTTTACAACTCGCGTTTTTGGGAGCTGGCCTCAAATGCGCATGATGGCTTCAGGCCCTGTTCTGGTTCCAGGGGGCAGGCTGAGACTGTGGTAAATTCTTCTTCCTGATGGGAAAATAGAGTGACCTGTGCCTGTCCCAACACCAAGAGCTAGTCTATCATTGGTTCCCCGTCTTCCCGTTCATCCTCAGGACAAATTGCAACCTGTACGGAACAGGAGGTTAAAGGTGCTGATGCTCCAAGTAGGGAGATTGCTAGTAAAGCAGCTGGAATGGCGAACCCGGGCACAAGGAGATGAGAAATGAGGTGCGTTTCAGAAACCTTTCTCCATCACATGGTGTACCATCTTCTGGGTTTCTCATGCATGTTTTCAAAGTAGCAGGATTCCCTTGAACCTGGAGATTTGGGACCCATGCGATGGGTACCACGCAGTATTACTTTAAAGGGTCGCGTTTGCTCACCCAACCTCACCAAACCTCTCAGCCCCAAGAGTGTCCACCCTTATGTCTCATCCAGCTGTGGGTCTAGATATGGTCAATCCAGGTTGCATCACAGCCCCTGAACGCATTGTGTAAGAATTTCGCTCTCTTTCACTGTCTTTGTTTCTTGGGTTTTTCAAAGTAATTTATTTTCATAATGGGGTTTAGCTGCTTTTCACTGCTGTGTTTATGCCGCTTTACACCCACTTGACACACTAACTGAGAGATATAAATACATAGGTTTT
Organism: Balaenoptera borealis; assembly: GCF_965194805.1. Classification (NCBI taxonomy): domain Eukaryota; kingdom Metazoa; phylum Chordata; class Mammalia; order Artiodactyla; family Balaenopteridae; genus Balaenoptera; species Balaenoptera borealis. The sequence goes on along the minus strand of NW_028123556.1, from coordinate 245,678 downwards.
AAGATTATTACTAGTCAGATATATTCTTGTGTGTTGAATAGGGCGTATTGAGTCCAGTTCTCTGAGCAAGGAGTAGGTCTTGTCTATTACATATTGGGTTTATGGAATGGTATCTGAGCTAATTTGAAACCCTTCTTTTATGTATCACCCCACCTCACCTTTCCCGTTAAGCAGCCATAGTGTGTTTTCTGCATGTGTGACTCTGTTCTGTTTTGTAATTCAGTTCAAGTGTAACGGTTTTTACATTCCCTCTATAAGTGATACCTTATGAGAAGTGTCCTTTTCTGTGTGACTTATTTCACTTAGAATCGTCGTACCTAAATCCACTCATCATGCTGCTACTAGCCTTATGACATTGATTTCATGGCTGAGTGATATTCCATTGTACATAAGGACCACAAATTCTTTACCCATTTTTCTCTTTCCTGGGATATTTAAGGTGGAATGAAGTGGAGGTTCTTGTCAACAGAGCAGCCCTAAACTTTGGGGTGCTTGTGTCTTGCTGATTTTTCATTTTCCCAATTTATACCCCCATGAGTGGAAGTGCCCTAGGCTCTCTAAGCTGTGTTTTTTAGATGTTTCAGGACACACCGTACACTTCCCAAGTGTGGCTGTTGGCAATTTACATCCCGCCCATCAGTGTAGCAAGGCTCCCCTTTGTCCATGGCCTGTCCTGCATTTCTGGTTTTGGCACATTTTTCAGCATGGCCCTTTTGACTGATGTGTAGCGAGTCTTCTTTGTAGCGCTGATTTGCCTTTCCAGCTTGCTTGGTTGGTCAAAAAGGGCGTATGCGTTTCTTCCTGAATATATTCAGGAAAAAACGCATACGCCCTTTTTGGCCAAGGGCATCATTGTCAACGTTTTGCCGCTTTTCATGTGCTTTAAAGGCGATTCGAATCTACCTCCTGAAATCTGTTTCCTGCAATTCTGCCTTGATTTCAAGTCCTCTTCTTTGCCTTCCCTCAATATATTTGTGGACGAGAGTTATCATTTATAACTCTGCAGGTTGGTGAATTGCACTGCCCTGAACCTCCATTTTACAACTCGCGTTTTTGGGAGCTGGCCTCAAATGCGCATGATGGCTTCAGGCCTTGTTCTGGTTCCAGGGGGCAGGCTGAGCCTGTTGTAAATTCTTCTTCCTGATGGGAAAATAGAGTGACCTGTGCCTGTCCCAACACCAAGAGCTAGTCTCTCATTGGTTCCCCGTCTTCCCGTTCATCCTCAGGACAAATTGCAACCTGTACGGAACAGGAGGTTAAAGGTGCTGATGCTCCAAGTAGGGAGATTGCTAGTAAAGCAGCTGGAATGGCGAACCCGGGCACAAGGAGATGAGAAATGAGGTGCGTTTCAGAAACCTTTCCCCATCACATGGTGTACCATCTTCTGGGTTTCTCATGCATGTTTTCAATGTACCAGGATTCCCTTGAACCTGGAGATTTGGGACCCATGCGATGGGTACCACGCAGTATTACTTTAAAGGGTCTGCGTTTGCTCACCCAACCTCACCAAACCTCTCAGCCCCAAGAGTGTCCACCCTTATGTCTCATCCAGCTGTGGGTCTAGATATGGTCAATCCAGGTTGCATCACAGCCCCTGAACGCATTGTGTAAGAATTTCTCTCTCTTTCACTATCTTTGTTTCATGGGTTTTTCAAAGTAATTTATTTTCATAATGGGGTTTAGCTGCTTTTCACTGCTGTGTTTATGCTGCTTTACACCCACTTGACACACTAACAGAGAGATATCAATACATAGGTTTTAAGATTATTACTAGTCAGATATAATCTTGTGCGGTGAATAGGGCGTGTTGAGTCCAGTTCTCTGAGCAAGGAGTACGTCTTGTCTATTACATATTGGGTTTATGGAACGGTATCTGAGCTAATTTGAAACCCTTGTTTTATGTATCACCCCACCTCACCTTTCCCGTTAAGCAGCCATAGTGTGTTTTCTGCATGTGTGACTCTGTTCTGTTTTGTAATTCAGTTCAAGTGTAACGGTTTTTACATTCCCTCTATCAGTAATACCTTATGAGAAGTGTCCTTTACTGTGTGACTTATTTCACTTAGAATCGTCGTACCTAAATCCACTCATCATGCTGCTACTAGCCTTATGACATTGATTTCATGGCTGAGTGATATTCCATTGTACATAAGGACCACAACTTCTTTATCCATTTTTCTCTTTCCTGGGATATTGAAGGTGGAATGAAGTGGAGGTCCTTGTCAACAGAGCAGCCCTAAACTTTGGGGTGCTTGTGTCTTGCTGATTTTTCATTTTCCCAATTTATACCCCAATGAGTGGAAGTGCCCTATGCTCTCTAAGCTGTGTTTTTTAGATGTTTCAGGACTCACCGTACACTTCTCCAGAGTGGCTGTTGGCAATTTACATCCCGCCCATCAGTGCAGCAAGGCTCCCATGTCTCCATGACCTGTCCTGCATTTTCGGTTTTCACACTTTTTTCAGCATGGCCCTTTTGACCGATGGGAAGCGAGACTTCTTTGTAGCGCTGATTTGCCTTTCCAGGTTGCTTGGTTGGCCAAAAAGAGCGTATGCGCTTTTTCCTGAATATATTCAGGAAAAAACGCATACGCTCTTTTTGGCCAAGGGCATCATTGTCAACGTTTTGCCGCTTTTCATGTGCTTTAAAGGCGATTCGAATCTACCTCCTGTAATCTGTTTCCTGCAATTCTGCCTTGATTTCAAATCCTCTTCTTTGCCTTCCCTCAATATATTTGTGGACGAGAGTTATCATTTATAACTCTGCAGGTTTGTGAATCGCAGTGCCCGGAAGCTCCATTTTACAACTCGGTTTTTTGAGAGCTGGCCGCAAAAGTGCATGATGGTTTCACGCCCTCTTCTGCTTCCGGGGGGCAGGCTGAACCTGTGGTTAATTCTTCTTCCTGATGGGAAAATAGAGTGACCTGTGCCTGTGTCCACACCAAGAGCTAGTCTCTCATTGGTTCCCCGTCTTCCCGTTCATCCTCAGGACAAATTGCAACCTGTACGGAACAGGAGGTTAAAGGTGCTGATGCTCCAAGTAGTGGGATTGCTAGTAAAGTGGCTGGAATGGCGAACCCGGGCACAAGGAGATGAGAAATGAGGTTCGTTTTAGAAACCTTTCCCCATCACACCGTGTACCATCTTCTGGGTTTCTCATGCATGTTTTCGATGTAGGAAGATGCCCTTGAACCTGGAGATTTGGGACCCATGGGACGGGTACCACGCAGTATTACTTTAAAGGGTCTGCGTTTGCTCACCCAACCTCACCAAACCTCTCAGCCCCAAGAGTGTCCACCCTTATGTCTCATCCAGCTGTGGGTCTAGATATGGTCAATCCAAGTTGCATCACAGCCCCTGAACGCATTGTGTAAGAATTTCTCTCTCTTTCACTGTCTTTGTTTCATGGGTTTTTCATAGTAATTTATTTTTAAAATGGGGTTTAGCTGCTTTTCACTGCTGTTTTTATGCCGCTTTACACCCACTTGACACACTTACAGAGAGATATCAATACATACGTTTTAAGATTATTACTAGTCAGATATATTCTTGTGCGGTGAATAGGGCATGTTCAGTCCAGTTCTCTGAGAAAGGAGTAGGTCTTTTCTATAACATATTGCGTTTATGGAACGGTATCTGAGCTAATTTGAAACCCTTGTTTTATGTATCACCCCACCTCACCTTTCCCGTTAAGCAGCCATAGTGTGTTTTCTGCATGTGTGACTCTGTTCTGTTTTGTAATTCAGTTCAAGTGTAACGGTTTTTACATTCCCTCTATAAGTGATACCTTATGAGAAGTGTCCTTTTCTGTGTGACTTATTTCACTTAGAATCGTCGTACCTAAATCCATTCATCATGCTGCTACTAGCCTTATGACATTGATTTCATGGCTGAGTGATATTCCATTGTACATAAGGACCACAACTTCTTTATCCATTTTTCTCTTCCTTGGGATATTTAAGTTGGAATGAAGGGGAGGTCCTTGTCAACAGAGCAGCCCTAAACTTTGGGGTGCTTGTGTCTTGCTGATTTTTAATTTTCCCAATTTATACCCCCATGAGTGGAAGTGCCCTATGCTCTCTAAGCTGTGTTTTTTAGATGTTTCAGGACTCACCGTAGACTTCTCCAGAGTGTCTGTTGCCAATTTACATCCCGCCCATCAGTGTAGCAAGGCTCCCATTTCTCCATGGCCTGTCCTGCATTTCTGGTTTTGACACTTTTTTCAGCATGGCCCTTTTGACCGATGGGTAGCGAGTCTTCTTTGTAGCACTGATTTGCCTTTCCAGGTTGCTTGGTTGGCCAAAAAGGGCGTATGCCTTTTTTCCTGAATATATTCAGGAAAAAACGCATACGCCCTTTTTGGCCAAGGGCATCATTGTCAACGTTTTGCCGCTTTTCATGTGCTTTAAAGGCGATTCGAATCTACCTCCTGAAATCTGTTTCCTGCAATTCTGCCTTGATTTCAAATCCTCTTCTTTGCCTTCCCTCAATATATTTGTGGACGGGAGTTATCATTTATAACTCTGCAGGTTTGTGAATTGCAGTGCCCGGAAGCTCCATTTTACAACTCGCTTTTTTGAGCACTGGCCGCAAAAGCGCAGGATGGCTTCAGGCCCTGTTCTGGTTCCGGGGGGCAGGCTGAGCCTGTGGTTTATTCTTCTTCCTGATTGTAAAATAGAGTGACCTGTGCCTGTCCCAAAACCAAGAGCTAGTCTCTGATTGCTTCCCCGTCTTCCCGTTCATCCTCAGGACAAATTGCAACCTGTACGGAACAGGAGGTTAAAGGTGCTGATGCTCCAAGTAGGGAGATTGCTCGTAAAGCATCTGGAATGGCGAACCCAGGCACAAGGAGATGAGAAATGAGGTGCATTTTAGAAACCTTTCCCCATCACACGGTGTACCATCTTCTGGGTTTCTCATGCATGTTTTCGATGTAGGAAGATGCCCTTGAACCTGGAGATTTGGGACCCATGGGACGGGTACCACGCAGTATTACTTTAAAGGGTCTGCGTTTCCTCACCCTACCTCACCAAACCTCTCAGCCCCAAGAGTGTCCACCCTTATGTCTCATCCAGCTGTGTGTCTAGATATGGTCAATCCAGGTTGCATCACAGCCCCTGATCGCATTGTGTAAGAATTTCTCTCTCTTTCACTGTCTTTGTTTCATGGGTTTTTCAAAGTAATTTATTTTTATAATGGGGTTTAGCTGCTTTTCACTGCTGTGTTTATGCCGCTTTACACCCACTTGACACACTAACAGAGAGATATCAATACATAGGTTTTAAGATTATTACTAGTCAGATATATTCTTGTGTGGTGAATAGGGCGTGTTGAGTCCAGTTCTCTGAGCAAGGAGTAGGTATTGTCTATTACATATTGGGTTTATGGAACGGTATCTGAGCTAATTTGAAACCTTTGTTTTATGCATCACCCCACCTCACCTTTCCCGTTAAGCAGCCATAGTGTGTTTTCTGCATGTGTGACTCTGTTCTGTTTTGTAATTCAGTTCAAGTGTAACCGTTTTTACATTCCCTCTATCAGTGATACCTTATGAGAAGTGTCCTTTTCTGTGTGACTTATTTCACTTAGAATCGTCGTACCTAAATCCACTCATCATGCTGCTACTAGCCTTATGACATTGATTTCATGGCTGAGTGATATTCCATTGTACATAAGGACCACAACTTCTTTATCCATTTTTCTCTTTCCTGGGATATTGAAGGTGGAATGAAGTGGAGGTCCTTGTCAACAGAGCAGCCCTAAACTTTGGGGTGCTTGTGTCTTGCTGATTTTTCATTTTCCCAATTTATACCCCCATGAGTGGAAGTGCCCTAGGCTCTCTAAGCTGTGTTTTTTAGATGTTTCAGGACACACCGTACACTTCCCAAGAGTGGCTGTTTGCAATTTACATCCCGCCCATCAGTGTAGCAAGGCTCCCCTTTGTCCATGGCCTGTCCTGCATTTCTGGTTTTGGCACATTTTTCAGCATGGCCCTTTTGACTGATGTGTAGCGAGTCTTCTTTGTAGCGCTGATTTGCCTTTCCAGCTTGCTTGGTTGGCCAAAAAGGGCGTATGCGTTTCTTCCTGAATATATTCAGGAAAAAACGCATACGCCCTTTTTGGCCAAGGGCATCATTGTCAACGTTTTGCCGCTTTTCATGTGCTTTAAAGGCGATTCGAATCTACCTCCTGAAATCTGTTTCCTGCAATTCTGCCTTGATTTCAAGTCCTCTTCTTTGCCTTCCCTCAATATATTTGTGGACGAGAGTTATCATTTATAACTCTGCAGGTTGGTGAATTGCAGTGCCCTGAACCTCCATTTTACAACTCGCGTTTTTGGGAGCTGGCCTCAAATGCGCATGATGGCTTCAGGCCCTGTTCTGGTTCCAGGGGGCAGGCTGAGACTGTGGTAAATTCTTCTTCCTGATGGGAAAATAGAGTGACCTGTGCCTGTCCCAACACCAAGAGCTAGTCTATCATTGGTTCCCCGTCTTCCCGTTCATCCTCAGGACAAATTGCAACCTGTACGGAACAGGAGGTTAAAGGTGCTGATGCTCCAAGTAGGGAGATTGCTAGTAAAGCAGCTGGAATGGCGAACCCGGGCACAAGGAGATGAGAAATGAGGTGCGTTTCAGAAACCTTTCTCCATCACATGGTGTACCATCTTCTGGGTTTCTCATGCATGTTTTCAATGTAGCAGGATTCCCTTGAACCTGGAGATTTGGGACCCATGCGATGGGTACCACGCAGTATTACTTTAAAGGGTCTGCGTTTGCTCACCCAACCTCACCAAACCTCTCAGCCCCAAGAGTGTCCACCCTTATGTCTCATCCAGCTGTGGGTCTAGATATGGTCAATCCAGGTTGCATCACAGCCCCTGAACGCATTGTGTAAGAATTTCGCTCTCTTTCACTGTCTTTGTTTCTTGGGTTTTTCAAAGTAATTTATTTTCATAATGGGGTTTAGCTGCTTTTCACTGCTGTGTTTATGCCGCTTTACACCCACTTGACACACTAACTGAGAGATATAAATACATAGGTTTTAAGATTATTACTAGTCAGATATATTCTTGTGTGTTGAATAGGGCGTATTGAGTCCAGTTCTCTGAGCAAGGAGTAGGTCTTGTCTATTACATATTGGGTTTATGGAATGGTATCTGAGCTAATTTGAAACCCTTCTTTTATGTATCACCCCACCTCACCTTTCCCGTTAAGCAGCCATAGTGTGTTTTCTGCATGTGTGACTCTGTTCTGTTTTGTAATTCAGTTCAAGTGTAACGGTTTTTACATTCCCTCTATAAGTGATACCTTATGAGAAGTGTCCTTTTCTGTGTGACTTATTTCACTTAGAATCGTCGTACCTAAATCCACTCATCATGCTGCTACTAGCCTTATGACATTGATTTCATGGCTGAGTGATATTCCATTGTACATAAGGACCACAACTTCTTTACCCATTTTTCTCTTTCCTGGGATATTTAAGGTGGAATGAAGTGGAGGTCCTTGTCAACAGAGCAGCCCTAAACTTTGGGGTGCTTGTGTCTTGCTGATTTTTCATTTTCCCAATTTATACCCCCATGAGTGGAAGTGCCCTAGGCTCTCTAAGCTGTGTTTTTTAGATGTTTCAGGACACACCGTACACTTCCCAAGTGTGGCTGTTGGCAATTTACATCCCGCCCATCAGTGTAGCAAGGCTCCCCTTTGTCCATGGCCTGTCCTGCATTTCTGGTTTTGGCACATTTTTCAGCATGGCCCTTTTGACTGATGTGTAGCGAGTCTTCTTTGTAGCGCTGATTTGCCTTTCCAGCTTGCTTGGTTGGCCAAAAAGGGCGTATGCGTTTCTTCCTGAATATATTCAGGAAAAAACGCATACGCCCTTTTTGGCCAAGGGCATCATTGTCAACGTTTTGCCGCTTTTCATGTGCTTTAAAGGCGATTCGAATCTACCTCCTGAAATCTGTTTCCTGCAATTCTGCCTTGATTTCAAGTCCTCTTCTTTGCCTTCCCTCAATATATTTGTGGACGAGAGTTATCATTTATAACTCTGCAGGTTGGTGAATTGCAGTGCCCTGAACCTCCATTTTACAACTCGCGTTTTTGGGAGCTGGCCTCAAATGCGCATGATGGCTTCAGGCCCTGTTCTGGTTCCAGGGGGCAGGCTGAGCCTGTGGTAAATTCTTCTTCCTGATGGGAAAATAGAGTGACCTGTGCCTGTCCCAACACCAAGAGCTAGTCTCTCATTGGTTCCCCGTCTTCCCGTTCATCCTCAGGACAAATTGCAACCTGTACGGAACAGGAGGTTAAAGGTGCTGATGCTCCAAGTAGGGAGATTGCTAGTAAAGCAGCTGGAATGGCGAACCCGGGCACAAGGAGATGAGAAATGAGGTGCGTTTCAGAAACCTTTCCCCATCACATGGTGTACCATCTTCTGGGTTTCTCATGCATGTTTTCAATGTACCAGGATTCCCTTGAACCTGGAGATTTGGGACCCATGCGATGGGTACCACGCAGTATTACTTTAAAGGGTCTGTGTTTGCTCACCCAACCTCACCAAACCTCTCAGCCCCAAGAGTGTCCACCCTTATGTCTCATCCAGCTGTGGGTCTAGATATGGTCAATCCAGGTTGCATCACAGCCCCTGAACGCATTGTGTAAGAATTTCGCTCTCTTTCACTGTCTTTGTTTCATGGGTTTTTCAAAGTAATTTATTTTTATAATGGGGTTTAGCTGTTTTTCACTGCTGTGTTTATGCCGCTTTACACCCACTTGACACACTAACAGAGAGATATCAATACATAGGTTTTAAGATTATTACTAGTCAGATATATCCTTGTGCGGTGAATAGGGCGTGTTGAGTCCAGTTCTCTGAGCAAGGAGTAGGTCTTGTCTATTACACATATTGGGTTTATGGAACGGTATCTGAGCAAATTTGAAACCCTTGTTTTATGTATCACCCCACCTCACCTTTCCCGTTAAGCAGCCATAGTGTGTTTTCTGCATGTGTGACTCATTTCTGTTTTTTACTTCAGTTCAAGTGTAACGGTTTTCACATTCCCTCTATCAGTGATACCTTATGAGAAGTGTCCTTTTCTGTGTGACTTATTTCACTTAGAATCGTCGTACCTAAATCCACTCATCATGCTGCTACTAGCCTTATGACATTGATTTCATGGCTGAGTGATATTCCATTGTACATAAGGACCACAACTTCTTTATCCATTTTTCTCTTTCCTGGGATATTGAAGGTGGAATGAAGTGGAGGTCCTTGTCAACAGAGCAGCCCTAAACTTTGGGGTGCTTGTGTCTTGCTGATTTTTCATTTTCCCAATTTATACCCCAATGAGTGGAAGTGCCCTATGCTCTCTAAGCTGTGTTTTTTAGATGTTTCAGGACACACCGTACACTTCTCCAGAGTGGCTGTTGGCAATTTACATCCCGCCCATCAGTGCAGCAAGGCTCCCATGTCTCCATGACCTGTCCTGCATTTTCGGTTTTCACACTTTTTTCAGCATGGCCCTTTTGACCGATGGGAAGCGAGACTTCTTTGTAGCGCTGATTTCCCTTTCCAGGTTTCTTGGTTGGCCAACAAGGGCGTATGCGCTTTTTGCTGAATATATTCAGGAAAAAACGCATACGCCCTTTTTGGCCAAGGGCATCATTGTCAACGTTTTGCCGCTTTTCATGTGCTTTAACGGCGATTCGAATCTACCTCCTGAAATCTGTTTCCTGCAATTCTGCCTTGATTTCAAGTCCTCTTCTTTGCCTTCCCTCAATATATTTGTGGACGAGATTTATCATTTATAACTCTGCAGGTTTGTGAATTGCAGTGCCCTGAACCTCCATTTTACAACTCGCGTTTTTGAGAGCTGGCCGCAAAAGCGCCGGATGGCTTCAGGCCCTGTTCTGGTTCCAGGGGGCAGGCTGAGCCTGTGGTAAATTATTCTTCCTGATGGTAATATAGAGTGACCTGTGCCTGTCCCAACACCAAGAGCTAGTCTCTCATTGGTTCCCCATCTTCCCGTTCATCCTCAGGACAAATTGCAACCTGTACGGAACAGGAGGTTAAAGGTGCTGATTCTCCAAGTAGGGAGATTGCTAGTAAGGCGGCTGGAATGGTGAACCCAGGCACAAGGGGATGAGAAATGAGGTGAGTTTTATAAACCTTTCCCCATCACATGGTGTACCATCTTCTGGGTTTCTCATGCATGTTTTCGATGTAGGAAGATGCCCTTGAAGCTGGAGATTTGGGACCCATGCGATGGGTACCACGCAGTATTACTTTAAAGGGTCTGCGTTTACTCACCCAACCTCACAAAACCTCTCAGCCCCAAGAGTGTCCACCCTTATGTCTCATCCAGCTGTGGGTCTAGATATGGTCAATCCAGGTTGCATCACAGCCCCTGAACGCATTGTGTAAGAATTTCGCTCTCTTTCACTGTCTTTGTTTCTTGGGTTTTTCAAAATAATTTATTTTCATAATGGGGTTTAGCTGCTTTTCACTGCTGTGTTTATGCCGCTTTACACCCACTTGACACACTAACTGAGAGATATAAATACATAGGTTTTAAGATTATTACTAGTCAGATATATTCTTGTGTGTTGAATAGGGCGTATTGAGTCCAGTTCTCTGAGCAAGGAGTAGGTCTTGTCTATTACATATTGGGTTTATGGAATGGTATCTGAGCTAATTTGAAACCCTTCTTTTATGTATCACCCCACCTCACCTTTCCCGTTAAGCAGCCATAGTGTGTTTTCTGCATGTGTGACTCTGTTCTGTTTTGTAATTCAGTTCAAGTGTAACGGTTTTCACATTCCCTCTATCAGTGATACCTTATGAGAAGTGTCCTTTTCTGTGTGACTTATTTCACTTAGAATCGTCGTACCTAAATCCACTCATCATGCTGCTACTAGCCTTATGACATTGATTTCATGGCTGAGTGATATTCCATTGTACATAAGGACCACAAATTCTTTACCCATTTTTCTCTTTCCTGGGATATTTAAGGTGGAATGAAGTGGAGGTCCTTGTCAACAGAGCAGCCCTAAACTTTGGGGTGCTTGTGTCTTGCTGATATTTCATTTTCCCAATTTATACCCCCATGAGTGGAAGTGCCCTAGGCTCTCTAAGCTGTGTTTTTTAGATGTTTCAGGACACACCGTACACTTCCCAAGTGTGGCTGTTGGCAATTTACATCCCGCCCATCAGTGTAGCAAGGCTCCCCTTTGTCCATGGCCTGTCCTGCATTTCTGGTTTTGGCACATTTTTCAGCATGGCCCTTTTGACTGATGTGTAGCGAGTCTTCTTTGTAGCGCTGATTTGCCTTTCCAGCTTGCTTGGTTGGCCAAAAAGGGCGTATGCGTTTCTTCCTGAATATATTCAGGAAAAAACGCATACGCCCTTTTTGGCCAAGGGCATCATTGTCAACGTTTTGCCGCTTTTCATGTGCTTTAAAGGCGATTCGAATCTACCTCCTGAAATCTGTTTCCTGCAATTCTGCCTTGATTTCAAGTCCTCTTCTTTGCCTTCCCTCAATATATTTGTGGACGAGAGTTATCATTTATAACTCTGCAGGTTGGTGAATTGCACTGCCCTGAACCTCCATTTTACAACTCGCGTTTTTGGGAGCTGGCCTCAAATGCGCATGATGGCTTCAGGCCCTGTTCTGGTTCCAGGGGGCAGGCTGAGCCTGTGGTAAATTCTTCTTCCTGATGGGAAAATAGAGTGACCTGTGCCTGTCCCAACACCAAGAGCTAGTCTCTCATTGGTTCCCCGTCTTCCCGTTCATCCTCAGGACAAATTGCAACCTGTACGGAACAGGAGGTTAAAGGTGCTGATGCTCCAAGTAGGGAGATTGCTAGTAAAGCAGCTGGAATGGCGAACCCGGGCACAAGGAGATGAGAAATGAGGTGCGTTTCAGAAACCTTTCCCCATCACATGGTGTACCATCTTCTGGGTTTCTCATGCATGTTTTCAATGTACCAGGATTCCCTTGAACCTGGAGATTTGGGACCCATGCGATGGGTACCACGCAGTATTACTTTAAAGGGTCTGCGTTTGCTCACCCAACCTCACCAAACCTCTCAGCCCCAAGAGTGTCCACCCTTATGTCTCATCCAGCTGTGGGTCTAGATATGGTCAATCCAGGTTGCATCACAGCCCCTGAACGCATTGTGTAAGAATTTCGCTCTCTTTCACTGTCTTTGTTTCATGGGTTTGTAAAAGTAATTTATTTTTATAATGGGGTTTAGCTGCTTTTCACTGCTGTGTTTATGCCGCTTTACACCCACTTGACACACTAACAGAGAGATATCAATACATAGGTTTTAAGATTATTACTAGTCAGATATATCCTTGTGCGGTGAATAGGGCGTGTTGAGTCCAGTTCTCTGAGCAAGGAGTAGGTCTTGTCTATTACACATATTGGGTTTATGGAACGGTATCTGAGCAAATTTGAAACCCTTGTTTTATGTATCACCCCACCTCACCTTTCCCGTTAAGCAGCCATAGTGTGTTTTCTGCATGTGTGACTCATTTCTGTTTTTTAATTCAGTTCAAGTGTAACGGTTTTCACATTCCCTCTATCAGTGATACCTTATGAGAAGTGTCCTTTTCTGTGTGACTTATTTCACTTAGAATCGTCGTACCTAAATCCACTCATCATGCTGCTACTAGCCTTATGACATTGATTTCATGGCTGAGTGATATTCCATTGTACATAAGGACCACAACTTCTTTATCCATTTTTCTCTTTCCTGGGATATTGAAGGTGGAATGAAGTGGAGGTCCTTGTCAACAGAGCAGCCCTAAACTTTGGGGTGCTTGTGTCTTGCTGATTTTTCATTTTCCCAATTTATACCCCAATGAGTGGAAGTGCCCTATGCTCTCTAAGCTGTGTTTTTTTGATGTTTCAGGACTCACCGTACACTTCTCCAGAGTGGCTGTTGGCAATTTACATCCCGCCCATCAGTGCAGCAAGGCACCCCTGTCTCCATGACCTGTCCTGCATTTTCGGTTTTCACACTTTTTTCAGCATGGCCCTTTTGACCGATGGGAAGCGAGACTTCTTTGTAGCGCTGATTTCCCTTTCCAGGTTTCTTGGTTGGCCAACAAGGGCGTATGCGCTTTTTGCTGAATATATTCAGGAAAAAACGCATACGCCCTTTTTGGCCAAGGGCATCATTGTCAACGTTTTGCCGCTTTTCATGTGCTTTAAAGGCGATTCGAATCTACCTCCTGAAATCTGTTTCCTGCAATTCTGCCTTGATTTCAAGTCCTCTTCTTTGCCTTCCCTCAATATATTTGTGGACGAGAGTTATCATTTATAACTCTGCAGGTTGGTGAATTGCACTGCCCTGAACCTCCATTTTACAACTCGCGTTTTTGGGAGCTGGCCTCAAATGCGCATGATGGCTTCAGGCCCTGTTCTGGTTCCAGGGGGCAGGCTGAGACTGTGGTAAATTCTTCTTCCTGATGGGAAAATAGAGTGACCTGTGCCTGTCCCAACACCAAGAGCTAGTCTATCATTGGTTCCCCGTCTTCCCGTTCATCCTCAGGACAAATTGCAACCTGTACGGAACAGGAGGTTAAAGGTGCTGATGCTCCAAGTAGGGAGATTGCTAGTAAAGCAGCTGGAATGGCGAACCCGGGCACAAGGAGATGAGAAATGAGGTGCGTTTCAGAAACCTTTCTCCATCACATGGTGTACCATCTTCTGGGTTTCTCATGCATGTTTTCGATGTAGGAAGATGCCCTTGAAGCTGGAGATTTGGGACCCATGCGATGGGTACCACGCAGTATTACTTTAAAGGGTCTGCGTTTACTCACCCAACCTCACAAAACCTCTCAGCCCCAAGAGTGTCCACCCTTATGTCTCATCCAGCTGTGGGTCTAGATATGGTCAATCCAGGTTGCATCACAGCCCCTGAACGCATTGTGTAAGAATTTCGCTCTCTTTCACTGTCTTTGTTTCTTGGGTTTTTCAAAATAATTTATTTTCATAATGGGGTTTAGCTGCTTTTCACTGCTGTGTTTATGCCGCTTTACACCCACTTGACACACTAACTGAGAGATATAAATACATAGGTTTTAAGATTATTACTAGTCAGATATATTCTTGTGTGTTGAATAGGGCGTATTGAGTCCAGTTCTCTGAGCAAGGAGTAGGTCTTGTCTATTACATATTGGGTTTATGGAATGGTATCTGAGCTAATTTGAAACCCTTCTTTTATGTATCACCCCACCTCACCTTTCCCGTTAAGCAGCCATAGTGTGTTTTCTGCATGTGTGACTCTGTTCTGTTTTGTAATTCAGTTCAAGTGTAACGGTTTTCACATTCCCTCTATCAGTGATACCTTATGAGAAGTGTCCTTTTCTGTGTGACTTATTTCACTTAGAATCGTCGTACCTAAATCCACTCATCATGCTGCTACTAGCCTTATGACATTGATTTCATGGCTGAGTGATATTCCATTGTACATAAGGACCACAAATTCTTTACCCATTTTTCTCTTTCCTGGGATATTTAAGGTGGAATGAAGTGGAGGTCCTTGTCAACAGAGCAGCCCTAAACTTTGGGGTGCTTGTGTCTTGCTGATATTTCATTTTCCCAATTTATACCCCCATGAGTGGAAGTGCCCTAGGCTCTCTAAGCTGTGTTTTTTAGATGTTTCAGGACACACCGTACACTTCCCAAGTGTGGCTGTTGGCAATTTACATCCCGCCCATCAGTGTAGCAAGGCTCCCCTTTGTCCATGGCCTGTCCTGCATTTCTGGTTTTGGCACATTTTTCAGCATGGCCCTTTTGACTGATGTGTAGCGAGTCTTCTTTGTAGCGCTGATTTGCCTTTCCAGCTTGCTTGGTTGGCCAAAAAGGGCGTATGCGTTTCTTCCTGAATATATTCAGGAAAAAACGCATACGCCCTTTTTGGCCAAGGGCATCATTGTCAACGTTTTGCCGCTTTTCATGTGCTTTAAAGGCGATTCGAATCTACCTCCTGAAATCTGTTTCCTGCAATTCTGCCTTGATTTCAAGTCCTCTTCTTTGCCTTCCCTCAATATATTTGTGGACGAGAGTTATCATTTATAACTCTGCAGGTTGGTGAATTGCACTGCCCTGAACCTCCATTTTACAACTCGCGTTTTTGGGAGCTGGCCTCAAATGCGCATGATGGCTTCAGGCCCTGTTCTGGTTCCAGGGGGCAGGCTGAGCCTGTGGTAAATTCTTCTTCCTGATGGGAAAATAGAGTGACCTGTGCCTGTCCCAACACCAAGAGCTAGTCTCTCATTGGTTCCCCGTCTTCCCGTTCATCCTCAGGACAAATTGCAACCTGTACGGAACAGGAGGTTAAAGGTGCTGATGCTCCAAGTAGGGAGATTGCTAGTAAAGCAGCTGGAATGGCGAACCCGGGCACAAGGAGATGAGAAATGAGGTGCGTTTCAGAAACCTTTCCCCATCACATGGTGTACCATCTTCTGGGTTTCTCATGCATGTTTTCAATGTACCAGGATTCCCTTGAACCTGGAGATTTGGGACCCATGCGATGGGTACCACGCAGTATTACTTTAAAGGGTCTGCGTTTGCTCACCCAACCTCACCAAACCTCTCAGCCCCAAGAGTGTCCACCCTTATGTCTCATCCAGCTGTGGGTCTAGATATGGTCAATCCAGGTTGCATCACAGCCCCTGAACGCATTGTGTAAGAATTTCGCTCTCTTTCACTGTCTTTGTTTCATGGGTTTTTCAAAGTAATTTATTTTTATAATGGGGTTTAGCTGCTTTTCACTGCTGTGTTTATGCCGCTTTACACCCACTTGACACACTAACAGAGAGATATCAATACATAGGTTTTAAGATTATTACTAGTCAGATATATCCTTGTGCGGTGAATAGGGCGTGTTGAGTCCAGTTCTCTGAGCAAGGAGTAGGTCTTGTCTATTACACATATTGGGTTTATGGAACGGTATCTGAGCAAATTTGAAACCCTTGTTTTATGTATCACCCCACCTCACCTTTCCCGTTAAGCAGCCATAGTGTGTTTTCTGCATGTGTGACTCATTTCTGTTTTTTAATTCAGTTCAAGTGTAACGGTTTTCACATTCCCTCTATCAGTGATACCTTATGAGAAGTGTCCTTTTCTGTGTGACTTATTTCACTTAGAATCGTCGTACCTAAATCCACTCATCATGCTGCTACTAGCCTTATGACATTGATTTCATGGCTGAGTGATATTCCATTGTACATAAGGACCACAACTTCTTTATCCATTTTTCTCTTTCCTGGGATATTGAAGGTGGAATGAAGTGGAGGTCCTTGTCAACAGAGCAGCCCTAAACTTTGGGGTGCTTGTGTCTTGCTGATTTTTCATTTTCCCAATTTATACCCCAATGAGTGGAAGTGCCCTATGCTCTCTAAGCTGTGTTTTTTAGATGTTTCAGGACTCACCGTACACTTCTCCAGAGTGGCTGTTGGCAATTTACATCCCGCCCATCAGTGCAGCAAGGCACCCCTGTCTCCATGACCTGTCCTGCATTTTCGGTTTTCACACTTTTTTCAGCATGGCCCTTTTGACCGATGGGAAGCGAGACTTCTTTGTAGCGCTGATTTCCCTTTCCAGGTTTCTTGGTTGGCCAACAAGGGCGTATGCGCTTTTTGCTGAATATATTCAGGAAAAAACGCATACGCCCTTTTTGGCCAAGGGCATCATTGTCAACGTTTTGCCGCTTTTCATGTGCTTTAACGGCGATTCGAATCTACCTCCTGAAATCTGTTTCCTGCAATTCTGCCTTGATTTCAAGTCCTCTTCTTTGCCTTCCCTCAATATATTTGTGGACGAGATTTATCATTTATAACTCTGCAGGTTTGTGAATTGCAGTGCCCTGAACCTCCATTTTACAACTCGCGTTTTTGAGAGCTGGCCGCAAAAGCGCCGGATGGCTTCAGGCCCTGTTCTGGTTCCAGGGGGCAGGCTGAGCCTGTGGTAAATTATTCTTCCTGATGGGAAAATAGAGTGACCTGTGCCTGTCCCAACACCAAGAGGTAGTCTATCATTGGTTCCCCGTCTTCCCGTTCATCCTCAGGACAAATTGCAACCTGTACGGAACAGGAGGTTAAAGGTGCTGATGCTCCAAGTAGGGAGATTGCTAGTAAAGCAGCTGGAATGGCGAACCCGGGCACAAGGAGATGAGAAATGAGGTGCGTTTCAGAAACCTTTCTCCATCACATGGTGTACCATCTTCTGGGTTTCTCATGCATGTTTTCAATGTAGCAGGATTCCCTTGAACCTGGAGATTTGGGACCCATGCGATGGGTACCACGCAGTATTACTTTAAAGGGTCTGCGTTTGCTCACCCAACCTCACCAAACCTCTCAGCCCCAAGAGTGTCCACCCTTATGTCTCATCCAGCTGTGGGTCTAGATATGGTCAATCCAGGTTGCATCACAGCCCCTGAACGCATTGTGTAAGAATTTCGCTCTCTTTCACTGTCTTTGTTTCTTGGGTTTTTCAAAGTAATTTATTTTCATAATGGGGTTTAGCTGCTTTTCACTGCTGTGTTTATGCCGCTTTACACCCACTTGACACACTAACTGAGAGATATAAATACATAGGTTTTAAGATTATTACTAGTCAGATATATTCTTGTGTGTTGAATAGGGCGTATTGAGTCCAGTTCTCTGAGCAAGGAGTAGGTCTTGTCTATTACATATTGGGTTTATGGAATGGTATCTGAGCTAATTTGAAACCCTTCTTTTATGTATCACCCCACCTCACCTTTCCCGTTAAGCAGCCATAGTGTGTTTTCTGCATGTGTGACTCTGTTCTGTTTTGTAATTCAGTTCAAGTGTAACGGTTTTTACATTCCCTCTATAAGTGATACCTTATGAGAAGTGTCCTTTTCTGTGTGACTTATTTCACTTAGAATCGTCGTACCTAAATCCACTCATCATGCTGCTACTAGCCTTATGACATTGATTTCATGGCTGAGTGATATTCCATTGTACATAAGGACCACAAATTCTTTACCCATTTTTCTCTTTCCTGGGATATTTAAGGTGGAATGAAGTGGAGGTTCTTGTCAACAGAGCAGCCCTAAACTTTGGGGTGCTTGTGTCTTGCTGATTTTTCATTTTCCCAATTTATACCCCCATGAGTGGAAGTGCCCTAGGCTCTCTAAGCTGTGTTTTTTAGATGTTTCAGGACACACCGTACACTTCCCAAGTGTGGCTGTTGGCAATTTACATCCCGCCCATCAGTGTAGCAAGGCTCCCCTTTGTCCATGGCCTGTCCTGCATTTCTGGTTTTGGCACATTTTTCAGCATGGCCCTTTTGACTGATGTGTAGCGAGTCTTCTTTGTAGCGCTGATTTGCCTTTCCAGCTTGCTTGGTTGGTCAAAAAGGGCGTATGCGTTTCTTCCTGAATATATTCAGGAAAAAACGCATACGCCCTTTTTGGCCAAGGGCATCATTGTCAACGTTTTGCCGCTTTTCATGTGCTTTAAAGGCGATTCGAATCTACCTCCTGAAATCTGTTTCCTGCAATTCTGCCTTGATTTCAAGTCCTCTTCTTTGCCTTCCCTCAATATATTTGTGGACGAGAGTTATCATTTATAACTCTGCAGGTTGGTGAATTGCACTGCCCTGAACCTCCATTTTACAACTCGCGTTTTTGGGAGCTGGCCTCAAATGCGCATGATGGCTTCAGGCCTTGTTCTGGTTCCAGGGGGCAGGCTGAGCCTGTTGTAAATTCTTCTTCCTGATGGGAAAATAGAGTGACCTGTGCCTGTCCCAACACCAAGAGCTAGTCTCTCATTGGTTCCCCGTCTTCCCGTTCATCCTCAGGACAAATTGCAACCTGTACGGAACAGGAGGTTAAAGGTGCTGATGCTCCAAGTAGGGAGATTGCTAGTAAAGCAGCTGGAATGGCGAACCCGGGCACAAGGAGATGAGAAATGAGGTGCGTTTCAGAAACCTTTCCCCATCACATGGTGTACCATCTTCTGGGTTTCTCATGCATGTTTTCAATGTACCAGGATTCCCTTGAACCTGGAGATTTGGGACCCATGCGATGGGTACCACGCAGTATTACTTTAAAGGGTCTGCGTTTGCTCACCCAACCTCACCAAACCTCTCAGCCCCAAGAGTGTCCACCCTTATGTCTCATCCAGCTGTGGGTCTAGATATGGTCAATCCAGGTTGCATCACAGCCCCTGAACGCATTGTGTAAGAATTTCTCTCTCTTTCACTATCTTTGTTTCATGGGTTTTTCAAAGTAATTTATTTTCATAATGGGGTTTAGCTGCTTTTCACTGCTGTGTTTATGCTGCTTTACACCCACTTGACACACTAACAGAGAGATATCAATACATAGGTTTTAAGATTATTACTAGTCAGATATAATCTTGTGCGGTGAATAGGGCGTGTTGAGTCCAGTTCTCTGAGCAAGGAGTACGTCTTGTCTATTACATATTGGGTTTATGGAACGGTATCTGAGCTAATTTGAAACCCTTGTTTTATGTATCACCCCACCTCACCTTTCCCGTTAAGCAGCCATAGTGTGTTTTCTGCATGTGTGACTCTGTTCTGTTTTGTAATTCAGTTCAAGTGTAACGGTTTTTACATTCCCTCTATCAGTAATACCTTATGAGAAGTGTCCTTTACTGTGTGACTTATTTCACTTAGAATCGTCGTACCTAAATCCACTCATCATGCTGCTACTAGCCTTATGACATTGATTTCATGGCTGAGTGATATTCCATTGTACATAAGGACCACAACTTCTTTATCCATTTTTCTCTTTCCTGGGATATTGAAGGTGGAATGAAGTGGAGGTCCTTGTCAACAGAGCAGCCCTAAACTTTGGGGTGCTTGTGTCTTGCTGATTTTTCATTTTCCCAATTTATACCCCAATGAGTGGAAGTGCCCTATGCTCTCTAAGCTGTGTTTTTTAGATGTTTCAGGACTCACCGTACACTTCTCCAGAGTGGCTGTTGGCAATTTACATCCCGCCCATCAGTGCAGCAAGGCTCCCATGTCTCCATGACCTGTCCTGCATTTTCGGTTTTCACACTTTTTTCAGCATGGCCCTTTTGACCGATGGGAAGCGAGACTTCTTTGTAGCGCTGATTTGCCTTTCCAGGTTGCTTGGTTGGCCAAAAAGAGCGTATGCGCTTTTTCCTGAATATATTCAGGAAAAAACGCATACGCTCTTTTTGGCCAAGGGCATCATTGTCAACGTTTTGCCGCTTTTCATGTGCTTTAAAGGCGATTCGAATCTACCTCCTGTAATCTGTTTCCTGCAATTCTGCCTTGATTTCAAATCCTCTTCTTTGCCTTCCCTCAATATATTTGTGGACGAGAGTTATCATTTATAACTCTGCAGGTTTGTGAATCGCAGTGCCCGGAAGCTCCATTTTACAACTCGGTTTTTTGAGAGCTGGCCGCAAAAGTGCATGATGGTTTCACGCCCTCTTCTGCTTCCGGGGGGCAGGCTGAACCTGTGGTTAATTCTTCTTCCTGATGGGAAAATAGAGTGACCTGTGCCTGTGTCCACACCAAGAGCTAGTCTCTCATTGGTTCCCCGTCTTCCCGTTCATCCTCAGGACAAATTGCAACCTGTACGGAACAGGAGGTTAAAGGTGCTGATGCTCCAAGTAGTGGGATTGCTAGTAAAGTGGCTGGAATGGCGAACCCGGGCACAAGGAGATGAGAAATGAGGTTCGTTTTAGAAACCTTTCCCCATCACACCGTGTACCATCTTCTGGGTTTCTCATGCATGTTTTCGATGTAGGAAGATGCCCTTGAACCTGGAGATTTGGGACCCATGGGACGGGTACCACGCAGTATTACTTTAAAGGGTCTGCGTTTGCTCACCCAACCTCACCAAACCTCTCAGCCCCAAGAGTGTCCACCCTTATGTCTCATCCAGCTGTGGGTCTAGATATGGTCAATCCAAGTTGCATCACAGCCCCTGAACGCATTGTGTAAGAATTTCTCTCTCTTTCACTGTCTTTGTTTCATGGGTTTTTCATAGTAATTTATTTTTAAAATGGGGTTTAGCTGCTTTTCACTGCTGTTTTTATGCCGCTTTACACCCACTTGACACACTTACAGAGAGATATCAATACATACGTTTTAAGATTATTACTAGTCAGATATATTCTTGTGCGGTGAATAGGGCATGTTCAGTCCAGTTCTCTGAGAAAGGAGTAGGTCTTTTCTATAACATATTGCGTTTATGGAACGGTATCTGAGCTAATTTGAAACCCTTGTTTTATGTATCACCCCACCTCACCTTTCCCGTTAAGCAGCCATAGTGTGTTTTCTGCATGTGTGACTCTGTTCTGTTTTGTAATTCAGTTCAAGTGTAACGGTTTTTACATTCCCTCTATAAGTGATACCTTATGAGAAGTGTCCTTTTCTGTGTGACTTATTTCACTTAGAATCGTCGTACCTAAATCCATTCATCATGCTGCTACTAGCCTTATGACATTGATTTCATGGCTGAGTGATATTCCATTGTACATAAGGACCACAACTTCTTTATCCATTTTTCTCTTCCTTGGGATATTTAAGTTGGAATGAAGGGGAGGTCCTTGTCAACAGAGCAGCCCTAAACTTTGGGGTGCTTGTGTCTTGCTGATTTTTAATTTTCCCAATTTATACCCCCATGAGTGGAAGTGCCCTATGCTCTCTAAGCTGTGTTTTTTAGATGTTTCAGGACTCACCGTAGACTTCTCCAGAGTGTCTGTTGCCAATTTACATCCCGCCCATCAGTGTAGCAAGGCTCCCATTTCTCCATGGCCTGTCCTGCATTTCTGGTTTTGACACTTTTTTCAGCATGGCCCTTTTGACCGATGGGTAGCGAGTCTTCTTTGTAGCACTGATTTGCCTTTCCAGGTTGCTTGGTTGGCCAAAAAGGGCGTATGCCTTTTTTCCTGAATATATTCAGGAAAAAACGCATACGCCCTTTTTGGCCAAGGGCATCATTGTCAACGTTTTGCCGCTTTTCATGTGCTTTAAAGGCGATTCGAATCTACCTCCTGAAATCTGTTTCCTGCAATTCTGCCTTGATTTCAAATCCTCTTCTTTGCCTTCCCTCAATATATTTGTGGACGAGAGTTATCATTTATAACTCTGCAGGTTTGTGAATTGCAGTGCCCGGAAGCTCCATTTTACAACTCGCTTTTTTGAGCACTGGCCGCAAAAGCGCAGGATGGCTTCAGGCCCTGTTCTGGTTCCGGGGGGCAGGCTGAGCCTGTGGTTTATTCTTCTTCCTGATTGTAAAATAGAGTGACCTGTGCCTGTCCCAAAACCAAGAGCTAGTCTCTGATTGCTTCCCCGTCTTCCCGTTCATCCTCAGGACAAATTGCAACCTGTACGGAACAGGAGGTTAAAGGTGCTGATGCTCCAAGTAGGGAGATTGCTCGTAAAGCATCTGGAATGGCGAACCCAGGCACAAGGAGATGAGAAATGAGGTGCATTTTAGAAACCTTTCCCCATCACACGGTGTACCATCTTCTGGGTTTCTCATGCATGTTTTCGATGTAGGAAGATGCCCTTGAACCTGGAGATTTGGGACCCATGGGACGGGTACCACGCAGTATTACTTTAAAGGGTCTGCGTTTCCTCACCCTACCTCACCAAACCTCTCAGCCCCAAGAGTGTCCACCCTTATGTCTCATCCAGCTGTGTGTCTAGATATGGTCAATCCAGGTTGCATCACAGCCCCTGATCGCATTGTGTAAGAATTTCTCTCTCTTTCACTGTCTTTGTTTCATGGGTTTTTCAAAGTAATTTATTTTTATAATGGGGTTTAGCTGCTTTTCACTGCTGTGTTTATGCCGCTTTACACCCACTTGACACACTAACAGAGAGATATCAATACATAGGTTTTAAGATTATTACTAGTCAGATATATTCTTGTGTGGTGAATAGGGCGTGTTGAGTCCAGTTCTCTGAGCAAGGAGTAGGTATTGTCTATTACATATTGGGTTTATGGAACGGTATCTGAGCTAATTTGAAACCTTTGTTTTATGCATCACCCCACCTCACCTTTCCCGTTAAGCAGCCATAGTGTGTTTTCTGCATGTGTGACTCTGTTCTGTTTTGTAATTCAGTTCAAGTGTAACCGTTTTTACATTCCCTCTATCAGTGATACCTTATGAGAAGTGTCCTTTTCTGTGTGACTTATTTCACTTAGAATCGTCGTACCTAAATCCACTCATCATGCTGCTACTAGCCTTATGACATTGATTTCATGGCTGAGTGATATTCCATTGTACATAAGGACCACAACTTCTTTATCCATTTTTCTCTTTCCTGGGATATTGAAGGTGGAATGAAGTGGAGGTCCTTGTCAACAGAGCAGCCCTAAACTTTGGGGTGCTTGTGTCTTGCTGATTTTTCATTTTCCCAATTTATACCCCCATGAGTGGAAGTGCCCTAGGCTCTCTAAGCTGTGTTTTTTAGATGTTTCAGGACACACCGTACACTTCCCAAGAGTGGCTGTTTGCAATTTACATCCCGCCCATCAGTGTAGCAAGGCTCCCCTTTGTCCATGGCCTGTCCTGCATTTCTGGTTTTGGCACATTTTTCAGCATGGCCCTTTTGACTGATGTGTAGCGAGTCTTCTTTGTAGCGCTGATTTGCCTTTCCAGCTTGCTTGGTTGGCCAAAAAGGGCGTATGCGTTTCTTCCTGAATATATTCAGGAAAAAACGCATACGCCCTTTTTGGCCAAGGGCATCATTGTCAACGTTTTGCCGCTTTTCATGTGCTTTAAAGGCGATTCGAATCTACCTCCTGAAATCTGTTTCCTGCAATTCTGCCTTGATTTCAAGTCCTCTTCTTTGCCTTCCCTCAATATATTTGTGGACGAGAGTTATCATTTATAACTCTGCAGGTTGGTGAATTGCAGTGCCCTGAACCTCCATTTTACAACTCGCGTTTTTGGGAGCTGGCCTCAAATGCGCATGATGGCTTCAGGCCCTGTTCTGGTTCCAGGGGGCAGGCTGAGACTGTGGTAAATTCTTCTTCCTGATGGGAAAATAGAGTGACCTGTGCCTGTCCCAACACCAAGAGCTAGTCTATCATTGGTTCCCCGTCTTCCCGTTCATCCTCAGGACAAATTGCAACCTGTACGGAACAGGAGGTTAAAGGTGCTGATGCTCCAAGTAGGGAGATTGCTAGTAAAGCAGCTGGAATGGCGAACCCGGGCACAAGGAGATGAGAAATGAGGTGCGTTTCAGAAACCTTTCTCCATCACATGGTGTACCATCTTCTGGGTTTCTCATGCATGTTTTCAATGTAGCAGGATTCCCTTGAACCTGGAGATTTGGGACCCATGCGATGGGTACCACGCAGTATTACTTTAAAGGGTCTGCGTTTGCTCACCCAACCTCACCAAACCTCTCAGCCCCAAGAGTGTCCACCCTTATGTCTCATCCAGCTGTGGGTCTAGATATGGTCAATCCAGGTTGCATCACAGCCCCTGAACGCATTGTGTAAGAATTTCGCTCTCTTTCACTGTCTTTGTTTCTTGGGTTTTTCAAAGTAATTTATTTTCATAATGGGGTTTAGCTGCTTTTCACTGCTGTGTTTATGCCGCTTTACACCCACTTGACACACTAACTGAGAGATATAAATACATAGGTTTTAAGATTATTACTAGTCAGATATATTCTTGTGTGTTGAATAGGGCGTATTGAGTCCAGTTCTCTGAGCAAGGAGTAGGTCTTGTCTATTACATATTGGGTTTATGGAATGGTATCTGAGCTAATTTGAAACCCTTCTTTTATGTATCACCCCACCTCACCTTTCCCGTTAAGCAGCCATAGTGTGTTTTCTGCATGTGTGACTCTGTTCTGTTTTGTAATTCAGTTCAAGTGTAACGGTTTTTACATTCCCTCTATAAGTGATACCTTATGAGAAGTGTCCTTTTCTGTGTGACTTATTTCACTTAGAATCGTCGTACCTAAATCCACTCATCATGCTGCTACTAGCCTTATGACATTGATTTCATGGCTGAGTGATATTCCATTGTACATAAGGACCACAACTTCTTTACCCATTTTTCTCTTTCCTGGGATATTTAAGGTGGAATGAAGTGGAGGTCCTTGTCAACAGAGCAGCCCTAAACTTTGGGGTGCTTGTGTCTTGCTGATTTTTCATTTTCCCAATTTATACCCCCATGAGTGGAAGTGCCCTAGGCTCTCTAAGCTGTGTTTTTTAGATGTTTCAGGACACACCGTACACTTCCCAAGTGTGGCTGTTGGCAATTTACATCCCGCCCATCAGTGTAGCAAGGCTCCCCTTTGTCCATGGCCTGTCCTGCATTTCTGGTTTTGGCACATTTTTCAGCATGGCCCTTTTGACTGATGTGTAGCGAGTCTTCTTTGTAGCGCTGATTTGCCTTTCCAGCTTGCTTGGTTGGCCAAAAAGGGCGTATGCGTTTCTTCCTGAATATATTCAGGAAAAAACGCATACGCCCTTTTTGGCCAAGGGCATCATTGTCAACGTTTTGCCGCTTTTCATGTGCTTTAAAGGCGATTCGAATCTACCTCCTGAAATCTGTTTCCTGCAATTCTGCCTTGATTTCAAGTCCTCTTCTTTGCCTTCCCTCAATATATTTGTGGACGAGAGTTATCATTTATAACTCTGCAGGTTGGTGAATTGCAGTGCCCTGAACCTCCATTTTACAACTCGCGTTTTTGGGAGCTGGCCTCAAATGCGCATGATGGCTTCAGGCCCTGTTCTGGTTCCAGGGGGCAGGCTGAGCCTGTGGTAAATTCTTCTTCCTGATGGGAAAATAGAGTGACCTGTGCCTGTCCCAACACCAAGAGCTAGTCTCTCATTGGTTCCCCGTCTTCCCGTTCATCCTCAGGACAAATTGCAACCTGTACGGAACAGGAGGTTAAAGGTGCTGATGCTCCAAGTAGGGAGATTGCTAGTAAAGCAGCTGGAATGGCGAACCCGGGCACAAGGAGATGAGAAATGAGGTGCGTTTCAGAAACCTTTCCCCATCACATGGTGTACCATCTTCTGGGTTTCTCATGCATGTTTTCAATGTACCAGGATTCCCTTGAACCTGGAGATTTGGGACCCATGCGATGGGTACCACGCAGTATTACTTTAAAGGGTCTGTGTTTGCTCACCCAACCTCACCAAACCTCTCAGCCCCAAGAGTGTCCACCCTTATGTCTCATCCAGCTGTGGGTCTAGATATGGTCAATCCAGGTTGCATCACAGCCCCTGAACGCATTGTGTAAGAATTTCGCTCTCTTTCACTGTCTTTGTTTCATGGGTTTTTCAAAGTAATTTATTTTTATAATGGGGTTTAGCTGTTTTTCACTGCTGTGTTTATGCCGCTTTACACCCACTTGACACACTAACAGAGAGATATCAATACATAGGTTTTAAGATTATTACTAGTCAGATATATCCTTGTGCGGTGAATAGGGCGTGTTGAGTCCAGTTCTCTGAGCAAGGAGTAGGTCTTGTCTATTACACATATTGGGTTTATGGAACGGTATCTGAGCAAATTTGAAACCCTTGTTTTATGTATCACCCCACCTCACCTTTCCCGTTAAGCAGCCATAGTGTGTTTTCTGCATGTGTGACTCATTTCTGTTTTTTACTTCAGTTCAAGTGTAACGGTTTTCACATTCCCTCTATCAGTGATACCTTATGAGAAGTGTCCTTTTCTGTGTGACTTATTTCACTTAGAATCGTCGTACCTAAATCCACTCATCATGCTGCTACTAGCCTTATGACATTGATTTCATGGCTGAGTGATATTCCATTGTACATAAGGACCACAACTTCTTTATCCATTTTTCTCTTTCCTGGGATATTGAAGGTGGAATGAAGTGGAGGTCCTTGTCAACAGAGCAGCCCTAAACTTTGGGGTGCTTGTGTCTTGCTGATTTTTCATTTTCCCAATTTATACCCCAATGAGTGGAAGTGCCCTATGCTCTCTAAGCTGTGTTTTTTAGATGTTTCAGGACACACCGTACACTTCTCCAGAGTGGCTGTTGGCAATTTACATCCCGCCCATCAGTGCAGCAAGGCTCCCATGTCTCCATGACCTGTCCTGCATTTTCGGTTTTCACACTTTTTTCAGCATGGCCCTTTTGACCGATGGGAAGCGAGACTTCTTTGTAGCGCTGATTTCCCTTTCCAGGTTTCTTGGTTGGCCAACAAGGGCGTATGCGCTTTTTGCTGAATATATTCAGGAAAAAACGCATACGCCCTTTTTGGCCAAGGGCATCATTGTCAACGTTTTGCCGCTTTTCATGTGCTTTAACGGCGATTCGAATCTACCTCCTGAAATCTGTTTCCTGCAATTCTGCCTTGATTTCAAGTCCTCTTCTTTGCCTTCCCTCAATATATTTGTGGACGAGATTTATCATTTATAACTCTGCAGGTTTGTGAATTGCAGTGCCCTGAACCTCCATTTTACAACTCGCGTTTTTGAGAGCTGGCCGCAAAAGCGCCGGATGGCTTCAGGCCCTGTTCTGGTTCCAGGGGGCAGGCTGAGCCTGTGGTAAATTATTCTTCCTGATGGTAATATAGAGTGACCTGTGCCTGTCCCAACACCAAGAGCTAGTCTCTCATTGGTTCCCCATCTTCCCGTTCATCCTCAGGACAAATTGCAACCTGTACGGAACAGGAGGTTAAAGGTGCTGATTCTCC
The DNA here is from genome assembly GCF_965194805.1 of Balaenoptera borealis. NCBI lineage: Eukaryota > Metazoa > Chordata > Mammalia > Artiodactyla > Balaenopteridae > Balaenoptera > Balaenoptera borealis. The sequence continues at coordinate 217,995 of NW_028123556.1, read as the reverse complement.
AAGTAGGGAGATTGCTAGTAAGGCGGCTGGAATGGTGAACCCAGGCACAAGGGGATGAGAAATGAGGTGAGTTTTATAAACCTTTCCCCATCACATGGTGTACCATCTTCTGGGTTTCTCATGCATGTTTTCGATGTAGGAAGATGCCCTTGAAGCTGGAGATTTGGGACCCATGCGATGGGTACCACGCAGTATTACTTTAAAGGGTCTGCGTTTACTCACCCAACCTCACAAAACCTCTCAGCCCCAAGAGTGTCCACCCTTATGTCTCATCCAGCTGTGGGTCTAGATATGGTCAATCCAGGTTGCATCACAGCCCCTGAACGCATTGTGTAAGAATTTCGCTCTCTTTCACTGTCTTTGTTTCTTGGGTTTTTCAAAATAATTTATTTTCATAATGGGGTTTAGCTGCTTTTCACTGCTGTGTTTATGCCGCTTTACACCCACTTGACACACTAACTGAGAGATATAAATACATAGGTTTTAAGATTATTACTAGTCAGATATATTCTTGTGTGTTGAATAGGGCGTATTGAGTCCAGTTCTCTGAGCAAGGAGTAGGTCTTGTCTATTACATATTGGGTTTATGGAATGGTATCTGAGCTAATTTGAAACCCTTCTTTTATGTATCACCCCACCTCACCTTTCCCGTTAAGCAGCCATAGTGTGTTTTCTGCATGTGTGACTCTGTTCTGTTTTGTAATTCAGTTCAAGTGTAACGGTTTTCACATTCCCTCTATCAGTGATACCTTATGAGAAGTGTCCTTTTCTGTGTGACTTATTTCACTTAGAATCGTCGTACCTAAATCCACTCATCATGCTGCTACTAGCCTTATGACATTGATTTCATGGCTGAGTGATATTCCATTGTACATAAGGACCACAAATTCTTTACCCATTTTTCTCTTTCCTGGGATATTTAAGGTGGAATGAAGTGGAGGTCCTTGTCAACAGAGCAGCCCTAAACTTTGGGGTGCTTGTGTCTTGCTGATATTTCATTTTCCCAATTTATACCCCCATGAGTGGAAGTGCCCTAGGCTCTCTAAGCTGTGTTTTTTAGATGTTTCAGGACACACCGTACACTTCCCAAGTGTGGCTGTTGGCAATTTACATCCCGCCCATCAGTGTAGCAAGGCTCCCCTTTGTCCATGGCCTGTCCTGCATTTCTGGTTTTGGCACATTTTTCAGCATGGCCCTTTTGACTGATGTGTAGCGAGTCTTCTTTGTAGCGCTGATTTGCCTTTCCAGCTTGCTTGGTTGGCCAAAAAGGGCGTATGCGTTTCTTCCTGAATATATTCAGGAAAAAACGCATACGCCCTTTTTGGCCAAGGGCATCATTGTCAACGTTTTGCCGCTTTTCATGTGCTTTAAAGGCGATTCGAATCTACCTCCTGAAATCTGTTTCCTGCAATTCTGCCTTGATTTCAAGTCCTCTTCTTTGCCTTCCCTCAATATATTTGTGGACGAGAGTTATCATTTATAACTCTGCAGGTTGGTGAATTGCACTGCCCTGAACCTCCATTTTACAACTCGCGTTTTTGGGAGCTGGCCTCAAATGCGCATGATGGCTTCAGGCCCTGTTCTGGTTCCAGGGGGCAGGCTGAGCCTGTGGTAAATTCTTCTTCCTGATGGGAAAATAGAGTGACCTGTGCCTGTCCCAACACCAAGAGCTAGTCTCTCATTGGTTCCCCGTCTTCCCGTTCATCCTCAGGACAAATTGCAACCTGTACGGAACAGGAGGTTAAAGGTGCTGATGCTCCAAGTAGGGAGATTGCTAGTAAAGCAGCTGGAATGGCGAACCCGGGCACAAGGAGATGAGAAATGAGGTGCGTTTCAGAAACCTTTCCCCATCACATGGTGTACCATCTTCTGGGTTTCTCATGCATGTTTTCAATGTACCAGGATTCCCTTGAACCTGGAGATTTGGGACCCATGCGATGGGTACCACGCAGTATTACTTTAAAGGGTCTGCGTTTGCTCACCCAACCTCACCAAACCTCTCAGCCCCAAGAGTGTCCACCCTTATGTCTCATCCAGCTGTGGGTCTAGATATGGTCAATCCAGGTTGCATCACAGCCCCTGAACGCATTGTGTAAGAATTTCGCTCTCTTTCACTGTCTTTGTTTCATGGGTTTTTCAAAGTAATTTATTTTTATAATGGGGTTTAGCTGCTTTTCACTGCTGTGTTTATGCCGCTTTACACCCACTTGACACACTAACAGAGAGATATCAATACATAGGTTTTAAGATTATTACTAGTCAGATATATCCTTGTGCGGTGAATAGGGCGTGTTGAGTCCAGTTCTCTGAGCAAGGAGTAGGTCTTGTCTATTACACATATTGGGTTTATGGAACGGTATCTGAGCAAATTTGAAACCCTTGTTTTATGTATCACCCCACCTCACCTTTCCCGTTAAGCAGCCATAGTGTGTTTTCTGCATGTGTGACTCATTTCTGTTTTTTAATTCAGTTCAAGTGTAACGGTTTTCACATTCCCTCTATCAGTGATACCTTATGAGAAGTGTCCTTTTCTGTGTGACTTATTTCACTTAGAATCGTCGTACCTAAATCCACTCATCATGCTGCTACTAGCCTTATGACATTGATTTCATGGCTGAGTGATATTCCATTGTACATAAGGACCACAACTTCTTTATCCATTTTTCTCTTTCCTGGGATATTGAAGGTGGAATGAAGTGGAGGTCCTTGTCAACAGAGCAGCCCTAAACTTTGGGGTGCTTGTGTCTTGCTGATTTTTCATTTTCCCAATTTATACCCCAATGAGTGGAAGTGCCCTATGCTCTCTAAGCTGTGTTTTTTTGATGTTTCAGGACTCACCGTACACTTCTCCAGAGTGGCTGTTGGCAATTTACATCCCGCCCATCAGTGCAGCAAGGCACCCCTGTCTCCATGACCTGTCCTGCATTTTCGGTTTTCACACTTTTTTCAGCATGGCCCTTTTGACCGATGGGAAGCGAGACTTCTTTGTAGCGCTGATTTCCCTTTCCAGGTTTCTTGGTTGGCCAACAAGGGCGTATGCGCTTTTTGCTGAATATATTCAGGAAAAAACGCATACGCCCTTTTTGGCCAAGGGCATCATTGTCAACGTTTTGCCGCTTTTCATGTGCTTTAAAGGCGATTCGAATCTACCTCCTGAAATCTGTTTCCTGCAATTCTGCCTTGATTTCAAGTCCTCTTCTTTGCCTTCCCTCAATATATTTGTGGACGAGAGTTATCATTTATAACTCTGCAGGTTGGTGAATTGCACTGCCCTGAACCTCCATTTTACAACTCGCGTTTTTGGGAGCTGGCCTCAAATGCGCATGATGGCTTCAGGCCCTGTTCTGGTTCCAGGGGGCAGGCTGAGCCTGTGGTAAATTCTTCTTCCTGATGGGAAAATAGAGTGACCTGTGCCTGTCCCAACACCAAGAGCTAGTCTCTCATTGGTTCCCCGTCTTCCCGTTCATCCTCAGGACAAATTGCAACCTGTACGGAACAGGAGGTTAAAGGTGCTGATGCTCCAAGTAGGGAGATTGCTAGTAAAGCAGCTGGAATGGCGAACCCGGGCACAAGGAGATGAGAAATGAGGTGCGTTTCAGAAACCTTTCTCCATCACATGGTGTACCATCTTCTGGGTTTCTCATGCATGTTTTCGATGTAGGAAGATGCCCTTGAAGCTGGAGATTTGGGACCCATGCGATGGGTACCACGCAGTATTACTTTAAAGGGTCTGCGTTTACTCACCCAACCTCACAAAACCTCTCAGCCCCAAGAGTGTCCACCCTTATGTCTCATCCAGCTGTGGGTCTAGATATGGTCAATCCAGGTTGCATCACAGCCCCTGAACGCATTGTGTAAGAATTTCGCTCTCTTTCACTGTCTTTGTTTCTTGGGTTTTTCAAAATAATTTATTTTCATAATGGGGTTTAGCTGCTTTTCACTGCTGTGTTTATGCCGCTTTACACCCACTTGACACACTAACTGAGAGATATAAATACATAGGTTTTAAGATTATTACTAGTCAGATATATTCTTGTGTGTTGAATAGGGCGTATTGAGTCCAGTTCTCTGAGCAAGGAGTAGGTCTTGTCTATTACATATTGGGTTTATGGAATGGTATCTGAGCTAATTTGAAACCCTTCTTTTATGTATCACCCCACCTCACCTTTCCCGTTAAGCAGCCATAGTGTGTTTTCTGCATGTGTGACTCTGTTCTGTTTTGTAATTCAGTTCAAGTGTAACGGTTTTCACATTCCCTCTATCAGTGATACCTTATGAGAAGTGTCCTTTTCTGTGTGACTTATTTCACTTAGAATCGTCGTACCTAAATCCACTCATCATGCTGCTACTAGCCTTATGACATTGATTTCATGGCTGAGTGATATTCCATTGTACATAAGGACCACAAATTCTTTACCCATTTTTCTCTTTCCTGGGATATTTAAGGTGGAATGAAGTGGAGGTCCTTGTCAACAGAGCAGCCCTAAACTTTGGGGTGCTTGTGTCTTGCTGATATTTCATTTTCCCAATTTATACCCCCATGAGTGGAAGTGCCCTAGGCTCTCTAAGCTGTGTTTTTTAGATGTTTCAGGACACACCGTACACTTCCCAAGTGTGGCTGTTGGCAATTTACATCCCGCCCATCAGTGTAGCAAGGCTCCCCTTTGTCCATGGCCTGTCCTGCATTTCTGGTTTTGGCACATTTTTCAGCATGGCCCTTTTGACTGATGTGTAGCGAGTCTTCTTTGTAGCGCTGATTTGCCTTTCCAGCTTGCTTGGTTGGCCAAAAAGGGCGTATGCGTTTCTTCCTGAATATATTCAGGAAAAAACGCATACGCCCTTTTTGGCCAAGGGCATCATTGTCAACGTTTTGCCGCTTTTCATGTGCTTTAAAGGCGATTCGAATCTACCTCCTGAAATCTGTTTCCTGCAATTCTGCCTTGATTTCAAGTCCTCTTCTTTGCCTTCCCTCAATATATTTGTGGACGAGAGTTATCATTTATAACTCTGCAGGTTGGTGAATTGCACTGCCCTGAACCTCCATTTTACAACTCGCGTTTTTGGGAGCTGGCCTCAAATGCGCATGATGGCTTCAGGCCCTGTTCTGGTTCCAGGGGGCAGGCTGAGCCTGTGGTAAATTCTTCTTCCTGATGGGAAAATAGAGTGACCTGTGCCTGTCCCAACACCAAGAGCTAGTCTCTCATTGGTTCCCCGTCTTCCCGTTCATCCTCAGGACAAATTGCAACCTGTACGGAACAGGAGGTTAAAGGTGCTGATGCTCCAAGTAGGGAGATTGCTAGTAAAGCAGCTGGAATGGCGAACCCGGGCACAAGGAGATGAGAAATGAGGTGCGTTTCAGAAACCTTTCCCCATCACATGGTGTACCATCTTCTGGGTTTCTCATGCATGTTTTCAATGTACCAGGATTCCCTTGAACCTGGAGATTTGGGACCCATGCGATGGGTACCACGCAGTATTACTTTAAAGGGTCTGCGTTTGCTCACCCAACCTCACCAAACCTCTCAGCCCCAAGAGTGTCCACCCTTATGTCTCATCCAGCTGTGGGTCTAGATATGGTCAATCCAGGTTGCATCACAGCCCCTGAACGCATTGTGTAAGAATTTCGCTCTCTTTCACTGTCTTTGTTTCATGGGTTTTTCAAAGTAATTTATTTTTATAATGGGGTTTAGCTGCTTTTCACTGCTGTGTTTATGCCGCTTTACACCCACTTGACACACTAACAGAGAGATATCAATACATAGGTTTTAAGATTATTACTAGTCAGATATATCCTTGTGCGGTGAATAGGGCGTGTTGAGTCCAGTTCTCTGAGCAAGGAGTAGGTCTTGTCTATTACACATATTGGGTTTATGGAACGGTATCTGAGCAAATTTGAAACCCTTGTTTTATGTATCACCCCACCTCACCTTTCCCGTTAAGCAGCCATAGTGTGTTTTCTGCATGTGTGACTCATTTCTGTTTTTTAATTCAGTTCAAGTGTAACGGTTTTCACATTCCCTCTATCAGTGATACCTTATGAGAAGTGTCCTTTTCTGTGTGACTTATTTCACTTAGAATCGTCGTACCTAAATCCACTCATCATGCTGCTACTAGCCTTATGACATTGATTTCATGGCTGAGTGATATTCCATTGTACATAAGGACCACAACTTCTTTATCCATTTTTCTCTTTCCTGGGATATTGAAGGTGGAATGAAGTGGAGGTCCTTGTCAACAGAGCAGCCCTAAACTTTGGGGTGCTTGTGTCTTGCTGATTTTTCATTTTCCCAATTTATACCCCAATGAGTGGAAGTGCCCTATGCTCTCTAAGCTGTGTTTTTTAGATGTTTCAGGACTCACCGTACACTTCTCCAGAGTGGCTGTTGGCAATTTACATCCCGCCCATCAGTGCAGCAAGGCACCCCTGTCTCCATGACCTGTCCTGCATTTTCGGTTTTCACACTTTTTTCAGCATGGCCCTTTTGACCGATGGGAAGCGAGACTTCTTTGTAGCGCTGATTTCCCTTTCCAGGTTTCTTGGTTGGCCAACAAGGGCGTATGCGCTTTTTGCTGAATATATTCAGGAAAAAACGCATACGCCCTTTTTGGCCAAGGGCATCATTGTCAACGTTTTGCCGCTTTTCATGTGCTTTAACGGCGATTCGAATCTACCTCCTGAAATCTGTTTCCTGCAATTCTGCCTTGATTTCAAGTCCTCTTCTTTGCCTTCCCTCAATATATTTGTGGACGAGATTTATCATTTATAACTCTGCAGGTTTGTGAATTGCAGTGCCCTGAACCTCCATTTTACAACTCGCGTTTTTGAGAGCTGGCCGCAAAAGCGCCGGATGGCTTCAGGCCCTGTTCTGGTTCCAGGGGGCAGGCTGAGCCTGTGGTAAATTATTCTTCCTGATGGGAAAATAGAGTGACCTGTGCCTGTCCCAACACCAAGAGGTAGTCTATCATTGGTTCCCCGTCTTCCCGTTCATCCTCAGGACAAATTGCAACCTGTACGGAACAGGAGGTTAAAGGTGCTGATGCTCCAAGTAGGGAGATTGCTAGTAAAGCAGCTGGAATGGCGAACCCGGGCACAAGGAGATGAGAAATGAGGTGCGTTTCAGAAACCTTTCTCCATCACATGGTGTACCATCTTCTGGGTTTCTCATGCATGTTTTCAATGTAGCAGGATTCCCTTGAACCTGGAGATTTGGGACCCATGCGATGGGTACCACGCAGTATTACTTTAAAGGGTCTGCGTTTGCTCACCCAACCTCACCAAACCTCTCAGCCCCAAGAGTGTCCACCCTTATATCTCATCCAGCTGTGGGTCTAGATATGGTCAATCCAGGTTGCATCACAGCCCCTGAACGCATTGTGTAAGAATTTCGCTCTCTTTCACTGTCTTTGTTTCTTGGGTTTTTCAAAATAATTTATTTTCATAATGGGGTTTAGCTGCTTTTCACTGCTGTGTTTATGCCGCTTTACACCCACTTGACACACTAACTGAGAGATATCAATACATAGGTTTTAAGATTATTACTAGTCAGATATATTCTTGTGTGTTGAATAGGGCGTATTGAGTCCAGTTCTCTGAGCAAGGAGTAGGTCTTGTCTATTACATATTGGGTTTATGGAATGGTATCTGAGCTAATTTGAAACCCTTCTTTTATGTATCACCCCACCTCACCTTTCCCGTTAAGCAGCCATAGTGTGTTTTCTGCATGTGTGACTCTGTTCTGTTTTGTAATTCAGTTCAAGTGTAACGGTTTTTACATTCCCTCTATAAGTGATACTTTATGAGAAGTGTCCTTTTCTGTGTGACTTATTTCACTTAGAATCGTCGTACCTAAATCCACTCATCATGCTGCTACTAGCCTTATGACATTGATGTCATGGCTGAGTGATATTCCATTGTACATAAGGACCACAACTTCTTTACCCATTTTTCTCTTTCCTGGGATATTTAAGGTGGAATGAAGTGGAGGTCCTTGTCAACAGAGCAGCCCTAAACTTTGGGGTGCTTGTGTCTTGCTGATTTTTCATTTTCCCAATTTATACCCCCATGAGTGGAAGTGCCCTAGGCTCTCTAAGCTGTGTTTTTTAGATGTTTCAGGACACACCGTACACTTCCCAAGTGTGGCTGTTGGCAATTTACATCCCGCCCATCAGTGTAGCAAGGCTCCCCTTTGTCCATGGCCTGTCCTGCATTTCTGGTTTTGGCACATTTTTCAGCATGGCCCTTTTGACTGATGTGTAGCGAGTCTTCTTTGTAGCGCTGATTTGCCTTTCCAGCTTGCTTGGTTGGCCAAAAAGGGCGTATGCGTTTCTTCCTGAATATATTCAGGAAAAAACGCATACGCCCTTTTTGGCCAAGGGCATCATTGTCAACGTTTTGCCGCTTTTCATGTGCTTTAAAGGCGATTCGAATCTACCTCCTGAAATCTGTTTCCTGCAATTCTGCCTTGATTTCAAGTCCTCTTCTTTGCCTTCCCTCAATATATTTGTGGACGAGAGTTATCATTTATAACTCTGCAGGTTGGTGAATTGCACTGCCCTGAACCTCCATTTTACAACTCGCGTTTTTGGGAGCTGGCCTCAAATGCGCATGATGGCTTCAGGCCCTGTTCTGGTTCCAGGGGCAGGCTGAGCCTGTGGTAAATTCTTCTTCCTGATGGGAAAATAGAGTGACCTGTGCCTGTCCCAACACCAAGAGCTAGTCTCTCATTGGTTCCCCGTCTTCCCGTTCATCCTCAGGACAAATTGCAACCTGTACGGAACAGGAGGTTAAAGGTGCTGATGCTCCAAGTAGGGAGATTGCTAGTAAAGCAGCTGGAATGGCGAACCCGGGCACAAGGAGATGAGAAATGAGGTGCGTTTCAGAAACCTTTCCCCATCACATGGTGTACCATCTTCTGGGTTTCTCATGCATGTTTTCAATGTAGCAGGATTCCCTTGAACCTGGAGATTTGGGACCCATGCGATGGGTACCACGCAGTATTACTTTAAAGGGTCTGTGTTTGCTCACCCAACCTCACCAAACCTCTCAGCCCCAAGAGTGTCCACCCTTATGTCTCATCCAGCTGTGGGTCTAGATATGGTCAATCCAGGTTGCATCACAGCCCCTGAACGCATTGTGTAAGAATTTCGCTCTCTTTCACTGTCTTTGTTTCATGGGTTTTTCAAAGTAATTTATTTTTATAATGGGGTTTAGCTGCTTTTCACTGCTGTGTTTATGCCGCTTTACACCCACTTGACACACTAACAGAGAGATATCAATACATAGGTTTTAAGATTATTACTAGTCAGATATATCCTTGTGCGGTGAATAGGGCGTGTTGAGTCCAGTTCTCTGAGCAAGGAGTAGGTCTTGTCTATTACACATATTGGGTTTATGGAACGGTATCTGAGCAAATTTGAAACCCTTGTTTTATGTATCACCCCACCTCACCTTTCCCGTTAAGCAGCCATAGTGTGTTTTCTGCATGTGTGACTCATTTCTGTTTTTTAATTCAGTTCAAGTGTAACGGTTTTCACATTCCCTCTATCAGTGATACCTTATGAGAAGTGTCCTTTTCTGTGTGACTTATTTCACTTAGAATCGTCGTACCTAAATCCACTCATCATGCTGCTACTAGCCTTATGACATTGATTTCATGGCTGAGTGATATTCCATTGTACATAAGGACCACAACTTCTTTATCCATTTTTCTCTTTCCTGGGATATTGATGGTGGAATGAAGTGGAGGTCCTTGTCAACAGAGCAGCCCTAAACTTTGGGGTGCTTGTGTCTTGCTGATTTTTAATTTTCCCAATTTATACCCCCATGAGTGGAAGTGCCCTAGGCTCTCTAAGCTGTGTTTTTTAGATGTTTCAGGACTCACCGTACACTTCTCCAGAGTGGCTGTTGGCAATTTACATCCCGCCCATCAGTGTAGCAAGGCTCCCATTTCTCCATGGCCTGTCCTGCATTTCTGGTTTTGACACTTTTTTCAGCATGGCCCTTTTGACCGATGGGAAGCGAGACTTCTTTGTAGTGCTGATTTGCCTTTCCAGGTTGCTTGGTTGGCTAAAAAGGGCGTATGCGCTTTTTCCTGAATATATTCAGGAAAAAACGCATACGCTCTTTTTGGCCAAGGGCATCATTGTCAACGTTTTGCCGCTTTTCATGTGCTTTAAACGCGATTCGAATCTCCCTCCTGTAATCTGTTTCCTGCAATTCTGCCTTGATTTCAAATCCTCTTCTTTGCCTTCCCTCAATATATTTGTGGACGAGAGTTATCATTTATAACTCTGCAGGTTTGTGAATCGCAGTGCCCGGAAGCTCCATTTTACAACTCGGTTTTTGGGAGCTGGCCGCAAATGCGCAGGATGGCTTCAGGCCCTCTTCTGGTTCCGGGGGGCAGAATGAGCCTGTGGTTAATTCTTCTTCCTGATGGGAAAATAGAGTGACCTGTGCCTGTCCCAACACCAAGAGCTAGTCTCTCATTGGTTCCCCGTCTTCCCGTTCATCCTCAGGACAAATTGCAACCTGTACGGAACAGAAGGTTAAAGGTGCTGATGCTCCAAGTAGGGAGATTGGTAGTAAAGCGGCTGTAATGGGGAACCCGGGCACAAGGAGATGAGAAATGAGGTGCGTTTTAGAAACCTTTCCCCATCACATGGTGTACCAACTTCTGGGTTTCTCATGCATGTTTTATATGTAGGAAGATGCCCTTGAACCTGGAGATTTGGGACCCATGCGATGGGTACCACGTAGTATTATTAAAAGGGTCTGCGTTTACTCACGAAACCTCACCAAACCTCTAAGCCCCAAGAGTGTCCACCCTTATGTCTCATCCAGCTGTGAGTCTAGATATGGTCAATCCAGGTTGCATCACAGCCCCTGAACGCATTGTGTAAGAATTTCTCTCTCTTTCACTATCTTTGTTTCATGGGTTTTTCAAAGTAATTTATTTTCATAATGGGGTTTAGCTGCTTTTCATTGCTGTGTTTATGCTGCTTTACACCCACTTGACACACTAACAGAGAGATATCAATACATAGGTTTTAAGATTATTACTAGTCAGATATAATCTTGTGCGGTGAATAGGGCGTGTTGAGTCCAGTTCTCTGAGCAAGGAGTACGTCTTGTCTATTACATATTGGGTTTATGGAACGGTATCTGAGCTAATTTGAAACCCTTGTTTTATGTATCACCCCACCTCACCTTTCCCGTTAAGCAGCCATAGTGTGTTTTCTGCATGTGTGACTCTGTTCTGTTTTGTAATTCAGTTCAAGTGTAACGGTTTTTACATTCCCTCTATCAGTAATACCTTATGAGAAGTGTCCTTTACTGTGTGACTTATTTCACTTAGAATCGTCGTACCTAAATCCACTCATCATGCTGCTACTAGCCTTATGACATTGATTTCATGGCTGAGTGATATTCCATTGTACATAAGGACCACAACTTCTTTATCCATTTTTCTCTTTCCTGGGATATTGAAGGTGGAATGAAGTGGAGGTCCTTGTCAACAGAGCAGCCCTAAACTTTGGGGTGCTTGTGTCTTGCTGATTTTTCATTTTCCCAATTTATACCCCAATGAGTGGAAGTGCCCTATGCTCTCTAAGCTGTGTTTTTTAGATGTTTCAGGACTCACCGTACACTTCTCCAGAGTGGCTGTTGGCAATTTACATCCCGCCCATCAGTGCAGCAAGGCTCCCATGTCTCCATGACCTGTCCTGCATTTTCGGTTTTCACACTTTTTTCAGCATGGCCCTTTTGACCGATGGGAAGCGAGACTTCTTTGTAGCGCTGATTTCCCTTTCCAGGTTTCTTGGTTGGCCAACAATGGCGTATGCGCTTTTTGCTGAATATATTCAGGAAAAAACGCATACGCCCTTTTTGGCCAAGGGCATCATTGTCAACGTTTTGCCGCTTTTCATGTGCTTTAACGGCGATTCGAATCTACCTCCTGAAATCTGTTTCCTGCAATTCTGCCTTGATTTCAAGTCCTCTTCTTTGCCTTCCCTCAATATATTTGTGGACGAGATTTATCATTTATAACTCTGCAGGTTTGTGAATTGCAGTGCCCTGAACCTCCATTTTACAACTCGCGTTTTTGAGAGCTGGCCGCAAAAGCGCCGGATGGCTTCAGGCCCTGTTCTGGTTCCAGGGGGCAGGCTGAGCCTGTGGTAAATTATTCTTCCTGATGGGAATATAGAGTGACCTGTGCCTGTCCCAACACCAAGAGCTAGTCTCTCATTGGTTCCCCATCTTCCCGTTCATCCTCAGGACAAATTGCAACCTGTACGGAACAGGAGGTTAAAGGTGCTGATTCTCCAAGTAGGGAGATTGCTAGTAAGGCGGCTGGAATGGTGAACCCAGGCACAAGGGGATGAGAAATGAGGTGAGTTTTATAAACCTTTCCCCATCACAGGTTTTACCATCTTCTGGGTTTCTCATGCATGTTTTCGATGTAGGAAGATGCCCTTGAAGCTGGAGATTTGGGACCCATGCGATGGGTACCATGCAGTATTACTTTAAAGGGTCTGCGTTTACTCACCCAACCTCACAAAACCTCTCAGCCCCAAGAGTGTCCACCCTTATGTCTCATCCAGCTGTGGGTCTAGATATGGTCAATCCAGGTTGCATCACAGCCCCTGAACGCATTGTGTAAGAATTTCGCTCTCTTTCACTGTCTTTGTTTCTTGGGTTTTTCAAAATAATTTATTTTCATAATGGGGTTTAGCTGCTTTTCACTGCTGTGTTTATGCCGCTTTACACCCACTTGACACACTAACTGAGAGATATAAATACATAGGTTTTAAGATTATTACTAGTCAGATATATTCTTGTGTGTTGCATAGGGCGTATTGAGTCCAGTTCTCTGAGCAAGGAGTAGGTCTTGTCTATTACATATTGGGTTTATGGAATGGTATCTGAGCTAATTTGAAACCCTTCTTTTATGTATCACCCCACCTCACCTTTCCCGTTAAGCAGCCATAGTGTGTTTTCTGCATGTGTGACTCTGTTCTGTTTTGTAATTCAGTTCAAGTGTAACGGTTTTTACATTCCCTCTATCAGTGATACCTTATGAGAAGTGTCCTTTTCTGTGTGACTTATTTCACTTAGAATCGTCGTACCTAAATCCACTCATCATGCTGCTACTAGCCTTATGACATTGATTTCATGGCTGAGTGATATTCCATTGTACATAAGGACCACAACTTCTTTATCCATTTTTCTCTTTCCTGGGATATTTAAGGTGGAATGAAGTGGAGGTCCTTGTCAACAGAGCAGCCCTAAACTTTGGGGTGCTTGTGTCTTGCTGATTTTTCATTTTCCCAATTTATACCCCCATGAGTGGAAGTGCCCTAGGCTCTCTAAGCTGTGTTTTTTAGATGTTTCAGGACACACCGTACACTTCCCAAGAGTGGCTGTTTGCAATTTACATCCCGCCCATCAGTGTAGCAAGGCTCCCCTTTGTCCATGGCCTGTCCTGCATTTCTGGTTTTGGCACATTTTTCAGCATGGCCCTTTTGACTGATGTGTAGCGAGTCTTCTTTGTAGCGCTGATTTGCCTTTCCAGCTTGCTTGGTTGGCCAAAAAGGGCGTATGCGTTTCTTCCTGAATATATTCAGGAAAAAACGCATACGCCCTTTTTGGCCAAGGGCATCATTGTCAACGTTTTGCCGCTTTTCATGTGCTTTAAAGGCGATTCGAATCTACCTCCTGAAATCTGTTTCCTGCAATTCTGCCTTGATTTCAAGTCCTCTTCTTTGCCTTCCCTCAATATATTTGTGGACGAGAGTTATCATTTATAACTCTGCAGGTTGGTGAATTGCACTGCCCTGAACCTCCATTTTACAACTCGCGTTTTTGGGAGCTGGCCTCAAATGCGCATGATGGCTTCAGGCCCTGTTCTGGTTCCAGGGGGCAGGCTGAGACTGTGGTAAATTCTTCTTCCTGATGGGAAAATAGAGTGACCTGTGCCTGTCCCAACACCAAGAGCTAGTCTATCATTGGTTCCCCGTCTTCCCGTTCATCCTCAGGACAAATTGCAACCTGTACGGAACAGGAGGTTAAAGGTGCTGATGCTCCAAGTAGGGAGATTGCTAGTAAAGCAGCTGGAATGGCGAACCCGGGCACAAGGAGATGAGAAATGAGGTGCGTTTCAGAAACCTTTCTCCATCACATGGTGTACCATCTTCTGGGTTTCTCATGCATGTTTTCAATGTAGCAGGATTCCCTTGAACCTGGAGATTTGGGACCCATGCGATGGGTACCACGCAGTATTACTTTAAAGGGTCTGCGTTTGCTCACCCAACCTCACCAAACCTCTCAGCCCCAAGAGTGTCCACCCTTATGTCTCATCCAGCTGTGGGTCTAGATATGGTCAATCCAGGTTGCATCACAGCCCCTGAACGCATTGTGTAAGAATTTCGCTCTCTTTCACTGTCTTTGTTTCTTGGGTTTTTCAAAGTAATTTATTTTCATAATGGGGTTTAGCTGCTTTTCACTGCTGTGTTTATGCCGCTTTACACCCACTTGACACACTAACTGAGAGATATAAATACATAGGTTTTAAGATTATTACTAGTCAGATATATTCTTGTGTGTTGAATAGGGCGTATTGAGTCCAGTTCTCTGAGCAAGGAGTAGGTCTTGTCTATTACATATTGGGTTTATGGAATGGTATCTGAGCTAATTTGAAACCCTTCTTTTATGTATCACCCCACCTCACCTTTCCCGTTAAGCAGCCATAGTGTGTTTTCTGCATGTGTGACTCTGTTCTGTTTTGTAATTCAGTTCAAGTGTAACGGTTTTTACATTCCCTCTATAAGTGATACCTTATGAGAAGTGTCCTTTTCTGTGTGACTTATTTCACTTAGAATCGTCGTACCTAAATCCACTCATCATGCTGCTACTAGCCTTATGACATTGATTTCATGGCTGAGTGATATTCCATTGTACATAAGGACCACAAATTCTTTACCCATTTTTCTCTTTCCTGGGATATTTAAGGTGGAATGAAGTGGAGGTCCTTGTCAACAGAGCAGCCCTAAACTTTGGGGTGCTTGTCTCTTGCTGATTTTTCATTTTCCCAATTTATACCCCCATGAGTGGAAGTGCCCTAGGCTCTCTAAGCTGTGTTTTTTAGATGTTTCAGGACACACCGTACACTTCCCAAGAGTGGCTGTTTGCAATTTACATCCCGCCCATCAGTGTAGCAAGGCTCCCCTTTGTCCATGGCCTGTCCTGCATTTCTGGTTTTGGCACATTTTTCAGCATGGCCCTTTTGACTGATGTGTAGCGAGTCTTCTTTGTAGCGCTGATTTGCCTTTCCAGCTTGCTTGGTTGGTCAAAAAGGGCGTATGCGTTTCTTCCTGAATATATTCAGGAAAAAACGCATACGCCCTTTTTGGCAAAGGGCATCATTGTCAACGTTTTGCCGCTTTTCATGTGCTTTAAAGGCGATTCGAATCTACCTCCTGAAATCTGTTTCCTGCAATTCTGCCTTGATTTCAAGTCCTCTTCTTTGCCTTCCCTCAATATATTTGTGGACGAGAGTTATCATTTATAACTCTGCAGGTTGGTGAATTGCACTGCCCTGAACCTCCATTTTACAACTCGCGTTTTTGGGAGCTGGCCTCAAATGCGCATGATGGCTTCAGGCCCTGTTCTGGTTCCAGGGGGCAGGCTGAGACTGTGGTAAATTCTTCTTCCTGATGGGAAAATAGAGTGACCTGTGCCTGTCCCAACACCAAGAGCTAGTCTATCATTGGTTCCCCGTCTTCCCGTTCATCCTCAGGACAAATTGCAACCTGTACGGAACAGGAGGTTAAAGGTGCTGATGCTCCAAGTAGGGAGATTGCTAGTAAAGCAGCTGGAATGGCGAACCCGGGCACAAGGAGATGAGAAATGAGGTGCGTTTCAGAAACCTTTCTCCATCACATGGTGTACCATCTTCTGGGTTTCTCATGCATGTTTTCAATGTAGCAGGATTCCCTTGAACCTGGAGATTTGGGACCCATGCGATGGGTACCACGCAGTATTACTTTAAAGGGTCGCGTTTGCTCACCCAACCTCACCAAACCTCTCAGCCCCAAGAGTGTCCACCCTTATGTCTCATCCAGCTGTGGGTCTAGATATGGTCAATCCAGGTTGCATCACAGCCCCTGAACGCATTGTGTAAGAATTTCGCTCTCTTTCACTGTCTTTGTTTCTTGGGTTTTTCAAAGTAATTTATTTTCATAATGGGGTTTAGCTGCTTTTCACTGCTGTGTTTATGCCGCTTTACACCCACTTGACACACTAACTGAGAGATATAAATACATAGGTTTTAAGATTATTACTAGTCAGATATATTCTTGTGTGTTGAATAGGGCGTATTGAGTCCAGTTCTCTGAGCAAGGAGTAGGTCTTGTCTATTACATATTGGGTTTATGGAATGGTATCTGAGCTAATTTGAAACCCTTCTTTTATGTATCACCCCACCTCACCTTTCCCGTTAAGCAGCCATAGTGTGTTTTCTGCATGTGTGACTCTGTTCTGTTTTGTAATTCAGTTCAAGTGTAACGGTTTTCACATTCCCTCTATCAGTGATACCTTATGAGAAGTGTCCTTTTCTGTGTGACTTATTTCACTTAGAATCGTCGTACCTAAATCCACTCATCATGCTGCTACTAGCCTTATGACATTGATTTCATGGCTGAGTGATATTCCATTGTACATAAGGACCACAAATTCTTTACCCATTTTTCTCTTTCCTGGGATATTTAAGGTGGAATGAAGTGGAGGTTCTTGTCAACAGAGCAGCCCTAAACTTTGGGGTGCTTGTGTCTTGCTGATTTTTCATTTTCCCAATTTATACCCCCATGAGTGGAAGTGCCCTAGGCTCTCTAAGCTGTGTTTTTTAGATGTTTCAGGACACACCGTACACTTCCCAAGTGTGGCTGTTGGCAATTTACATCCCGCCCATCAGTGTAGCAAGGCTCCCCTTTGTCCATGGCCTGTCCTGCATTTCTGGTTTTGGCACATTTTTCAGCATGGCCCTTTTGACTGATGTGTAGCGAGTCTTCTTTGTAGCGCTGATTTGCCTTTCCAGCTTGCTTGGTTGGTCAAAAAGGGCGTATGCGTTTCTTCCTGAATATATTCAGGAAAAAACGCATACGCCCTTTTTGGCCAAGGGCATCATTGTCAACGTTTTGCCGCTTTTCATGTGCTTTAAAGGCGATTCGAATCTACCTCCTGAAATCTGTTTCCTGCAATTCTGCCTTGATTTCAAGTCCTCTTCTTTGCCTTCCCTCAATATATTTGTGGACGAGAGTTATCATTTATAACTCTGCAGGTTGGTGAATTGCACTGCCCTGAACCTCCATTTTACAACTCGCGTTTTTGGGAGCTGGCCTCAAATGCGCATGATGGCTTCAGGCCCTGTTCTTGTTCCAGGGGGCAGGCTGAGCCTGTGGTAAATTCTTCTTCCTGATGGGAAAATAGAGTGACCTGTGCCTGTCCCAACACCAAGAGCTAGTCTCTCATTGGTTCCCCGTCTTCCCGTTCATCCTCAGGACAAATTGCAACCTGTACGGAACAGGAGGTTAAAGGTGCTGATGCTCCAAGTAGGGAGATTGCTAGTAAAGCAGCTGGAATGGCGAACCCGGGCACAAGGAGATGAGAAATGAGGTGCGTTTCAGAAACCTTTCCCCATCACATGGTGTACCATCTTCTGGGTTTCTCATGCATGTTTTCAATGTACCAGGATTCCCTTGAACCTGGAGATTTGGGACCCATGCGATGGGTACCACGCAGTATTACTTTAAAGGGTCTGCGTTTGCTCACCCAACCTCACCAAACCTCTCAGCCCCAAGAGTGTCCACCCTTATGTCTCATCCAGCTGTGGGTCTAGATATGGTCAATCCAGGTTGCATCACAGCCCCTGAACGCATTGTGTAAGAATTTCTCTCTCTTTCACTATCTTTGTTTCATGGGTTTTTCAAAGTAATTTATTTTCATAATGGGGTTTAGCTGCTTTTCACTGCTGTGTTTATGCTGCTTTACACCCACTTGACACACTAACAGAGAGATATCAATACATAGGTTTTAAGATTATTACTAGTCAGATATAATCTTGTGCGGTGAATAGGGCGTGTTGAGTCCAGTTCTCTGAGCAAGGAGTACGTCTTGTCTATTACATATTGTGTTTATGGAACGGTATCTGAGCTAATTTGAAACCCTTGTTTTATGTATCACCCCACCTCACCTTTCCCGTTAAGCAGCCATAGTGTGTTTTCTGCATGTGTGACTCTGTTCTGTTTTGTAATTCAGTTCAAGTGTAACGGTTTTTACATTCCCTCTATCAGTAATACCTTATGAGAAGTGTCCTTTACTGTGTGACTTATTTCACTTAGAATCGTCGTACCTAAATCCACTCATCATGCTGCTACTAGCCTTATGACATTGATTTCATGGCTGAGTGATATTCCATTGTACATAAGGACCACAACTTATTTATCCATTTTTCTCTTTCCTGGGATATTGAAGGTGGAATGAAGTGGAGGTCCTTGTCAACAGAGCAGCCCTAAACTTTGGGGTGCTTGTGTCTTGCTGATTTTTCATTTTCCCAATTTATACCCCAATGAGTGGAAGTGCCCTATGCTCTCTAAGCTGTGTTTTTTAGATGTTTCAGGACTCACCGTACACTTCTCCAGAGTGGCTGTTGGCAATTTACATCCCGCCCATCAGTGCAGCAAGGCTCCCATGTCTCCATGACCTGTCCTGCATTTTCGGTTTTCACACTTTTTTCAGCATGGCCCTTTTGACCGATGGGAAGCGAGACTTCTTTGTAGCGCTGATTTGCCTTTCCAGGTTGCTTGGTTGGCCAAAAAGAGCGTATGCGCTTTTTCCTGAATATATTCAGGAAAAAACGCATACGCTCTTTTTGGCCAAGGGCATCATTGTCAACGTTTTGCCGCTTTTCATGTGCTTTAAAGGCGATTCGAATCTACCTCCTGTAATCTGTTTCCTGCAATTCTGCCTTGATTTCAAATCCTCTTCTTTGCCTTCCCTCAATATATTTGTGGACGAGAGTTATCATTTATAACTCTGCAGGTTTGTGAATCGCAGTGCCCGGAAGCTCCATTTTACAACTCGGTTTTTTGAGAGCTGGCCGCAAAAGTGCATGATGGTTTCACGCCCTCTTCTGCTTCCGGGGGGCAGGCTGAGCCTGTGGTTAATTCTTCTTCCTGATGGGAAAATAGAGTGACCTGTGCCTGTGTCCACACCAAGAGCTAGTCTTTCATTGGTTCCCCGTCTTCCCGTTCATCCTCAGGACAAATTGCAACCTGTACGGAACAGGAGGTTAAAGGTGCTGATGCTCCAAGTAGTGGGATTGCTAGTAAAGTGGCTGGAATGGCGAACCCGGGCACAAGGAGATGAGAAATGAGGTTCGTTTTAGAAACCTTTCCCCATCACACCGTGTACCATCTTCTGGGTTTCTCATGCATGTTTTCGATGTAGGAAGATGCCCTTGAACCTGGAGATTTGGGACCCATGGGACGGGTACCACGCAGTATTACTTTAAAGGGTCTGCGTTTGCTCACCCAACCTCACCAAACCTCTCAGCCCCAAGAGTGTCCACCCTTATGTCTCATCCAGCTGTGGGTCTAGATATGGTCAATCCAAGTTGCATCACAGCCCCTGAACGCATTGTGTAAGAATTTCTCTCTCTTTCACTGTCTTTGTTTCATGGGTTTTTCATAGTAATTTATTTTTAAAATGGGGTTTAGCTGCTTTTCACTGCTGTTTTTATGCCGCTTTACACCCACTTGACACACTAACAGAGAGATATCAATACATACGTTTTAAGATTATTACTAGTCAGATATATTCTTGTGCGGTGAATAGGGCATGTTCAGTCCAGTTCTCTGAGAAAGGAGTAGGTCTTTTCTATAACATATTGCGTTTATGGAACAGTATCTGAGCTAATTTGAAACCCTTGTTTTATGTATCACCCCACCTCACCTTTCCCGTTAAGCAGCCATAGTGTGTTTTCTGCATGTGTGACTCTGTTCTGTTTTGTAATTCAGTTCAAGTGTAACGGTTTTTACATTCCCTCTATAAGTGATACCTTATGAGAAGTGTCCTTTTCTGTGTGACTTATTTCACTTAGAATCGTCGTACCTAAATCCATTCATCATGCTGCTACTAGCCTTATGACATTGATTTCATGGCTGAGTGATATTCCATTGTACATAAGGACCACAACTTCTTTATCCATTTTTCTCTTCCTTGGGATATTTAAGTTGGAATGAAGGGGAGGTCCTTGTCAACAGAGCAGCCCTAAACTTTGGGGTGCTTGTGTCTTGCTGATTTTTAATTTTCCCAATTTATACCCCCATGAGTGGAAGTGCCCTATGCTCTCTAAGCTGTGTTTTTTAGATGTTTCAGGACTCACCGTAGACTTCTCCAGAGTGTCTGTTGGCAATTTACATCCCGCCCATCAGTGTAGCAAGGCTCCCATTTCTCCATGGCCTGTCCTGCATTTCTGGTTTTGACACTTTTTTCAGCATGGCCCTTTTGACCGATGGGTAGCGAGTCTTCTTTGTAGCACTGATTTGCCTTTCCAGGTTGCTTGGTTGGCCAAAAAGGGCGTATGCCTTTTTTCCTGAATATATTCAGGAAAAAACGCATACGCCCTTTTTGGCCAAGGGCATCATTGTCAACGTTTTGCCGCTTTTCATGTGCTTTAAAGGCGATTCGAATCTACCTCCTGAAATCTGTTTCCTGCAATTCTGCCTTGATTTCAAATCCTCTTCTTTGCCTTCCCTCAATATATTTGTGGACGAGAGTTATCATTTATAACTCTGCAGGTTTGTGAATTGCAGTGCCCGGAAGCTCCATTTTACAACTCGCTTTTTTGAGCACTGGCCGCAAAAGCGCAGGATGGCTTCAGGCCCTGTTCTGGTTCCGGGGGGCAGGCTGAGCCTGTGGTTTATTCTTCTTCCTGATTGTAAAATAGAGTGACCTGTGCCTGTCCCAAAACCAAGAGCTAGTCTCTGATTGCTTCCCCGTCTTCCCGTTCATCCTCAGGACAAATTGCAACCTGTACGGAACAGGAGGTTAAAGGTGCTGATGCTCCAAGTAGGGAGATTGCTCGTAAAGCATCTGGAATGGCGAACCCAGGCACAAGGAGATGAGAAATGAGGTGCATTTTAGAAACCTTTCCCCATCACACGGTGTACCATCTTCTGGGTTTCTCATGCATGTTTTCGATGTAGGAAGATGCCCTTGAACCTGGAGATTTGGGACCCATGGGACGGGTACCACGCAGTATTACTTTAAAGGGTCTGCGTTTCCTCACCCTACCTCACCAAACCTCTCAGCCCCAAGAGTGTCCACCCTTATGTCTCATCCAGCTGTGTGTCTAGATATGGTCAATCCAGGTTGCATCACAGCCCCTGATCGCATTGTGTAAGAATTTCTCTCTCTTTCACTGTCTTTGTTTCATGGGTTTTTCAAAGTAATTTATTTTTATAATGGGGTTTAGCTGCTTTTCACTGCTGTGTTTATGCCGCTTTACACCCACTTGACACACTAACAGAGAGATATCAATACATAGGTTTTAAGATTATTACTAGTCAGATATATTCTTGTGTGGTGAATAGGGCGTGTTGAGTCCAGTTCTCTGAGCAAGGAGTAGGTATTGTCTATTACATATTGGGTTTATGGAACGGTATCTGAGCTAATTTGAAACCTTTGTTTTATGCATCACCCCACCTCACCTTTCCCGTTAAGCAGCCATAGTGTGTTTTCTGCATGTGTGACTCTGTTCTGTTTTGTAATTCAGTTCAAGTGTAACGGTTTTTACATTCCCTCTATCAGTGATACCTTATGAGAAGTGTCCTTTTCTGTGTGACTTATTTCACTTAGAATCGTCGTACCTAAATCCACTCATCATGCTGCTACTAGCCTTATGACATTGATTTCATGGCTGAGTGATATTCCATTGTACATAAGGACCACAACTTCTTTATCCATTTTTCTCTTTCCTGGGATATTTAAGGTGGAATGAAGTGGAGGTCCTTGTCAACAGAGCAGCCCTAAACTTTGGGGTGCTTGTGTCTTGCTGATTTTTCATTTTCCCAATTTATACCCCCATGAGTGGAAGTGCCCTAGGCTCTCTAAGCTGTGTTTTTTAGATGTTTCAGGACACACCGTACACTTCCCAAGAGTGGCTGTTTGCAATTTACATCCCGCCCATCAGTGTAGCAAGGCTCCCCTTTGTCCATGGCCTGTCCTGCATTTCTGGTTTTGGCACATTTTTCAGCATGGCCCTTTTGACTGATGTGTAGCGAGTCTTCTTTGTAGCGCTGATTTGCCTTTCCAGCTTGCTTGGTTGGCCAAAAAGGGCGTATGCGTTTCTTCCTGAATATATTCAGGAAAAAACGCATACGCCCTTTTTGGCCAAGGGCATCATTGTCAACGTTTTGCCGCTTTTCATGTGCTTTAAAGGCGATTCGAATCTACCTCCTGAAATCTGTTTCCTGCAATTCTGCCTTGATTTCAAGTCCTCTTCTTTGCCTTCCCTCAATATATTTGTGGACGAGAGTTATCATTTATAACTCTGCAGGTTGGTGAATTGCACTGCCCTGAACCTCCATTTTACAACTCGCGTTTTTGGGAGCTGGCCTCAAATGCGCATGATGGCTTCAGGCCCTGTTCTGGTTCCAGGGGGCAGGCTGAGCCTGTGGTAAATTCTTCTTCCTGATGGGAAAATAGAGTGACCTGTGCCTGTCCCAACACCAAGAGCTAGTCTATCATTGGTTCCCCGTCTTCCCGTTCATCCTCAGGACAAATTGCAACCTGTACGGAACAGGAGGTTAAAGGTGCTGATGCTCCAAGTAGGGAGATTGCTAGTAAAGCAGCTGGAATGGCGAACCCGGGCACAAGGAGATGAGAAATGAGGTGCGTTTCAGAAACCTTTCTCCATCACATGGTGTACCATCTTCTGGGTTTCTCATGCATGTTTTCAATGTAGCAGGATTCCCTTGAACCTGGAGATTTGGGACCCATGCGATGGGTACCACGCAGTATTACTTTAAAGGGTCTGCGTTTGCTCACCCAACCTCACCAAACCTCTCAGCCCCAAGAGTGTCCACCCTTATGTCTCATCCAGCTGTGGGTCTAGATATGGTCAATCCAGGTTGCATCACAGCCCCTGAACGCATTGTGTAAGAATTTCGCTCTCTTTCACTGTCTTTGTTTCTTGGGTTTTTCAAAGTAATTTATTTTCATAATGGGGTTTAGCTGCTTTTCACTGCTGTGTTTATGCCGCTTTACACCCACTTGACACACTAACTGAGAGATATAAATACATAGGTTTTAAGATTATTACTAGTCAGATATATTCTTGTGTGTTGAATAGGGCGTATTGAGTCCAGTTCTCTGAGCAAGGAGTAGGTCTTGTCTATTACATATTGGGTTTATGGAATGGTATCTGAGCTAATTTGAAACCCTTCTTTTATGTATCACCCCACCTCACCTTTCCCGTTAAGCAGCCATAGTGTGTTTTCTGCATGTGTGACTCTGTTCTGTTTTGTAATTCAGTTCAAGTGTAACGGTTTTTACATTCCCTCTATAAGTGATACCTTATGAGAAGTGTCCTTTTCTGTGTGACTTATTTCACTTAGAATCGTCGTACCTAAATCCACTCATCATGCTGCTACTAGCCTTATGACATTGATTTCATGGCTGAGTGATATTCCATTGTACATAAGGACCACAAATTCTTTACCCATTTTTCTCTTTCCTGGGATATTTAAGGTGGAATGAAGTGGAGGTCCTTATCAACAGAGCAGCCCTAAAATTTGGGGTGCTTGTGTCTTGCTGATTTTTCATTTTCCCAATTTATACCCCCATGAGTGGAAGTGCCCTAGGCTCTCTAAGCTGTGTTTTTTAGATGTTTCAGGACACACCGTACACTTCCCAAGTGTGGCTGTTGGCAATTTACATCCCGCCCATCAGTGTAGCAAGGCTCCCCTTTGTCCATGGCCTGTCCTGCATTTCTGGTTTTGGCACATTTTTCAGCATGGCCCTTTTGACTGATGTGTAGCGAGTCTTCTTTGTAGCGCTGATTTGCCTTTCCAGCTTGCTTGGTTGGCCAAAAAGGGCGTATGCGTTTCTTCCTGAATATATTCAGGAAGAAACGCATACGCCCTTTTTGGCCAAGGGCATCATTGTCAACGTTTTGCCGCTTTTCATGTGCTTTAAAGGCGATTCGAATCTACCTCCTGAAATCTGTTTCCTGCAATTCTGCCTTGATTTCAAGTCCTCTTCTTTGCCTTCCCTCAATATATTTGTGGACGAGAGTTATCATTTATAACTCTGCAGGTTGGTGAATTGCACTGCCCTGAACCTCCATTTTACAACTCGCGTTTTTGGGAGCTGGCCTCAAATGCGCATGATGGCTTCAGGCCCTGTTCTGGTTCCAGGGGGCAGGCTGAGACTGTGGTAAATTCTTCTTCCTGATGGGAAAATAGAGTGACCTGTGCCTGTCCCAACACCAAGAGCTAGTCTATCATTGGTTCCCCGTCTTCCCGTTCATCCTCAGGACAAATTGCAACCTGTACGGAACAGGAGGTTAAAGGTGCTGATGCTCCAAGTAGGGAGATTGCTAGTAAAGCAGCTGGAATGGCGAACCCGGGCACAAGGAGATGAGAAATGAGGTGCGTTTCAGAAATCTTTCTCCATCACATGGTGTACCATCTTCTGGGTTTCTCATGCATGTTTTCAATGTAGCAGGATTCCCTTGAACCTGGAGATTTGGGACCCATGCGATGGGTACCACGCAGTATTACTTTAAAGGGTCTGCGTTTACTCACCCAACCTCACAAAACCTCTCAGCCCCAAGAGTGTCCACCCTTATGTCTCATCCAGCTGTGGGTCTAGATATGGTCAATCCAGGTTGCATCACAGCCCCTGAACGCATTGTGTAAGAATTTCGCTCTCTTTCACTGTCTTTGTTTCTTGGGTTTTTCAACGTAATTTATTTTCATAATGGGGTTTAGCTGCTTTTCACTGCTGTGTTTATGCCGCTTTACACCCACTTGACACACTAACTGAGAGATATAAATACATAGGTTTTAAGATTATTACTAGTCAGATATATTCTTGTGTGTTGAATAGGGCGTATTGAGTCCAGTTCTCTGAGCAAGGAGTAGGTCTTGTCTATTACATATTGGGTTTATGGAATGGTATCTGAGCTAATTTGAAACCCTTCTTTTATGTATCACCCCACCTCACCTTTCCCGTTAAGCAGCCATAGTGTGTTTTCTGCATGTGTGACTCTGTTCTGTTTTGTAATTCAGTTCAAGTGTAACGGTTTTTACATTCCCTCTATCAGTGATACCTTATGAGAAGTGTCCTTTTCTGTGTGACTTATTTCACTTAGAATCGTCGTACCTAAATCCACTCATCATGCTGCTACTAGCCTTATGACATTGATTTCATGGCTGAGTGATATTCCATTGTACATAAGGACCACAACTTCTTTATCCATTTTTCTCTTTCCTGGGATATTGATGGTGGAATGAAGTGGAGGTCCTTGTCAACAGAGCAGCCCTAAACTTTGGGGTGCTTGTGTCTTGCTGATTTTTAATTTTCCCAATTTATACCCCCATGAGTGGAAGTGCCCTATGCTCTCTAAGCTATGTTTTTTAGATGTTTCAGGACTCACCGTACACTTCTCCAGAGTGGCTGTTGGCAATTTACATCCCGCCCATCAGTGTAGCAAGGCTCCCATTTCTCCATGGCCTGTCCTGCATTTCTGGTTTTGACACTTTTTTCAGCATGGCCCTTTTGACCGATGGGAAGCGAGACTTCTTTGTAGCGCTGATTTGCCTTTCCAGGTTGCTTGGTTGGCTAAAAAGGGCGTATGCGCTTTTTCCTGAATATATTCAGGAAAAAACGCATACGCCCTTTTTGGCCAAGGGCATCATTGTCAACGTTTTGCCGCTTTTCATGTGCTTTAAAGGCGATTCGAATCTACCTAATGTAATCTGTTTCCTGCAATTCTGCCTTGATTTCAAATCCTCTTCTTTGCCTTCCCTCAATATATTTGTGGACGAGAGTTATCATTTATAACTCTGCAGGTTTGTGAATCGCAGTGCCCGGAAGCTCCATTTTACAACTCGGTTTTTGGGAGCTGGCCGCAAATGCGCAGGATGGCTTCAGGCCCTCTTCTGGTTCCGGGGGGCAGAATGAGCCTGTGGTTAATTCTTCTTCCTGATGGGAAAATAGAGTGACCTGTGCCTGTCCCAACACCAAGAGCTAGTCTCTCATTGGTTCCCCGTCTTCCCGTTCATCCTCAGGACAAATTGCAACCTGTACGGAACAGAAGGTTAAAGGTGCTGATGCTCCAAGTAGGGAGATTGGTAGTAAAGCGGCTGGAATGGGGAACCCGGGCACAAGGAGATGAGAAATGAGGTGCGTTTTAGAAACCTTTCCCCATCACATGGTGTACCAACTTCTGGGTTTCTCATGCATGTTTTCGATGTAGGAAGATGCCCTTGAACCTGGAGATTTGGGACCCATGCGATGGGTACCACGTAGTATTATTAAAAGGGTCTGCGTTTACTCACGAAACCTCACCAAACCTCTAAGCCCCAAGAGTGTCCACCCTTATGTCTCATCCAGCTGTGGGTCTAGATATGGTCAATCCAGGTTGCATCACAGCCCCTGAACGCATTGTGTAAGAATTTCTCTCTCTTTCACTATCTTTGTTTCATGGGTTTTTCAAAGTAATTTATTTTCATAATGGGGTTTAGCTGCTTTTCACTGCTGTGTTTATGCTGCTTTACACCCACTTGACACACTAACAGAGAGATATCAATACATAGGTTTTAAGATTATTACTAGTCAGATATAATCTTGTGCGGTGAATAGGGCGTGTTGAGTCCAGTTCTCTGAGCAAGGAGTACGTCTTGTCTATTACATATTGGGTTTATGGAACGGTATCTGAGCTAATTTGAAACCCTTGTTTTATGTATCACCCCACCTCACCTTTCCCGTTAAGCAGCCATAGTGTGTTTTCTGCATGTGTGACTCTGTTCTGTTTTGTAATTCAGTTCAAGTGTAACGGTTTTTACATTCCCTCTATCAGTAATACCTTATGAGAAGTGTCCTTTACTGTGTGACTTATTTCACTTAGAATCGTCGTACCTAAATCCACTCATCATGCTGCTACTAGCCTTATGACATTGATTTCATGGCTGAGTGATATTCCATTGTACATAAGGACCACAACTTATTTATCCATTTTTCTCTTTCCTGGGATATTGAAGGTGGAATGAAGTGGAGGTCCTTGTCAACAGAGCAGCCCTAAACTTTGGGGTGCTTGTGTCTTGCTGATTTTTCATTTTCCCAATTTATACCCCAATGAGTGGAAGTGCCCTATGCTCTCTAAGCTGTGTTTTTCAGATGTTTCAGGACACACCGTACACTTCTCCAGAGTGGCTCTTGGCAATTTACATCCCGCCCATCAGTGCAGCAAGGCTCCCATGTCTCCATGGCCTGTCCTGCATTTCTGGTTTTGACACTTTTTTCAGCATGGCCCTTTTGACCGATGGGAAGCGAGACTTCTCTGTAGCGCTGATTTGCCTTTCCAGGTTGCTTGGTTGGCCAAAAAGGGCGTATGCGTTTTTTCCTGAATATATTCAGGAAAAAACGCATACGCCCTTTTTGGCCAAGGGCATCATTGTCAACGTTTTGCCGCTTTTCATGTGCTTTAAAGGCGATTCGAATCTACCTCCTGAAATCTGTTTCCTGCAATTCTGCCTTGATTTCAAATCCTCTTCTTTGCCTTCCCTCAATATATTTGTGGACGAGAGTTATCATTTATAACTCTGCAGGTTTGTGAATTGCAGTGCCCTGAACCTCCATTTTACAACTCGCTTTTTTGGGAGCTGGCCGCAAAAGTGCAGGATGGCTTCAGGCCCTGTTCTGGATCCGGGGGGCAGGCTGAGCATGTGGTTAATTCTTCTTCCTGATGGGAAAATAGAGTGACCTGTGCCTGTCCCAACACCAAGAGCTAGTCTCTCGTTGGTTCCCCGTCTTCCCGTTCATCCTCAGGACAAATTGCAACCTGTACGGAACAGGAGGTTAAAGGTGCTGATGCTCCAAGTAGGGAGATTGCTAGTAAAGCGGCTGGAATGGCGAACCCGGGCACAAGGAGATGAGAAATGAGGTGCGTTTTAGAAACCTTTCCCCATCACACGGTGTACTATCTTCTGGGTTTCTCATGCATGTTTTTGATGTAGGAAGATGCCCTTGAAGCTGGAGATTTGGGACCCATGCGATGGGTACCACGCAGTATTACTTTAAAGGGTCTGCGTTTGCTCACCCAACCTCACCAAACCTCTCAGCCCCAAGAGTGTCCACCCTTATGTCTCATCCAGCTGTGCGTCTAGATATGGTCAATCCAGGTTGCATCACAGCCCCTGAACTCATTGTGTAAGAATTTCTATCTCTTTCACTGTCGTTGTTTCATGGGTTTTTCAAAGTAATTTATTTTCATAATGGGGTTTAGCTGCTTTTCATGGCTGTGTTTATGCCGCTTTACACCCACTTGACACACTAACAGAGAGATATCAATACATAGGTTTTAAGATTATTACTAGTCAGATATATTCTTGTGCGGTGAATAGGGCGTGTTGAGTCCAGTTCTCTGAGCAAGGAGTAGGTCTTGTCTACTACATATTGGGTTTATGGAACGGTATCTGAGCTAATTTGAAACCCTTGTTTTATGTATCACCCCACCTCACCTTTCCCGTTAAACAGCCATAGTGTGTTTTCTGCATGTGTGACTCTGTTCTGTTTTGTAATTCAGTTCAAGTGTAACGGTTTTTACATTCCCTCTATCAGTGATACCTTATGAGAAGTGTCCTTTTCTGTGTGACTTATTTCACTTAGAATCGTCGTACCTAAATCCACTCATCATGCTGCTACTAACCTTACGACATTGATTTCCTGGCTGAGTGATATTCCATTGTACATAAGGACCACAACTTCTTTATCCATTTTTCTCTTTCCTGGGATATTTAAGGTGGAATGAAGTGGAGGTCCTTGTCAACAGAGCAGCCCTCAACTTTGGGGTGCTTGTGTCTTGCTGATTTTTCATTTTCCCAATTTATACCCCCATGAGTGGAAGTGCCCTATGCTCTCTAAGCTGTGTTTTTCAGATGTTTCAGGACACACCGTACACTTCTCCAGAGTGGCTGTTGGCAATTTACATCCCGCCCATCAGTGTAGCAAGTCTCCCATTTCTCCATGGCCTGTCCTGCATTTCTGGTTTTGACACTTTTTTCAGCATGGCCCTTTTGACCAATGGGAAGCGAGACTTCTCTGTAGCGCTGATTTGCCTTTCCAGGTTGCTTGGTTGGCCAAAAAGGGCGTATGCGTTTTTTCCTGAATATATTCAGGAAAAAACGCATACGCCCTTTTTGGCCAAGGGCATCATTGTCAACATTTTGCCGCTTTTCATGTGCTTTAAAGGCGATTCGAATCTACCTCCTGAAATCTGTTTCCTGCAATTCTGCCTTGATTTCAAATCCTCCTCTTTGCCTTCCCTCAATATATTTGTGGACGAGTGTTATCATTTATAACTCTGCAGGTTTGTGAATTGCAGTGCCCTGAACCTCCATTTTACAACTCGCTTTTTTGGGAGCTGGCCGCAAAAGTGCAGGATGGCTTCAGGCCCTGTTCTGGATCCGGGGGGCAGGCTGAGCATGTGGTTAATTCTTCTTCCTGATGGGAAAATAGAGTGACCTGTGCCTGTCCCGACACCAAGACCTAGTCTCTCGTTGGTTCCCCGTCTTCCCGTTCATCCTCAGGACAAATAGCAACCTGTACGGAACAGGAGGTTAAAGTTGCTGATGCTCCAAGTAGGGAGATTGCTAGTAAAGCGGCTGGAATGGCGAACCCTGGCACAAGGAGATGAGAAATGAGGTGCATTTTAGAAACCTTTCCCCATCACACGGTGTACTATCTTCTGGGTTTCTCATGCATGTTTTCGATGTAGGAAGATGCCCTTGAAGCTGGAGATTTGGGACCCATGCGATGGGTACCACGCAGTATTACTTTAAAGGGTCTGCGTTTGCTCACCCAACCTCACCAAACCTCTCAGCCCCAAGAGTGTCCACCCTTATGTCTCATCCAGCTGTGCGTCTAGATATGGTCAATCCAGGTTGCATCACAGCCCCTGAACTCATTGTGTAAGAATTTCTATCTCTTTCACTGTCGTTGTTTCATGGTTTTTTCAAAGTAATTTATTTTCATAATGGGGTTTAGCTGCTTTTCATGGCTGTGTTTATGCCGCTTTACACCCACTTGACACACTAACAGAGAGATATCAATACATAGGTTTTAAGATTATTACTAGTCAGATATATTCTTGTGCGGTGAATAGGGCGTGTTGAGTCCAGTTCTCTGAGCAAGGAGTAGGTCTTGTCTACTACATATTGGGTTTATGGAACGGTATCTGAGCTAATTTGATACCCTTGTTTTATGTATCACCCCACCTCACCTTTCCCGTTAAACAGCCATAGTGTGTTTTCTGCATGTGTGACTCTGTTCTGTTTTGTAATTCAGTTCAAGTGTAACGGTTTTTACATTCCCTCTATCAGTGATACCTTATGAGAAGTGTCCTTTTCTGTGTGACTTATTTCACTTAGAATCGTCGTACCTAAATCCACTCATCGTGCTGCTACTAACCTTACGACATTGATTCCCTGGCTGAGTGATATTCCATTGTACATAAGGACCACAACTTCTTTATCCATTTTTCTCTTTCCTGGGATATTTAAGGTGGAATGAAGTGGAGGTCCTTGTCAACAGAGCAGCCCTCAACTTTGGGGTGCTTGTGTCTTGCTGATTTTTCATTTTCCCAATTTATACCCCCATGAGTGGAAGTGCCCTATGCTCTCTAAGCTGTGTTTTTCAGATGTTTCAGGACACACCGTACACTTCTCCAGAGTGGCTGTTGGCAATTTACATCCCGCCCATCAGTGTAGCAAGTCTCCCATTTCTCCATGGCCTGTCCTGCATTTCTGGTTTTGACACTTTTTTCAGCATGGCCCTTTTGACCGATGGGAAGGGAGACTTCTCTGTAGCGCTGATTTGCCTTTCCAGGTTGCTTGGTTGGCCAAAAAGGGCGTATGCGTTTTTTCCTGAATATATTCAGGAAAAAACGCATACGCCCTTTTTGGCCAAGGGCATCATTGTCAACGTTTTGCCGCTTTTCATGTGCTTTAAAGGCGATTCGTATCTACCTCCTGAAATCTGTTTCGTGCAATTCTGCCTTGAATTCAAATCCTCTTCTTTGCCTTCCCTCAATATATTTGTGGATGAGAGTTATCATTTATAACTCTGCAGGTTTGTGAATTGCAGTGCCCTGAACCTCCATTTTACAACTCGCTTTTTTGGGAGCTGGCCGCAAAAGCACAGGATGGCTTCAGGCCCTGTTCTGGTTCTGGGGGGTAGGCTGAGCCTGTGGTTAATTCTTCTTCCTGATGGGAAAATAGAGTGACCTGTGCCTGTCCCGACACCAAGAGCTAGTCTCTCGTTGGTTCCCCGTCTTCCCGTTCATCCTCAGGACAAATTGCAACCTGTATGGAACAGGAGGTTAAAGGTGCTGATGCTCCAAGTAGGGAGATTGCTAGTAAAGCGGATGGAATGGCGAACCCGGGCACAAGGAGATGAGAAATGAGGTGCATTTTAGAAACCTTTCCCCATCACACGGTGTACCATCTTCTGGGTTTCTCATGCATGTTTTCGATGTAGGAAGATGCCCTTGAACCTGGAGATTTGGGACCCATGCGATGGGTACCACGCAGTATTACTTTAAAGGGTCTGCGTTTGCTCACCCAACCTCACCAAACCTCTCAGCCCCAAGAGTGTCCACCCTTATGTCTCATCCAGCTGTGGGTCTAGATATGGTCAATCCAGGTTGCATCACAGCCCCTGAACTCATTGTGTAAGAATTTCTATCTCTTTCACTGTCGTTGTTTCATGGGTTTTTCAAAGTAATTTATTTTCATAATGGGGTTTAGCTGCTTTTCATGGCTGTGTTTATGCCGCTTTACACCCACTTGACACACTAACAGAGAGATATCAATACATAGGTTTTAAGATTATTACTAGTCAGATATATTCTTGTGCGGTGAATAGGGCGTGTTGAGTCCAGTTCTCTGAGCAAGGAGTAGGTCTTGTCTACTACATATTGGGTTTATGGAACGGTATCTGAGCTAATTTGATACCCTTGTTTTATGTATCACCCCACCTCACCTTTCCCGTTAAACAGCCATAGTGTGTTTTCTGCATGTGTGACTCTGTTCTGTTTTGTAATTCAGTTCAAGTGTAACGGTTTTTACATTCCCTCTATCAGTGATACCTTATGAGAAGTGTCCTTTTCTGTGTGACTTATTTCACTTAGAATCGTCGTACCTAAATCCACTCATCATGCTGCTACTAACCTTACGACATTGATTTCCTGGCTGAGTGATATTCCATTGTACATAAGGACCACAACTTCTTTATCCATTTTTCTCTTTCCTGGGATATTTAAGGTGGAATGAAGTGGAGGTCCTTGTCAACAGAGCAGCCCTCAACTTTGGGGTGCTTGTGTCTTGCTGATTTTTCATTTTCCCAATTTATACCCCCATGAGTGGAAGTGCCCTATGCTCTCTAAGCTGTGTTTTTCAGATGTTTCAGGACACACCGTACACTTCTCCAGAGTGGCTGTTGGCAATTTACATCCCGCCCATCAGTGTAGCAAGTCTCCCATTTCTCCATGGCCTGTCCTGCATTTCTGGTTTTGACACTTTTTTCAGCATGGCCCTTTTGACCAATGGGAAGCGAGACTTCTCTGTAGCGCTGATTTGCCTTTCCAGGTTGCTTGGTTGGCCAAAAAGGGCGTATGCGTTTTTTCCTGAATATATTCAGGAAAAAACGCATACGCCCTTTTTGGCCAAGGGCATCATTGTCAACGTTTTGCCGCTTTTCATGTTCTTTAAAGGCGATTCGTATCTACCTCCTGAAATCTGTTTCGTGCAATTCTGCCTTGAATTCAAATCCTCTTCTTTGCCTTCCCTCAATATATTTGTGGATGAGAGTTATCATTTATAACTCTGCAGGTTTGTGAATTGCAGTGTCCTGAACCTCCATTTTACAACTCGCTTTTTTGGGAGCTGGCCGGA
This sequence comes from Balaenoptera borealis, assembly GCF_965194805.1. Classification (NCBI taxonomy): domain Eukaryota; kingdom Metazoa; phylum Chordata; class Mammalia; order Artiodactyla; family Balaenopteridae; genus Balaenoptera; species Balaenoptera borealis. Next base: position 184,761 of record NW_028123556.1, on the reverse strand, counting down.
AAAGCACAGGATGGCTTCAGGCCCTGTTCTGGTTCTGGGGGGCAGGCTGAGCCTGTGGTTAATTCTTCTTCCTGATGGGAAAATAGAGTGACCTGTGCCTGTCCCGACACCAAGAGCTAGTCTCTCGTTGGTTCCCCGTCTTCCCGTTCATCCTCAGGACAAATTGCAACCTGTACGGAACAGGAGGTTAAAGGTGCTGATGCTCCAAGTAGGGAGATTGCTAGTAAAGCGGCTGGAATGGCGAAACCGGGCACAAGGAGATGAGAAATGAGGTGCATTTTAGAAACCTTTCCCCATCACACGGTGTACCATCTTCTGGGTTTCTCATGCATGTTTTCGATGTAGGAAGATGCCCTTGAACCTGGAGATTTGGGACCCATGCGATGGGTACCACGCAGTATTACTTTAAAGGGTCTGCGTTTGCTCACCCAACCTCACCAAACCTCTCAGCCCCAAGAGTGTCCACCCTTATGTCTCATCCAGCTGTGGGTCTAGATATGGTCAATCAAGGTTGCATCACAGCCCCTGAACTCATTGTGTAAGAATTTCTATCTCTTTCACTGTCGTTGTTTCATGGGTTTTTCAAAGTAATTTATTTTCATAATGGGGTTTAGCTGCTTTTCACGGCTGTGTTTATGCCGCTTTACACCCACTTGACACACTAACAGAGAGATATCAATACATAGGTTTTAAGATTATTACTAGTCAGATATATTCTTGTGCGGTGAATAGGGCGTCTTGAGTCCAGTTCTCTGAGCAAGGAGTAGGTCTTGTCTACTACATATTGGGTTTATGGAACGGTATCTGAGCTAATTTGATACCCTTGTTTTATGTATCACCCCACCTCACCTTTCCCGTTAAGCAGCCATTGTCTGTTTTCTGCATGTGTGACTCTGTTCTGTTTTGTAATTCAGTTCAAGTGTAACGGTTTTTACATTCCCTCTAAAAGTGATACCTTAGAGAAGTGTCCTTTTCTGTGTGACTTATTTCACTTAGAATCGTCGTACCTAAATCCACTCATCATGCTGCTACTAACCTTATGACATTGATTTCATGGCTGAGTGATATTCCATTGTACATAAGGACCACAACTTCTTTATCCATTTTTCTCTTTCCTTGGATATTTAAGGTGGAATGAAGTGGAGGTCCTTGTCAACAGAGCAGCCCTAAACTTTGGGGTGCTTGTGTCTTGCTGATTTTTAATTTTCCCAATTTATACCCCCATGAGTGGAAGTGCCCTATGCTCTCTAAGCTGTGTTTTTCAGATGTTTCAGGACACACCGTACACTTCTCCAGAGTGGCTGTTGGCAATTTACATCCCGCCCATCAGTGTAGCAAGGCGCTCATTTCTCCATGGCCTGTCCTGCATTTCTGGTTTTGACACATTTTTCAGCATGGCCCTTTTGACCGATGGGAAGTGAGACTTCTTTGTAGCACTGATTTGCCTTTCCAGGTTGCTTGGTTGGCCAAAAAGGGCGTATGCGTTTTTTCCTGAATATATTCAGGAAAAAACGCATACGCCCTTTTTGGCCAAGGGCATCATTGTCAACATTTTGCCGCTTTTCATGTGCTTTAAAGGCGATTCGAATCTACCTCCTGAAATCTGTTTCCTGCAATTCTGCCTTGATTTCAAATCCTCCTCTTTGCCTTCCCTCAATATATTTGTGGACGAGAGTTATCATTTATAACTCTGCAGGTTTGTGAATTGCAGTGCCCTGAACCTCCATTTTACAACTCGCTTTTTTGGGAGCTGGCCGCAAAAGTGCAGGATGGCTTCAGGCCCTGTTCTGGATCCGGGGGGCAGGCTGAGCATGTGGTTAATTCTTCTTCCTGATGGGAAAATAGAGTGACCTGTGCCTGTCCCGACACCAAGAGCTAGTCTCTCGTTGGTTCCCCGTCTTCCCGTTCATCCTCAGGACAAATAGCAACCTGTACGGAACAGGAGGTTAAAGTTGCTGATGCTCCAAGTAGGGAGATTGCTAGTAAAGCGGCTGGAATGGCGAACCCGGGCACAAGGAGATGAGAAATGAGGTGCATTTTAGAAACCTTTCCCCATCACACGGTGTACTATCTTCTGGGTTTCTCATGCATGTTTTCGATGTAGGAAGATGCCCTTGAAGCTGGAGATTTGGGACCCATGCGATGGGTACCACGCAGTATTACTTTAAAGGGTCTGCGTTTGCTCACCCAACCTCACCAAACCTCTCAGCCCCAAGAGTGTCCACCCTTATGTCTCATCCAGCTGTGCGTCTAGATATGGTCAATCCAGGTTGCATCACAGCCCCTGAACTCATTGTGTAAGAATTTCTATCTCTTTCACTGTCGTTGTTTCATGGTTTTTTCAAAGTAATTTATTTTCATAATGGGGTTTAGCTGCTTTTCATGGCTGTGTTTATGCCGCTTTACACCCACTTGACACACTAACAGAGAGATATCAATACATAGGTTTTAAGATTATTACTAGTCAGATATATTCTTGTGCGGTGAATAGGGCGTGTTGAGTCCAGTTCTCTGAGCAAGGAGTAGGTCTTGTCTACTACATATTGGGTTTATGGAACGGTATCTGAGCTAATTTGAAACCCTTGTTTTATGTATCACCCCACCTCACCTTTCCCGTTAAACAGCCATAGTGTGTTTTCTGCATGTGTGACTCTGTTCTGTTTTGTAATTCAGTTCAAGTGTAACGGTTTTTACATTCCCTCTATCAGTGATACCTTATGAGAAGTGTCCTTTTCTGTGTGACTTATTTCACTTAGAATCGTCGTACCTAAATCCACTCATCATGCTGCTACTAACCTTACGACATTGATTTCCTGGCTGAGTGATATTCCATTGTACATAAGGACCACAACTTCTTTATCCATTTTTCTCTTTCCTGGGATATTTAAGGTGGAATGAAGTGGAGGTCCTTGTCAACAGAGCAGCCCTCAACTTTGGGGTGCTTGTGTCTTGCTGATTTTTCATTTTCCCAATTTATACCCCCATGAGTGGAAGTGCCCTATGCTCTCTAAGCTGTGTTTTTCAGATGTTTCAGGACACACCGTACACTTCTCCAGAGTGGCTGTTGGCAATTTACATCCCGCCCATCAGTGTAGCAAGTCTCCCATTTCTCCATGGCCTGTCCTGCATTTCTGGTTTTGACACTTTTTTCAGCATGGCCCTTTTGACCAATGGGAAGGGAGACTTCTCTGTAGCGGTGATTTGCCTTTCCAGGTTGCTTGGTTGGCCAAAAAGGGCGTATGCGTTTTTTCCTGAATATATTCAGGAAAAAACGCATACGCCCTTTTTGGCCAAGGGCATCATTGTCAACGTTTTGCCGCTTTTCATGTGCTTTAAAGGCGATTCGTATCTACCTCCTGAAATCTGTTTCGTGCAATTCTGCCTTGAATTCAAATCCTCTTCTTTGCCTTCCCTCAATATATTTGTGGATGAGAGTTATCATTTATAACTCTGCAGGTTTGTGAATTGCAGTGCCCTGAACCTCCATTTTACAACTCGCTTTTTTGGGAGCTGGCCGCAAAAGCACAGGATGGCTTCAGGCCCTGTTCTGGTTCTGGGGGGCAGGCTGAGCCTGTGGTTAATTCTTCTTCCTGATGGGAAAATAGAGTGACCTGTGCCTGTCCCGACACCAAGAGCTAGTCTCTCGTTGGTTCCCCGTCTTCCCGTTCATCCTCAGGACAAATTGCAACCTGTACGGAACAGGAGGTTAAAGGTGCTGATGCTCCAAGTAGGGAGATTGCTAGTAAAGCGGCTGGAATGGCGAACCCGGGCACAAGGAGATGAGAAATGAGGTGCATTTTAGAAACCTTTCCCCATCACACGGTGTACCATCTTCTGGGTTTCTCATGCATGTTTTCGATGTAGGAAGATGCCCTTGAACCTGGAGATTTGGGACCCATGCGATGGGTACCACGCAGTATTACTTTAAAGGGTCTGCGTTTGCTCACCCAACCTCACCAAACCTCTCAGCCCCAAGAGTGTCCACCCTTATGTCTCATCCAGCTGTGGGTCTAGATATGGTCAATCCAGGTTGCATCACAGCCCCTGAACTCATTGTGTAAGAATTTCTATCTCTTTCACTGTCGTTGTTTCATGGGTTTTTCAAAGTAATTTATTTTCATAATGGGGTTTAGCTGCTTTTCACGGCTGTGTTTATGCCGCTTTACACCCACTTGACACACTAACAGAGAGATATCAATACATAGGTTTTAAGATTATTACTAGTCAGATATATTCTTGTGCGGTGAATAGGGCATCTTGAGTCCAGTTCTCTGAGCAAGGAGTAGGTCTTGTCTACTACATATTGGGTTTATGGAACGGTATCTGAGCTAATTTGATACCCTTGTTTTATGTATCACCCCACCTCACCTTTCCCGTTAAGCAGCCATTGTCTGTTTTCTGCATGTGTGACTCTGTTCTGTTTTGTAATTCAGTTCAAGTGTAACGGTTTTTACATTCCCTCTAAAAATGATACCTTATGAGAAGTGTCCTTTTCTGTGTGACTTATTTCACTTAGAATCGTCGTACCTAAATCCACTCATCATGCTGCTAGTAACCTTATGACATTGATTTCATGGCTGAGTGATATTCCATTGTACATAAGGACCACAAATTCTTTATCCATTTTTCTCTTTCCTTGGATATTTAAGGTGGAATGAAGTGGAGGTCCTTGTCAACAGAGCAGCCCTAAACTTTGGGGTGCTTGTGTCTTGCTGATTTTTCATTTTCCCAATTTATACCCCCATGAGTGGAAGTGCCCTATGCTCTCTAAGCTGTGTTTTTCAGATGTTTCAGGACACACCGTACACTTCTCCAGAGTGGCTGTTGGCAATTTACATCCCGCCCATCAGTGTAGCATGGCTCTCATTTCTCCATGGCCTGTCCTGCATTTCTGGTTTTGACACATTTTTCAGCATGGCCCTTTTGACCGATGGGAAGTGAGACTTCTTTGTAGCGCTGATTTGCCTTTCCAGGTTGCTTGGTTGGCCAAAAAGGGCGTATGGGTTTTTTCCTGAATATATTCAGGAAAAAACGCATACGCCCTTTTTGGCCAAGGGCATCATTGTCAACATTTTGCCGCTTTTCATGTGCTTTAAAGGCGATTCGAATCTACCTCCTGAAATCTGTTTCGTGCAATTCTGCCTTGATTTCAAATCCTCTTCTTTGCCTTCCCTCAATATATTTGTGGACGAGAGTTATCATTTATAACTCTGCAGGTTTGTGAATTGCAGTGCCCTGAACCTCCATTTTACAACTCGCTTTTTTGGGAGCTGGCCACAAAAGTGCAGGATGGCTTCAGGCCCTGTTCTGGTTCCGGGGGGCAGGCTGAGCATGTGGTTAATTCTTCTTCCTGATGGGAAAATAGAGTGACCTGTGCCTGTCCCGACACCAAGAGCTAGTCTCTCGTTGGTTCCCCGTCTTCCCGTTCATCCTCAGGACAAATTGCAACCTGTACGGAACAGGAGGTTAAAGGTGCTGATGCTCCAAGTAGGGAGCTTGCTAGTAAAGCGGCTGGAATGGCGAACCCGGGCACAAGGAGATGAGAAATGAGGTGCGTTTTAGAAACCTTTCCCCATCACACGGTGTACCATCTTCTGGGTTTCTCATGCATGTTTTCGATGTAGGAAGATGCCCTTGAAGCTGGAGATTTGGGACCCATGCGATGGGTACCACGCAGTATTACTTTAAAGGGTCTGCGTTTGCTCACCCAACCTCACCAAACCTCTCAGCCCCAAGAGTGTCCACCCTTATGTCTCATCCAGCTCTGGGTCTAGATATGGTCAATCCAGGTTGCATCACAGCCCCTGAACTCATTGTGTAAGAATTTCTATCTCTTTCACTGTCGTTGTTTCATGGGTTTTTCAAAGTAATTTATTTTCATAATGGGGTTTAGCTGCTTTTCACGGCTGTGTTTATGCCGCTTTACACCCACTTGACACACTAACAGAGAGATATCAATACATAGGTTTTAAGATTATTACTAGTCAGATATATTCTTGTGCGGTGAATAGGGCGTGTTGAGTCCAGTTCTCTGAGCAAGGAGTAGGTCTTGTCTACTACATATTGGGTTTATGGAACAGTATCTGAGCTAATTTGATACCCTTGTTTTATGTATCACCCCACCTCACCTTTCCCGTTAAGCAGCCATAGTGTGTTTTCTGCATGTGTGACTCTGTTCTGTTTTGTAATTCAGTTCAAGTGTAACGGTTTTTACATTCCCTCTATCAGTGATACCTTATGAGAAGTGTCCTTTTCTGTGTGACTTATTTCACTTAGAATCGTCGTACCTAAATCCACTCATCATGCTGCTACTAACCTTATGACATTGATTTCATGGCTGAGTGATATTCCATTGTACATAAGGACCACAACTTCTTTATCCATTTTTCTCTTTCCTGGGATATTTAAGGTGGAATGAAGTGGAGGTCCTTGTCAACAGAGCAGCCCTCAACTTTGGGGTGCTTGTGTCTTGCTGATTTTTAATTTTCCCAATTTATACCCCCATGAGTGGAAGTGCCCTATGCTCTCTAAGCTGTGTTTTTCAGATGTTTCAGGACTCACCGGACACTTCTCCGGAGTGGCTCTTGGCAATTTACATCCCGCCCATCAGTGTAGCAAGGCTCCCATTTCTCCATGGCCTGTCCTGCATTTCTGGTTTTGACACTTTTTTCAGCATGGCCCTTTTGACCGATGGGAAGCGAGACTTGTTTGTAGCGCTGATTTGCCTTTCCAGGTTGCTTGGTTGGCCAAAAAGGGCGTATGCGTTTTTTCCTGAATATATTCAGGAAAAAACGCATACGCCCTTTTTGGCCAAGGGCATCATTGTCAACATTTTGCCGCTTCTCATGTGCTTTAAAGGCGATTCGTATCTACCTCCTGAAATCTGTTTCCTGCAATTCTGCCTTGATTTCAAATCCGCTTCTTTGCCTTCCCTCAATGTATTTGTGGACGAGAGTTATCATTTATAACTCTGCAGGTTTGTGAATTGCAGTGCCCTGAACCTCCATTTTACAACTCGTTTTTATGGGAGCTGGCCGCAAAATCGCAGAATGGCTTCAGGCCCTGTTCTGGTTCCGGGGGGCAGGCTGAGCCTGTGGTTAATTCTTCTTTCTGATGGGAAAATAGAGTGACCTGTGCCTGTCCCAACACCAAGAGCTAGTCTCTCGTTGGTTCCACGTCTTCCCGTTTATCCTCAGGACAAATTGCAACCTGCATGGAACAGGAGGTTAAAGGTGCTGATGCTCCAAGTAGGGAGCTTGCTAGTAAAGCGGCTGGAATGGCGAACCCGGGCACAAGGAGATGAGAAATGAGGTGCGTTTTAGAAACCTTTCCCCATCACACGGTGTACCATCTTCTGGGTTTCTCATGCATGTTTTTGATGTAGGAAGATGCCCTTGAACCTGGAGATTTGGGACCCATGCGATGGGTACCACGCAGTATTACTTTAAAGGGTCTGCGTTTGCTCACCCAACCTCACCAAACCTCTCAGCCCCAAGAGTGTCCACCCTTATGTCTCATCCAGCTGTGCGTCTAGATATGGTCAATCCAGGTTGCATCACAGCCCCTGAACTCATTGTGTAAGAATTTCTCTCTCTTTCACTGTCTTTGTTTCATGGGTGTTTCAAAGTAATTTATTTTTATAATGGGGTTTAGCTGCTTTTCACTGCTGTGTTTATGCCGCTTTACACCCACTTGACACACTAACAGAGAGATATCAATACATAGGTTTTACGATTATTATTAGTCAGATATATTCTAGTGTGGTGAATAGGGCGTGTTGAGTCCAGTTCTCTGAGCAAGGAGTAGGTCTTGTCTATTACATATTGGGTTTATGGAACGGTATCTGAGCTAATTTGATACCCTTGTTTTATGTATCACCCCACCTCACCTTTCCCGTTAAGCAGCCATAGTGTGTTTTCTGCATGTGTGACTCTGTTCTGTTTTGTAATTCAGTTCAAGTGTAACGGTTTTTACATTCCCTCTATCAGTGATACCTTATGAGAAGTGTCCTTTTCTGTGTGACTTATTTCACTTAGAATCGTCGTACCTAAATCCACTCATCATGCTGCTACTAACCTTACGACATTGATTTCCTGGCTGAGTGATATTCCATTGTACATAAGGACCACAACTTCTTTATCCATTTTTCTCTTTCCTGGGATATTTAAGGTGGAATGAAGTGGAGGTCCTTGTCAACAGAGCAGCCCTCAACTTTGGGGTGCTTGTGTCTTGCTGATTTTTCATTTTCCCAATTTATACCCCCATGAGTGGAAGTGCCCTATGCTCTCTAAGCTGTGTTTTTCAGATGTTTCAGGACTCACCGGACACTTCTCCAGAGTGGCTCTTGGCAATTTACATCCCGCCCATCAGTGTAGCAAGGCTCCCATTTCTCCATGGCCTGTCCTGCATTTCTGGTTTTGACACTTTTTTCAGCATGGCCCTTTTGACCGATGGGAAGCGAGACTTCTTTGTAGCGCTGATATGCCTTTCCAGGTTCCTTGGTTGGCCAAAAAGGGCGTATGCGTTTTTTCCTGAATATATTCAGGAAAAAACGCATACGCCCTTTTTGGCCAAGGGCATCATTGTCAACGTTTTGCCGCTTTTCATGTGCTTTAAAGGTGATTCGTATCTACCTCCTGAAATCTGTTTCCTGCAATTCTGCCTTGATTTCAAATCCTCTTCTTTGCCTTCCCTCAATATATTTGTGGACGAGAGTTATCATTTATAACTCTGCAGGTTTGTGAATCGCAGTGCCCTGAACCTCCATTTTACAACTCGCTTTTTTGGGAGCTGGCCGGAAAAGCACAGGATGGCTTCAGGCCCTGTTCTGGTTCTGGGGGGCAGGCTGAGCCTGTGGTTAATTCTTCTTCCTGATGGGAAAATAGAGTGACCTGTGCCTGTCCCGACACCAAGAGCTAGTCTCTCGTTGGTTCCCCGTCTTCCCGTTCATCCTCAGGACAAATTGCAACCTGTACGGAACAGGAGGTTAAAGGTGCTGATGCTCCAAGTAGGGAGATTGCTAGTAAAGCGGCTGGAATGGCGAAACCGGGCACAAGGAGATGAGAAATGAGGTGCATTTTAGAAACCTTTCCCCATCACACGGTGTACCATCTTCTGGGTTTCTCATGCATGTTTTCGATGTAGGAAGATGCCCTTGAACCTGGAGATTTGGGACCCATGCGATGGGTACCACGCAGTATTACTTTAAAGGGTCTGCGTTTGCTCACCCAACCTCACCAAACCTCTCAGCCCCAAGAGTGTCCACCCTTATGTCTCATCCAGCTGTGGGTCTAGATATGGTCAATCAAGGTTGCATCACAGCCCCTGAACTCATTGTGTAAGAATTTCTATCTCTTTCACTGTCGTTGTTTCATGGGTTTTTCAAAGTAATTTATTTTCATAATGGGGTTTAGCTGCTTTTCACGGCTGTGTTTATGCCGCTTTACACCCACTTGACACACTAACAGAGAGATATCAATACATAGGTTTTAAGATTATTACTAGTCAGATATATTCTTGTGCGGTGAATAGGGCGTCTTGAGTCCAGTTCTCTGAGCAAGGAGTAGGTCTTGTCTACTACATATTGGGTTTATGGAACGGTATCTGAGCTAATTTGATACCCTTGTTTTATGTATCACCCCACCTCACCTTTCCCGTTAAGCAGCCATTGTCTGTTTTCTGCATGTGTGACTCTGTTCTGTTTTGTAATTCAGTTCAAGTGTAACGGTTTTTACATTCCCTCTAAAAGTGATACCTTAGAGAAGTGTCCTTTTCTGTGTGACTTATTTCACTTAGAATCGTCGTACCTAAATCCACTCATCATGCTGCTACTAACCTTATGACATTGATTTCATGGCTGAGTGATATTCCATTGTACATAAGGACCACAACTTCTTTATCCATTTTTCTCTTTCCTTGGATATTTAAGGTGGAATGAAGTGGAGGTCCTTGTCAACAGAGCAGCCCTAAACTTTGGGGTGCTTGTGTCTTGCTGATTTTTAATTTTCCCAATTTATACCCCCATGAGTGGAAGTGCCCTATGCTCTCTAAGCTGTGTTTTTCAGATGTTTCAGGACACACCGTACACTTCTCCAGAGTGGCTGTTGGCAATTTACATCCCGCCCATCAGTGTAGCAAGGCGCTCATTTCTCCATGGCCTGTCCTGCATTTCTGGTTTTGACACATTTTTCAGCATGGCCCTTTTGACCGATGGGAAGTGAGACTTCTTTGTAGCACTGATTTGCCTTTCCAGGTTGCTTGGTTGGCCAAAAAGGGCGTATGGGTTTTTTCCTGAATATATTCAGGAAAAAACGCATACGCCCTTTTTGGCCAAGGGCATCATTGTCAACATTTTGCCGCTTTTCATGTGCTTTAAAGGCGATTCGAATCTACCTCCTGAAATCTGTTTCCTGCAATTCTGCCTTGATTTCAAATCCTCCTCTTTGCCTTCCCTCAATATATTTGTGGACGAGAGTTATCATTTATAACTCTGCAGGTTTGTGAATTGCAGTGCCCTGAACCTCCATTTTACAACTCGCTTTTTTGGGAGCTGGCCGCAAAAGTGCAGGATGGCTTCAGGCCCTGTTCTGGATCCGGGGGGCAGGCTGAGCATGTGGTTAATTCTTCTTCCTGATGGGAAAATAGAGTGACCTGTGCCTGTCCCGACACCAAGAGCTAGTCTCTCGTTGGTTCCCCGTCTTCCCGTTCATCCTCAGGACAAATAGCAACCTGTACGGAACAGGAGGTTAAAGTTGCTGATGCTCCAAGTAGGGAGATTGCTAGTAAAGCGGCTGGAATGGCGAACCCGGGCACAAGGAGATGAGAAATGAGGTGCATTTTAGAAACCTTTCCCCATCACACGGTGTACTATCTTCTGGGTTTCTCATGCATGTTTTCGATGTAGGAAGATGCCCTTGAAGCTGGAGATTTGGGACCCATGCGATGGGTACCACGCAGTATTACTTTAAAGGGTCTGCATTTGCTCACCCAACCTCACCAAACCTCTCAGCCCCAAGAGTGTCCACCCTTATGTCTCATCCAGCTGTGCGTCTAGATATGGTCAATCCAGGTTGCATCACAGCCCCTGAACTCATTGTGTAAGAATTTCTATCTCTTTCACTGTCGTTGTTTCATGGTTTTTTCAAAGTAATTTATTTTCATAATGGGGTTTAGCTGCTTTTCATGGCTGTGTTTATGCCGCTTTACACCCACTTGACACACTAACAGAGAGATATCAATACATAGGTTTTAAGATTATTACTAGTCAGATATATTCTTGTGCGGTGAATAGGGCGTGTTGAGTCCAGTTCTCTGAGCAAGGAGTAGGTCTTGTCTACTACATATTGGGTTTATGGAACGGTATCTGAGCTAATTTGAAACCCTTGTTTTATGTATCACCCCACCTCACCTTTCCCGTTAAACAGCCATAGTGTGTTTTCTGCATGTGTGACTCTGTTCTGTTTTGTAATTCAGTTCAAGTGTAACGGTTTTTACATTCCCTCTATCAGTGATACCTTATGAGAAGTGTCCTTTTCTGTGTGACTTATTTCACTTAGAATCGTCGTACCTAAATCCACTCATCATGCTGCTACTAACCTTACGACATTGATTTCCTGGCTGAGTGATATTCCATTGTACATAAGGACCACAACTTCTTTATCCATTTTTCTCTTTCCTGGGATATTTAAGGTGGAATGAAGTGGAGGTCCTTGTCAACAGAGCAGCCCTCAACTTTGGGGTGCTTGTGTCTTGCTGATTTTTCATTTTCCCAATTTATACCCCCATGAGTGGAAGTGCCCTATGCTCTCTAAGCTGTGTTTTTCAGATGTTTCAGGACACACCGTACACTTCTCCAGAGTGGCTGTTGGCAATTTACATCCCGCCCATCAGTGTAGCAAGTCTCCCATTTCTCCATGGCCTGTCCTGCATTTCTGGTTTTGACACTTTTTTCAGCATGGCCCTTTTGACCAATGGGAAGGGAGACTTCTCTGTAGCGGTGATTTGCCTTTCCAGGTTGCTTGGTTGGCCAAAAAGGGCGTATGCGTTTTTTCCTGAATATATTCAGGAAAAAACGCATACGCCCTTTTTGGCCAAGGGCATCATTGTCAACGTTTTGCCGCTTTTCATGTGCTTTAAAGGCGATTCGTATCTACCTCCTGAAATCTGTTTCGTGCAATTCTGCCTTGAATTCAAATCCTCTTCTTTGCCTTCCCTCAATATATTTGTGGATGAGAGTTATCATTTATAACTCTGCAGGTTTGTGAATTGCAGTGCCCTGAACCTCCATTTTACAACTCGCTTTTTTGGGAGCTGGCCGCAAAAGCACAGGATGGCTTCAGGCCCTGTTCTGGTTCTGGGGGGCAGGCTGAGCCTGTGGTTAATTCTTCTTCCTGATGGGAAAATAGAGTGACCTGTGCCTGTCCCGACACCAAGAGCTAGTCTCTCGTTGGTTCCCCGTCTTCCCGTTCATCCTCAGGACAAATTGCAACCTGTACGGAACAGGAGGTTAAAGGTGCTGATGCTCCAAGTAGGGAGATTGCTAGTAAAGCGGCTGGAATGGCGAACCCGGGCACAAGGAGATGAGAAATGAGGTGCATTTTAGAAACCTTTCCCCATCACACGGTGTACCATCTTCTGGGTTTCTCATGCATGTTTTCGATGTAGGAAGATGCCCTTGAACCTGGAGATTTGGGACCCATGCGATGGGTACCACGCAGTATTACTTTAAAGGGTCTGCGTTTGCTCACCCAACCTCACCAAACCTCTCAGCCCCAAGAGTGTCCACCCTTATGTCTCATCCAGCTGTGGGTCTAGATATGGTCAATCCAGGTTGCATCACAGCCCCTGAACTCATTGTGTAAGAATTTCTATCTCTTTCACTGTCGTTGTTTCATGGGTTTTTCAAAGTAATTTATTTTCATAATGGGGTTTAGCTGCTTTTCTCGGCTGTGTTTATGCCGCTTTACACCCACTTGACACACTAACAGAGAGATATCAATACATAGGTTTTAAGATTATTACTAGTCAGATATATTCTTGTGCGGTGAATAGGGCATCTTGAGTCCAGTTCTCTGAGCAAGGAGTAGGTCTTGTCTACTACATATTGGGTTTATGGAACGGTATCTGAGCTAATTTGATACCCTTGTTTTATGTATCACCCCACCTCACCTTTCCCGTTAAGCAGCCATTGTCTGTTTTCTGCATGTGTGACTCTGTTCTGTTTTGTAATTCAGTTCAAGTGTAACGGTTTTTACATTCCCTCTAAAAATGATACCTTATGAGAAGTGTCCTTTTCTGTGTGACTTATTTCACTTAGAATCGTCGTATCTAAATCCACTCATCATGCTGCTAGTAACCTTATGACATTGATTTCATGGCTGAGTGATATTCCATTGTACATAAGGACCACAACTTCTTTATCCATTTTTCTCTTTCCTTGGATATTTAAGGTGGAATGAAGTGGAGGTCCTTGTCAACAGAGCAGCCCTAAACTTTGGGGTGCTTGTGTCTTGCTGATTTTTCATTTTCCCAATTTATACCCCCATGAGTGGAAGTGCCCTATGCTCTCTAAGCTGTGTTTTTCAGATGTTTCAGGACACACCGTACACTTCTCCAGAGTGGCTGTTGGCAATTTACATCCCGCCCATCAGTGTAGCAAGGCTCTCATTTCTCCATGGCCTGTCCTGCATTTCTGGTTTTGACACATTTTTCAGCATGGCCCTTTTGACCGATGGGAAGTGAGACTTCTTTGTAGCGCTGATTTGCCTTTCCAGGTTGCTTGGTTGGCCAAAAAGGGCGTATGGGTTTTTTCCTGAATATATTCAGGAAAAAACGCATACGCCCTTTTTGGCCAAGGGCATCATTGTCAACATTTTGCCGCTTTTCATGTGCTTTAAAGGCGATTCGAATCTACCTCCTGAAATCTGTTTCGTGCAATTCTGCCTTGATTTCAAATCCTCTTCTTTGCCTTCCCTCAATATATTTGTGGACGAGAGTTATCATTTATAACTCTGCAGGTTTGTGAATTGCAGTGCCCTGAACCTCCATTTTACAACTCGCTTTTTTGGGAGCTGGCCACAAAAGTGCAGGATGGCTTCAGGCCCTGTTCTGGTTCCGGGGGGCAGGCTGAGCATGTGGTTAATTCTTCTTCCTGATGGGAAAATAGAGTGACCTGTGCCTGTCCCGACACCAAGAGCTAGTCTCTCGTTGGTTCCCCGTCTTCCCGTTCATCCTCAGGACAAATTGCAACCTGTACGGAACAGGAGGTTAAAGGTGCTGATGCTCCAAGTAGGGAGCTTGCTAGTAAAGCGGCTGGAATGGCGAACCCGGGCACAAGGAGATGAGAAATGAGGTGCGTTTTAGAAACCTTTCCCCATCACACGGTGTACCATCTTCTGGGTTTCTCATGCATGTTTTCGATGTAGGAAGATGCCCTTGAAGCTGGAGATTTGGGACCCATGCGATGGGTACCACGCAGTATTACTTTAAAGGGTCTGCGTTTGCTCACCCAACCTCACCAAACCTCTCAGCCCCAAGAGTGTCCACCCTTATGTCTCATCCAGCTCTGGGTCTAGATATGGTCAATCCAGGTTGCATCACAGCCCCTGAACTCATTGTGTAAGAATTTCTATCTCTTTCACTGTCGTTGTTTCATGGGTTTTTCAAAGTAATTTATTTTCATAATGGGGTTTAGCTGCTTTTCACGGCTGTGTTTATGCCGCTTTACACCCACTTGACACACTAACAGAGAGATATCAATACATAGGTTTTAAGATTATTACTAGTCAGATATATTCTTGTGCGGTGAATAGGGCGTGTTGAGTCCAGTTCTCTGAGCAAGGAGTAGGTCTTGTCTACTACATATTGGGTTTATGGAACAGTATCTGAGCTAATTTGATACCCTTGTTTTATGTATCACCCCACCTCACCTTTCCCGTTAAGCAGCCATAGTGTGTTTTCTGCATGTGTGACTCTGTTCTGTTTTGTAATTCAGTTCAAGTGTAACGGTTTTTACATTCCCTCTATCAGTGATACCTTATGAGAAGTGTCCTTTTCTGTGTGACTTATTTCACTTAGAATCGTCGTACCTAAATCCACTCATCATGCTGCTACTAACCTTATGACATTGATTTCATGGCTGAGTGATATTCCATTGTACATAAGGACCACAACTTCTTTATCCATTTTTCTCTTTCCTGGGATATTTAAGGTGGAATGAAGTGGAGGTCCTTGTCAACAGAGCAGCCCTCAACTTTGGGGTGCTTGTGTCTTGCTGATTTTTAATTTTCCCAATTTATACCCCCATGAGTGGAAGTGCCCTATGCTCTCTAAGCTGTGTTTTTCAGATGTTTCAGGACTCACCGGACACTTCTCCGGAGTGGCTCTTGGCAATTTACATCCCGCCCATCAGTGTAGCAAGGCTCCCATTTCTCCATGGCCTGTCCTGCATTTCTGGTTTTGACACTTTTTTCAGCATGGCCCTTTTGACCGATGGGAAGCGAGACTTGTTTGTAGCGCTGATTTGCCTTTCCAGGTTGCTTGGTTGGCCAAAAAGGGCGTATGCGTTTTTTCCTGAATATATTCAGGAAAAAACGCATACGCCCTTTTTGGCCAAGGGCATCATTGTCAACGTTTTGCCGCTTCTCATGTGCTTTAAAGGCGATTCGTATCTACCTCCTGAAATCTGTTTCCTGCAATTCTGCCTTGATTTCAAATCCGCTTCTTTGCCTTCCCTCAATGTATTTGTGGACGAGAGTTATCATTTATAACTCTGCAGGTTTGTGAATTGCAGTGCCCTGAACCTCCATTTTACAACTCGTTTTTATGGGAGCTGGCCGCAAAATCGCAGAATGGCTTCAGGCCCTGTTCTGGTTCCGGGGGGCAGGCTGAGCCTGTGGTTAATTCTTCTTTCTGATGGGAAAATAGAGTGACCTGTGCCTGTCCCAACACCAAGAGCTAGTCTCTCGTTGGTTCCACGTCTTCCCGTTTATCCTCAGGACAAATTGCAACCTGCATGGAACAGGAGGTTAAAGGTGCTGATGCTCCAAGTAGGGAGCTTGCTAGTAAAGCGGCTGGAATGGCGAACCCGGGCACAAGGAGATGAGAAATGAGGTGCGTTTTAGAAACCTTTCCCCATCACACGGTGTACCATCTTCTGGGTTTCTCATGCATGTTTTTGATGTAGGAAGATGCCCTTGAACCTGGAGATTTGGGACCCATGCGATGGGTACCACGCAGTATTACTTTAAAGGGTCTGCGTTTGCTCACCCAACCTCACCAAACCTCTCAGCCCCAAGAGTGTCCACCCTTATGTCTCATCCAGCTGTGCGTCTAGATATGGTCAATCCAGGTTGCATCACAGCCCCTGAACTCATTGTGTAAGAATTTCTCTCTCTTTCACTGTCTTTGTTTCATGGGTGTTTCAAAGTAATTTATTTTTATAATGGGGTTTAGCTGCTTTTCACTGCTGTGTTTATGCCGCTTTACACCCACTTGACACACTAACAGAGAGATATCAATACATAGGTTTTACGATTATTATTAGTCAGATATATTCTAGTGTGGTGAATAGGGCGTGTTGAGTCCAGTTCTCTGAGCAAGGAGTAGGTCTTGTCTATTACATATTGGGTTTATGGAACGGTATCTGAGCTAATTTGATACCCTTGTTTTATGTATCACCCCACCTCACCTTTCCCGTTAAGCAGCCATAGTGTGTTTTCTGCATGTGTGACTCTGTTCTGTTTTGTAATTCAGTTCAAGTGTAACGGTTTTTACATTCCCTCTATCAGTGATACCTTATGAGAAGTGTCCTTTTCTGTGTGACTTATTTCACTTAGAATCGTCGTACCTAAATCCACTCATCATGCTGCTACTAACCTTACGACATTGATTTCCTGGCTGAGTGATATTCCATTGTACATAAGGACCACAACTTCTTTATCCATTTTTCTCTTTCCTGGGATATTTAAGGTGGAATGAAGTGGAGGTCCTTGTCAACAGAGCAGCCCTCAACTTTGGGGTGCTTGTGTCTTGCTGATTTTTCATTTTCCCAATTTATACCCCCATGAGTGGAAGTGCCCTATGCTCTCTAAGCTGTGTTTTTCAGATGTTTCAGGACTCACCGGACACTTCTCCAGAGTGGCTCTTGGCAATTTACATCCCGCCCATCAGTGTAGCAAGGCTCCCATTTCTCCATGGCCTGTCCTGCATTTCTGGTTTTGACACTTTTTTCAGCATGGCCCTTTTGACCGATGGGAAGCGAGACTTCTTTGTAGCGCTGATATGCCTTTCCAGGTTCCTTGGTTGGCCAAAAAGGGCGTATGCGTTTTTTCCTGAATATATTCAGGAAAAAACGCATACGCCCTTTTTGGCCAAGGGCATCATTGTCAACGTTTTGCCGCTTTTCATGTGCTTTAAAGGTGATTCGTATCTACCTCCTGAAATCTGTTTCCTGCAATTCTGCCTTGATTTCAAATCCTCTTCTTTGCCTTCCCTCAATATATTTGTGGACGAGAGTTATCATTTATAACTCTGCAGGTTTGTGAATTGCAGTGCCCTGAACCTCCATTTTACAACTCGTTTTTATGGGAGCTGGCCACAAAATCGCAGAATGGCTTCAGGCCCTGTTCTGGTTCCGGGGGGCAGGCTGAGCCTGTGGTTAATTCTTCTTTCTGATGGGAAAATAGAGTGACCTGTGCCTGTCCCAACACCAAGAGCTAGTCTCTCGTTGGTTCCACGTCTTCCCGTTTATCCTCAGGACAAATTGCAACCTGTATGGAACAGGAGGTTAAAGGTGCTGATGCTCCAAGTAGGGAGCTTGCTAGTAAAGCGGCTGGAATGGCGAACCCGGGCACAAGGAGATGAGAAATGAGGTGCGTTTTAGAAACCTTTCCCCATCACACGGTGTACCATCTTCTGGGTTTCTCATGCATGTTTTTGATGTAGGAAGATGCCCTTGAACCTGGAGATTTGGGACCCATGCGATGGGTACCACGCAGTATTCCTTTAAAGGGTCTGCGTTTGCTCACCCAACCTCACCAAACCTCTCAGCCCCAAGAGTGTCCACCCTTATGTCTCATCCAGCTGTGCGTCTAGATATGGTCAATCCAGGTTGCATCACAGCCCCTGAACGCATTGTGTAAGAATTTCTCTCTCTTTCACTGTCTTTGTTTCATGGGTGTTTCAAAGTAATTTATTTTTATAATGGGGTTTAGCTGCTTTTCACTGCTGTGTTTATGCCGCTTTACACCCACTTGACACACTAACAGAGAGATATCAATACATAGGTTTTACGATTATTATTAGTCAGATATATTCTTGTGCGGTGAATAGGGCGTGTTGAGTCCAGTTCTCTGAGCAAGGAATAGGTCTTGTCTATTACATATTGGGTTTATGGAACGGTATCTGAGCTAATTTGATACCCTTGTTTTATGTATCACCCCACCTCACCTTTCCCGTTAAGCAGCCATAGTGTATTTTCTGCATGTGTGACTCTGTTCTGTTTTGTAATTCAGTTCAAGTGTAACGGTTTTTACATTCCCTCTATCAGTGATACCTTATGAGAAGTGTCCTTTTCTGTGTGACTTATTTCACTTAGAATCGTCGTACCTAAATCCACTCATCATGCTGCTACTAACCTTACGACATTTATTTCCTGGCTGAGTGATATTCCAATGTACATAAGGACCACAACTTCTTTCTCCATTTTTCTCTTTCCTGGGATATTTAAGGTGGAATGAAGTGGAGGTCCTGCTCAACAGAGCAGCCCTAAACTTTGCGGTGCTTGTGTCTTGCTGATTTTTAATTTTCCCAATTTATACCCCCATGAGTGGAAGTGCCCTATGCTCTCTAAGCTGTGTTTTTCAGATGTTTCAGGACTCACCGGACACTTCTCCAGAGTGGCTCTTGGCAATTTACATCCCGCCCATCAGTGTAGCAAGGCTCCCATTTCTCCATGGCCTGTCCTGCATTTCTGGTTTTGACACTTTTTTCAGCATGGCCCTTTTGACCGATGGGAAGCGAGACTTCTTTGTAGCGCTGATTTGCGTTTCCTGGTGGCTTGGTTGGCCAAAAAGGGCGTATGCGTTTTTTCCTGAATATATTCAGGAAAAAACGCATACGCCCTTTTTGGCCAAGGGCATCATTGTCAACGTTTTGCCGCTTTTCATGTGCTTTAAAGGCGATTCGTATCTACCTCCTGAAATCTGTTTCCTGCAATTCTGCCTTGATTTCAAATCCTCTTCTTTGCCTTCCCTCAATATATTTGTGGACGAGAGTTATCATTTATAACTCTGCAGGTTTGTGAATTGCAGTGCCCTGAACCTCCATTTTACAACTCGTTTTTATGGGAGCTGGCCGCAAAATCGCAGAATGGCTTCAGGCCCTGTTCTGGTTCCGGGGGGCAGGCTGAGCCTGTGGTTAATTCTTCTTTCTGATGGGAAAATAGAGTGACCTGTGCCTGTCCCAACACCAAGAGCTAGTCTCTCGTTGGTTCCACGTCTTCCCGTTTATCCTCAGGACAAATTGCAACCTGTATGGAACAGGAGGTTAAAGGTGCTGATGCTCCAAGTAGGGAGCTTTCTAGTAAAGCGGCTGGAATGGCAAACCCGGGCACAAGGAGATGAGAAATGAGGTGCGTTTTAGAAACCTTTCCCCATCACACGGTGTACCATCTTCTGGGTTTCTCATGCATGTTTTTGATGTAGGAAGATGCCCTTGAACCTGGAGATTTGGGACCCATGCGATGGGTACCACGCAGTATTCCTTTAAAGGGTCTGCGTTTGCTCACCCAACCTCACCAAACCTCTCAGCCCCAAGAGTGTCCACCCTTATGTCTCATCCAGCTGTGCGTCTAGATATGGTCAATCCAGGTTGCTTCACAGCCCCTGAACGCATTGTGTAAGAATTTCTCTCTCTTTCACTGTCTTTGTTTCATAGGTGTTTCAAAGTAATTTATTTTTATAATGGGGTTTAGCTGCTTTTCACTGCTGTGTTTATGCCGCTTTACACCCACTTGACACACTAACAGAGAGATATCAATACATAGGTTTTACGATTATTATTAGTCAGATATATTCTTGTGCGGTGAATAGGGCGTGTTGAGTCCAGTTCTCTGAGCAAGGAGTAGGTCTTGTCTATTACATATTGGGTTTATGGAACGGTATCTGAGCTAATTTGATACCCTTGTTTTATGTATCACCCCACCTCACCTTTCCCGTTAAGCAGCCATAGTGTGTTTTCTGCATGTGTGACTCTGTTCTGTTTTGTAATTCAGTTCAAGTGTAACGGTTTTTACATTCCCTCTATCAGTGATACCTTATGAGAAGTGTCCTTTTCTGTGTGACTTATTTCACTTAGAATCGTCGTACCTAAATCCACTCATCATGCTGCTACTAACCTTACGACATTGATTTCATGGCTGAGTGATATTCCATTGTACATAAGGACCACAACTTCTTTACCCATTTTTCTCTTTCCTGGGATATTTAAGGTGGAATGAAGTGGAGGTCCTGGTCAAGAGAGCAGCCCTAAACTTTGGGGTGCTTGTGTCTTGCTGATTTTTAATTTTCCCAATTTATACCCCCATGAGTGGAAGTGCCCTATGCTCTCTAAGCTGTGTTTTTCAGATGTTTCAGGACTCACCGGACACTTCTCCGGAGTGGCTCTTGGCAATTTACATCCCGCCCATCAGTGTAGCAAGGCTCCCATTTCTCCATGGCCTGTCCTGCATTTCTGGTTTTGACACTTTTTTCAGCATGGCCCTTTGGACCGATGGGAAACGAGACTTGTTTGTAGCGCTGATTTGCCTTTCCAGGTTGCTTGGTTGGCCAAAAAGGGCGTATGCGTTTTTTCCTGAATATATTCAGGAAAAAACGCATACGCCCTTTTTGGCCAAGGGCATCATTGTCAACGTTTTGCCGCTTCTCATGTGCTTTAAAGGCGATTCGTATCTACCTCCTGAAATCTGTTTCCTGCAATTCTGCCTTGATTTCAAATCCGCTTCTTTGCCTTCCCTCAATATATTTGTGGACGAGAGTTATCATTTATAACTCTGCAGGTTTGTGAATTGCAGTGCCCTGAACCTCCATTTTACAACTCGTTTTTATGGTAGCTGGCCGCAAAATTGCAGAATGGCTTCAGGCCCTCTTCTGGTTCCGGGGGGCAGGCTGAGCCTGTGGT
The DNA here is from genome assembly GCF_965194805.1 of Balaenoptera borealis. NCBI lineage: Eukaryota > Metazoa > Chordata > Mammalia > Artiodactyla > Balaenopteridae > Balaenoptera > Balaenoptera borealis. The sequence goes on along the minus strand of NW_028123556.1, from coordinate 163,584 downwards.
TAATTCTTCTTTCTGATGGGAAAATAGAGTGACCTGTGCCTGTCTCAACACCAAGAGCTAGTCTCTCGTTGGTTCCACGTCTTCCCGTTTATCCTCAGGACAAATTGCAACCTGCATGGAACAGGAGGTTAAAGGTGCTGATGCTCCAAGTAGGGAGCTTGCTAGTAAAGCGGCTGGAATGGCGAACCCGGGCACAAGGAGATGAGAAATGAGGTGCGTTTTAGAAACCTTTCCCCATCACACGGTGTACCATCTTCTGGGTTTCTCATGCATGTTTTCGATGTAGGAAGATGTCCTTGAACCTGGAGATTTGGGACCCATGCGATGGGTACCACGCAGTATTACTTTAAAGGGTCTGCGTTTGCTCACCCAACCTCACCAAACCTCTCAGCCCCAAGAGTGTCCACCCTTATGTCTCATCCAGCTGTGCGTCTAGATATGGTCAATCCAGGTTGCATCACAGCCCCTGAACGCATTGTGTAAGAATTTCTCTCTCTTTCACTGTCTTTGTTTCATGGGTGTTTCAAAGTAATTTATTTTTATAATGGGGTTTAGCTGCTTTTCACTGCTGTGTTTATGCCGCTTTACACCCACTTGACACAATAACAGAGAGATATCAATACATAGGTTTTACGATTATTATTAGTCAGATATATTCTTGTGCGGTGAATAGGGCGTGTTGAGTCCAGTTCTCTGAGCAAGGAGTAGGTCTTGTCTATTACATATTGGGTTTATGGAACGGTATCTGAGCTAATTTGATACCCTTGTTTTATGTATCACCCCACCTCACCTTTCCCGTTAAGCAGCCATAGTGTGTTTTCTGCATGTGTGACTCTGTTCTGTTTTGTAATTCAGTTCAAGTGTAACGGTTTTTACATTCCCTCTATCAGTGATACCTTATGAGAAGTGTCCTTTTCTGTGTGACTTATTTCACTTAGAATCGTCGTACCTAAATCCACTCATCATGCTGCTACTAACCTTACGACATTGATTTCATGGCTGAGTGGTATTCCATTGTACATAAGGACCACAACTTCTTTATCCATTTTTCTCTTTCCTGGGATATTGAAGGTGGAATGAAGTGGAGGTCCTGGTCAACAGAGCAGCCCTAAACTTTGGGGTGCTTGTGTCTTGCTGATTTTTAATTTTCCCAATTTATACCCCCATGAGTGGAAGTGCCCTATGCTCTCTAAGCTGTGTTTTTCAGATGTTTCAGGACTCACCGGACACTTCTCCGGAGTGGCTTTTGGCAATTTACATCACGCCCATCAGTGTAGCAAGGCTCCCATTTCTCCATGGCCTGTCCTGCATTTCTGGTTTTGACACTTTTTTCAGCATGGCCCTTTTGACCGATGGGAAGCGAGACTTCTTTGTAGCTCTGATTTGCCTTTCCAGGTTGCTTGGTTGGCCAAAAAGGGCGTATGCGTTTTTTCCTGAATATATTCAGGAAAAAACGCATACGCCCTTTTTGGCCAAGGGCATCATTGTCAACGTTTTGCCGCTTCTCATGTGCTTTAAAGGCGATTCGTATCTACCTCCTGAAATCTGTTTCCTGCAATTCTTCCTTGATTTCAAATCCGCTTCTTTGCCTTCCCTCAATATATTTGTGGACGAGAGTTATCATTTATAACTCTGCAGGTTTGTGAATTGCAGTGCCCTGAACCTCCATTTTACAACTCGTTTTTATGGGAGCTGGCCGCAAAATTGCAGAATGGCTTCAGGCCCTGTTCTGGTTCCGGGGGGCAGGCTGAGCCTGTGGTTAATTCTTCTTTCTGATGGGAAAATAGAGTGACCTGTGCCTGTCCCAACACCAAGAGCTAGTCTCTCGTTGGTTCCACGTCTTCCCGTTTATCCTCAGGACAAATTGCAACCTGCATGGAACAGGAGGTTAAAGGTGCTGATGCTCCAAGTAGGGAGCTTGCTAGTAAAGCGGCTGGAATGGCGAACCCGGGCACAAGGAGATGAGAAATGAGGTGCGTTTTAGAAACCTTTCCCCATCACACGGTGTACCATCTTCTGGGTTTCTCATGCATGTTTTCGATGTAGGAAGATGTCCTTGAACCTGGAGATTTGGGACCCATGCGATGGGTACCACACAGTATTACTTTAAAGGGTCTGCGTTTGCTCACCCAACCTCACCAAACCTCTCAGCCCCAAGAATGTCCACCCTTATGTCTCATCCAGCTGTGCGTCTAGATATGGTCAATCCAGGTTGCATCACAGCCCCTGAACGCATTGTGTAAGAATTTCTCTCTCTTTCACTGTCTTTGTTTCATGGGTGTTTCAAAGTAATTTATTTTTATAATGGGGTTTAGCTGCTTTTCACTGCTGTGTTTATGCCGCTTTACACCCACTTGACACAATAACAGAGAGATATCAATACATAGGTTTTACGATTATTATTAGTCAGATATATTCTTGTGCGGTGAATAGGGCGTGTTGAGTCCAGTTCTCTGAGCAAGGAGTAGGTCTTGTCTATTACATATTGGGTTTATGGAACGGTATCTGAGCTAATTTGATACCCTTGTTTTATGTATCACCCCACCTCACCTTTCCCGTTAAGCAGCCATAGTGTGTTTTCTGCATGTGTGACTCTGTTCTGTTTTGTAATTCAGTTCAAGTGTAACGGTTTTTACATTCCCTCTATCAGTGATACCTTATGAGAAGTGTCCTTTTCTGTGTGACTTATTTCACTTAGAATCGTCGTACCTAAATCCACTCATCATGCTGCTACTAACCTTACGACATTGATTTCATGGCTGAGTGGTATTCCATTGTACATAAGGACCACAACTTCTTTATCCATTTTTCTCTTTCCTGGGATATTTAAGGTGGAATGAAGTGGAGGTCCTGGTCAACAGAGCAGCCCTAAACTTTGGGGTGCTTGTGTCTTGCTGATTTTTAATTTTCCCAATTTATACCCCCATGAGTGGAAGTGCCCTATGCTCTCTAAGCTGTGTTTTTCAGATGTTTCAGGACTCACCGGACACTTCTCCGGAGTGACTTTTGGCAATTTACATCCCGCCCATCAGTGTAGCAAGGCTCCCATTTCTCCATGGCCTGTCCTGCATTTCTGGTTTTGACACTTTTTTCAGCATGGCCCTTTTGACGGATGGGAAGCGAGACTTATTTGTAGCGCTGATTTGCCTTTCCAGGTGGCTTGGTTGGCCAAAAAGGGCGTATGCGTTTTTTCCTGAATATATTCAGGAAAAAACGCATACGCCCTTTTTGGCCAAGGGCATCATTGTCAACGTTTTGCCGCTTTTCATGTGCTTTAAAGGCGATTCGTATCTACCTCCTGAAATCTGTTTCCTGCAATTCTGCCTTGATTTCAAATCCTCTTCTTTGCCTTCCCTCAATATATTTGTGGACGAGAGTTATCATTAATAACTCTGCAGGTTTGTGAATTGCAGTGCCCTGAACCTCCATTTTACAACTCGTTTTTATGGGAGCTGGCCGCAAAATCGCAGAATGGCTTCAGGCCCTGTTCTGGTTCCGGGGGGCAGGCTGAGCCTGTGGTTAATTCTTCTTCCTGATGGGAAAATAGAGTGACCTGTGCCTGTCCCAACACCAAGAGCTAGTCTCTCGTTGGTTCCACGTCTTCCCGTTTATCCTCAGGACAAATTGCAACCTGTATGGAACAGGAGGTTAAAGGTGCTGATGCTCCAAGTAGGGAGCTTGCTAGTAAAGCAGCTGGAATGGCGAACCCGGGCACAAGGAGATGAGAAATGAGGTGCGTTTTAGAAACCTTTCCCCATCACACGGTGTACCATCTTCTGGGTTTCTCATGCATGTTTTTGATGTAGGAAGATGCCCTTGAACCTGGAGATTTGGGACCCATGCGATGGGTACCACGCAGTATTCCTTTAAAGGGTCTGCGTTTGCTCACCCAACCTCACCAAACCTCTCAGCCCCAAGAGTGTCCACCCTTATGTCTCATCCAGCTGTGCGTCTAGATATGGTCAATCCAGGTTGCATCACAGCCCCTGAACGCATTGTGTAAGAATTTCTCTCTCTTTCACTGTCTTTGTTTCATGGGTGTTTCAAAGTAATTTATTTTTATAATGGGGTTTAGCTGCTTTTCACTGCTGTGTTTATGCCGCTTTACACCCACTTGACACAATAACAGAGAGATATCAATACATAGGTTTTACGATTATTATTAGTCAGATATATTCTTGTGCGGTGAATAGGGCGTGTTGAGTCCAGTTCTCTGAGCAAGGAGTAGGTCTTGTCTATTACATATTGGGTTTATGGAACGGTATCTGAGCTAATTTGATACCCTTGTTTTATGTATCACCCCACCTCACCTTTCCCGTTAAGCAGCCATAGTGTGTTTTCTGCATGTGTGACTCTGTTCTGTTTTGTAATTCAGTTCAAGTGTAACGGTTTTTACATTCCCTCTATCAGTGATACCTTATGAGAAGTGTCCTTTTCTGTGTGACTTATTTCACTTAGAATCGTCGTACCTAAATCCACTCATCATGCTGCTACTTACCTTACGACATTGATTTCATGGCTGAGTGATATTCCATTGTACATAAGGACCACAACTTCTTTATCCATTTTTCTCTTTCCTGGGATATTTAAGGTGGAATGAAGTGGAGGTCCTGGTCAACAGAGCAGCCCTAAACTTTGGGGTGCTTGTGTCTTGCTGATTTTTAATTTTCCCAATTTATACCCCCATGAGTGGAAGTGCCCTATGCTCTCTAAGCTGTGTTTTTCAGATGTTTCAGGACTCACCGGACACTTCTCCAGAGTGGCTCTTGGCAATTTACATCCCGCCCATCAGTGTAGCAAGGCTCCCATTTCTCCATGGCCTGTCCTGCATTTCTGGTTTTGACACTTTTTTCAGCATGGCCCTTTTGACCGATGGGAAGCGAGACTTCTTTGTAGCGCTGATTTGCCTTTCCAGGTGGCTTGGTTGGCCAAAAAGGGCGTATGCGTTTTTTCCTGAATATATTCAGAAAAAAACGCATACGCCCTTTTTGGCCAAGGGCATCATTGTCAACGTTTTGCCGCTTTTCATGTGCTTTAAAGGCGATTCGTATCTACCTCCTGAAATCTGTTTCCTGCAATTCTGCCTTGATTTCGAATCCTCTTCTTTGCCTTCCCTCAATATATTTGTGGACGGGAGTTATCATTTATAACTCTGCAGGTTTGTGAATTGCAGTGCCCTGAACCTCCATTTTACAACTCGTTTTTATGGGAGCTGGCCGCAAAATCGCAGAATGGCTTCAGGCCCTGTTCTGGTTCCGGGGGGCAGGCTGAGCCTGTGGTTAATTCTTCTTTCTGATGGGAAAATAGAGTGACCTGTGCCTGTCCCAACACCAAGAGCTAGTCTCTCGTTGGTTCCACGTCTTCCCGTTTATCCTCAGGACAAATTGCAACCTGCATGGAACAGGAGGTTAAAGGTGCTGATGCTCCAAGTAGGGAGCTTGCTAGTAAAGCGGCTGGAATGGCGAACCCAGGCACAAGGAGTTCAGAAATGAGGTGCGTTTTAGAAACCTTTCCCCATCACACGGTGTACCATCTTCTGGGTTTCTCATGCATGTTTTTGATGTAGGAAGATGCCCTTGAACCTGGAGATTTGGGACCCATGCGATGGGTACCACACAGTATTCCTTTAAAGGGTCTGCGTTTGCTCACCCAACCTCACCAAACCTCTCAGCCCCAAGAGTGTCCACCCTTATGTCTCATCCAGCTGTGCGTCTAGATATGGTCAATCCAGGTTGCATCACAGCCCCTGAACGCATTGTGTAAGAATTTCTCTCTCTTTCACTGTCTTTGTTTCATGGGTGTTTCAAAGTAATTTATTTTTATAATGGGGTTTAGCTGCTTTTCACTGCTGTGTTTATGCCGCTTTACACCCACTTGACACACTAACAGAGAGATATCAATACATAGGTTTTACGATTATTATTAGTCAGATATATTCTTGTGCGGTGAATAGGGCGTGTTGAGTCCAGTTCTCTGAGCAAGGAGTAGGTCTTGTCTATTACATATTGGGTTTATGGAACGGTATCTGAGCTAATTTGATACCCTTGTTTTATGTATCACCCCACCTCACCTTTCCCGTTAAGCAGCCATAGTGTGTTTTCTGCATGTGTGACTCTGTTCTGTTTTGTAATTCAGTTCAAGTGTAACGGTTTTTACATTCCCTCTATCAGTGATACCTTATGAGAAGTGTCCTTTTCTGTGTGACTTATTTCACTTAGAATCGTCGTACCTAAATCCACTCATCATGCTGCTACTAACCTTACGACATTGATTTCCTGGCTGAGTGATATTCCATTGTACATAAGGACCACAACTTCTTTATCCATTTTTCTCTTTCCTGGGATATTTAAGGTGGAATGAAGTGGAGGTCCTGGTCAACAGAGCAGCCCTAAACTTTGGGGTGCTTGTGTCTTGCTGATTTTTAATTTTCCCAATTTATACCCCCATGAGTGGAAGTGCCCTATGCTCTCTAAGCTGTGTTTTTCAGATGTTTCAGGACTCACCGGACACTTCTCCAGAGTGGCTCTTGGCAATTTACATCCCGCCCATCAGTGTAGCAAGGCTCCCATTTCTCCATGGCCTGTCCTGCATTTCTGGTTTTGACACTTTTTTCAGCATGGCCCTTTTGACCGATGGGAAGCGAGACTTCTTTGTAGCGCTGATATGCCTTTCCAGGTTCCTTGGTTGGCCAAAAAGGGCGTATGCGTTTTTTCCTGAATATATTCAGGAAAAAACGCATACGCCCTTTTTGACCAAGGGTATCATTGTCAACGTTTTGCCGCTTTTCATGTGCTTTAAAGGCGATTCGTATCTACCTCCTGAAATCTGTTTCCTGCAATTCTGCCTTGATTTCAAATCCTCTTCTTTGCCTTCCCTCAATATATTTGTGGACGAGAGTTATCATTTATAACTCTGCAGGTTTGTGAATTGCAGTGCCCTGAACCTCCATTTTACAACTCGTTTTTATGGGAGCTGGCCGCAAAATCGCAGAATGGCTTCAGGCCCTGTTCTGGTTCCGGGGGGCAGGCTGAGCCTGTGGTTAATTCTTCTTTCTGATGGGAAAATAGAGTGACCTGTGCCTGTCCCAACACCAAGAGCTAGTCTCTCGTTGGTTCCACGTCTTCCCGTTTATCCTCAGGACAAATTGCAACCTGTATGGAACAGGAGGTTAAAGGTGCTGATGCTCCAAGTAGGGAGCTTGCTAGTAATTCAGTTCAAGTGTAACGGTTTTTACATTCCCTCTATCAGTGATACCTTATGAGAAGTGTCCTTTTCTGTGTGACTTATTTCACTTAGAATCGTCGTACCTAAATCCACTCATCATGCTGCTACTAACCTTACGACATTGATTTCATGGCTGAGTGATATTCCATTGTACATAAGAACCACAACTTCTTTATCCATTTTTCTCTTTCCTGGGATATTTAAGGTGGAATGAAGTGGAGATCCTGGTCAACAGAGCAGCCCTAAACTTTGGGGAGCTTGTGTCTTGCTGATTTTTAATTTTCCCAATTTATACCCCCATGAGTGGAAGTGCCCTATGCTCTCTAAGCTGTGTTTTTCAGATGTTTCAGGACTCACCGGACACTTCTCCAGAGTGGCTCTTGGCAATTTACATCCCGCCCATCAGTGTAGCAAGGCTCCCATTTCTCCATGGCCTGTCCTGCATTTCTGGTTTTGACACTTTTTTCAGCATGGCCCTTTTGACCGATGGGAAGCGAGACTTCTTTGTAGCGCTGATTTGCCTTTCCAGGTTGCTTGGTTGGCCAAAAAGGGCGTATGCGTTTTTTCCTGAATATATTCAGGAAAAAACGCATACGCCCTTTTTGGCCAAGGGCATCATTGTCAACGTTTTGCCGCTTTTCATGTGCTTTAAAGGCGATTCGTATCTACCTCCTGAAATCTGTTTCCTGCAATTCTGCCTTGATTTCAAATCCTCTTCTTTGCCTCCCCTCTAATATATTTGTGGACGAGGGTTATCATTTATAACTCTGCAGGTTTGTGAATTGCAGTGCCCTGAACCTCCATTTTACAACTCGTTTTTATGGGAGCTGGCCGCAAAATCGCAGAATGGCTTCAGGCCCTGTTCTGGTTCCGGGGGGCAGGCTGAGCCTGTGGTTAATTCTTCTTTCTGATGGGAAAATAGAGTGACCTGTGCCTGTCCCAACACCAAGAGCTAGTCTCACGTTGGTTCCACGTCTTCCCGTTTATCCTCAGGACAAATTGCAACCTGTACGGAACAGGAGGTTAAAGGGGCTGATGCTCCAAGTAGGGAGCTTGCTAGTAAAGCGGCTGGAATGGCACACCCGGGCTCACGGAGATGAGAAATGAGGTGCGTTTTAGAAACATTTCCCCATCACACGATGTACCATCTTCTGGGTTTCTCATGCATGTTTTTGATGTAGGAAGATGCCCTTGAACCTGGAGATTTGGGACCCATGCGATGGGTACCACACAGTATTACTTTAAAGGGTCTGCGTTTGCTCACCCAACCTCACCAAACCTCTCATCCCCAAGAGTGTCCACCCTTATGTCTCATCCAGCTGTGGCTCTAGATATGGTCAATCCAGGTTGCATCACAGCCCCTGAACGCATTGTGTAAGAATTTCTCTCTCTTTCACTGTCTTTGTTTCATGGGTGTTTCAAAGTAATTTATTTTTATAATGGGGTTTAGCTGCTTTTCACTGCTGTGTTTATGCCGCTTTACACCCACTTGACACACTAACAGAGAGATATCAATACATAGGTTTTACGATTATTATTAGTCAGATATATTCTTGTGCGGTGAATAGGGCGTGTTGAGTCCAGTTCTCTGAGCAAGGAGTAGGTCTTGTCTATTACATATTGGGTTTATGGAACGGTATCTGAGCTAATTTGATACCCTTGTTTTATGTATCACCCCACCTCACCTTTCCCGTTAAGCAGCCATAGTGTGTTTTCTGCATGTGAGACTCTGTTCTGTTTTGTAATTCAGTTCAAGTGTAACGGTTTTTACATTCCCTCTATCAGTGATACCTTATGAGAAGTGTCCTTTTCTGTGTGACTTATTTCACTTAGAATCGTCGTACCTAAATCCACTCATCATGCTGCTACTAACCTTACGACATTGATTTCATGGCTGAGTGATATTCCATTGTACATAAGGACCACAACTTCTTTATCCATTTTTCTCTTTCCTGGGATATTTAAGGTGGAATGAAGTGGAGGTCCTGGTCAACAGAGCAGCCCTAAACTTTGTGGTGCTTGTGTCTTGCTGATTTTTAATTTTCCCAATTTATACCCCCATGAGTGGAAGTGCCCTATGCTCTCTAAGCTGTGTTTTTCAGATGTTTCAGGACTCACCGGACACTTCTCCAGAGTGGCTCTTGGCAATTTACATCCCGCCCATCAGTGTAGCAAGGCTCCCATTTCTCCATGGCCTGTCCTGCATTTCTGGTTTTGAAACTTTTTTCAGCATGGCCCTTTTGACCGATGGGAAGCGAGACTTCTTTGTAGCGCTGATTTGCCTTTCCAGGTTGCTTGGTTGGCCAAAAAGGGCGTATGCGTTTTTTCCTGAATATATTCAGGAAAAAACGCATACGCCCTTTTTGGCCAAGGGCATCATTGTCAACGTTTTGCCGCTTTTCATGTGCTTTAAAGGCGATTCGTATCTACCTCCTGAAATCTGTTTCCTGCAATTCTGCCTTGATTTCAAATCCTCTTCTTTGCCTCCCCTCAATATATTTGTGGACGAGAGTTATCATTTATAACACTGCAGGTTTGTGAATTGCAGTGCCCTGAAGCTCCATTTTACAATTCGCTTTTTTGGGAGCTGGCCGCAAAATCGCATGATGGTTTCACGCCCTGTTCTGGTTCCGGGGGCCAGGCTTAGCCTGTGGTTAATTCTTCTTCCTCTTGGGAAAATAGAGTGACCTGTGCCTGTCCCAACACCAAGAGCTAGTCTCTCGTTGGTTCCACGTCTTCCCGTTTATCCTCAGGACAAATTGCAACCTGTACGGAACAGGAGGTTAAAGGTGCTGATGCTCCAAGTAGGGAGCTTGCTAGTAAAGCGGCTGGAATGGCGAACCCGGGCACAAGGAGATGAGAAATGAGGTGCGTTTTAGAAACATTTCCCCATCACTTGATGTACCATCTTCTGGGTTTCTCATGCATGTTTTTGATGTAGGAAGATGCCCTTGAACCTGGAGATTTGGGACCCATGCGATGGGTACCACGCAGTATTACTTTAAAGGGTCTGCGTTTGCTCACCCAACCTCACCAAACCTCTCATCCCCAAGAGTGTCCACCCTTATGTCTCATCCAGCTGTGCGTCTAGATATGGTCAATCCAGGTTGCATCACAGCCCCTGAACGCATTGTGTAAGAATTTCTCTCTCTTTCACTGTCTTTGTTTCATGGGTGTTTCAAAGTAATTTATTTTTATAATGGGGTTTAGCTGCTTTTCACTGCTGTGTTTATGCCGCTTTACACCCACTTGACACACTAACAGAGAGATATCAATACATAGGTTTTACGATTATTATTAGTCAGATATATTCTTGAGCGGTGAATAGGGCGTGTTGAGTCCAGTTCTCTGAGCAAGGAGTAGGTCTTGTCTATTACATATTGGGTTTATGGAACGGTATCTGAGCTAATTTGATACCCTTGTTTTATGTATCACCCCACCTCACCTTTCCCGTTAAGCAGCCATAGTGTGTTTTCTGCATGTGTGACTCTGTTCTATTTTGTAATTCAGTTCAAGTGTAACGGTTTTTACATTCCCTCTATCAGTGATACCTTATGAGAAGTGTCCTTTTCTGTGTGACTTATTTCACTTAGAATCGTCGTACCTAAATCCACTCATGATGCTGCTACTAACCTTACGACATTGATTTCCTGGCTGAGTGATAATCCATTGTACATAAGGACCACAACTTCTTTATCCATTTTTCTCTTTCCTGGGATATTTAAGGTGGAATGAAGTGGAGGTCCTGGTCAACAGAGCAGCCCTAAACTTTGGGGTGCTTGTGTCTTGCTGATTTTTAATTTTCCCAATTTATACCCCCATGAGTGGAAGTGCCCTATGCTCTCTAAGCTGTGTTTTTCAGATGTTTCAGGACTCACCGGACACTTCTCCAGAGTGGCTCTTGGCAATTTACATCCCGCCCATCAGTGTTGCAAGGCTCTCATTTCTCCATGGCCTGTCCTGCATTTCTGGTTTTGACACTTTGTTCAGCATGGCCCTTTTGACCGATGGGAAGCGAGACTTCTTTGTAGCGCTGATTTGCCTTTCCAGGTTGCTTGGTTGGCCAAAAAGGGCGTATGCGTTTTTTCCTGAATATATTCAGGAAAAATCGCATACGCCCTTTTTGGCCAAGGGCGTCATTGTCAACGTTTTGCCGCTTTTCATGTGCTTTAAAGGCGATTCGTATCTACCTCCTGAAATCTGTTTCCTGCAATTCTGCCTTGATTTCAAATCCTCTTCTTTGCCTCCCCTCTAATATATTTGTGGACGAGGGTTATCATTTATAACTCTGCAGGTTTGTGAATTGCAGTGCCCTGAACCTCCATTTTACAACTCGTTTTTATGGGAGCTGGCCGCAAAATCGCAGAATGGCTTCAGGCCCTGTTCTGGTTCCGGGGGGCAGGCTGAGCCTGTGGTTAATTCTTCTTTCTGATGGGAAAATAGAGTGACCTGTGCCTGTCCCAACACCAAGAGCTAGTCTCACGTTGGTTCCACGTCTTCCCGTTTATCCTCAGGACAAATTGCAACCTGTACGGAACAGGAGGTTAAAGGGGCTGATGCTCCAAGTAGGGAGCTTGCTAGTAAAGCGGCTGGAATGGCACACCCGGGCTCACGGAGATGAGAAATGAGGTGCGTTTTAGAAACATTTCCCCATCACACGATGTACCATCTTCTGGGTTTCTCATGCATGTTTTTGATGTAGGAAGATGCCCTTGAACCTGGAGATTTGGGACCCATGCGATGGGTACCACGCAGTAATTACTTTAAAGGGTCTGCGTTTGCTCACCCAACCTCACCAAACCTCTCAGCCCCAAGAGTGTCCACCCTTATGTCTCATCCAGCTGTGGCTCTAGATATGGTCAATCCAGGTTGCATCACAGCCCCTGAACGTATTGTGTAAGAATTTCTCTCTCTTTCACTGTCTTTGTTTCATGGGTGTTTCAAAGTAATTTATTTATATAATGGGGTTTAGCTGCTTTTCACTGCTGTGTTTATGCCGCTTTACACCCACTTGACACACTAACAGAGAGATATCAATACATAGGTTTTACGATTATTATTAGTCAGATATATTCTTGTGCGGTGAATAGGGCGTGTTGAGTCCAGTTCTCTGAGCAAGGAGTAGGTCTTGTCTATTACATATTGGGTTTATGGAACGGTATCTGAGCTAATTTGATACCCTTGTTTTATGTATCACCCCACCTCACCTTTCCCGTTAAGCAGCCATAGTGTGTTTTCTGCATGTGTGACTCTGTTCTGTTTTGTAATTCAGTTCAAGTGTAACGGTTTTTACATTCCCTCTATCAGTGATACCTTATGAGAAGTGTCCTTTTCTGTGTGACTTATTTCACTTAGAATCGTCGTACCTAAATCCACTCATCATGCTGCTACTAACCTTACGACATTGATTTCATGGCTGAGTGATATTCCATTGTACATAAGGACCACAACTTCTTTATCCATTTTTCTCTTTCCTGGGATATTTAAGGTGGAATGAAGTGGAGGTCCTGGTCAACAGAGCAGCCCTAAACTTTGGGGTGCTTGTGTCTTGCTGATTTTTAATTTTCCCAATTTATACCCCCATGAGTGGAAGTGCCCTATGCTCTCTAAGCTGTGTTTTTCAGATGTTTCAGGACTCACCGGACACTTCTCCAGAGTGGCTCTTGGCAATTTACATCCCGCCCATCAGTGTAGCAAGGCTCCCATTTCTCCATGGCCTGTCCTGCATTTCTGGTTTTGACACTTTTTTCAGCATGGCCCTTTTGACCGATGGGAAGCGAGACTTCTTTGTAGCGCTGATATGCCTTTCCAGGTTCCTTGGTTGGCCAAAAAGGGCGTATGCGTTTTTTCCTGAATATATTCAGGAAAAAACGCATACGCCCTTTTTGGCCAAGGGTATCATTGTCAACGTTTTGCCGCTTTTCATGTGCTTTAAAGGCGATTCGTATCTACCTCCTGAAATCTGTTTCCTGCAATTCTGCCTTGATTTCAAATCCTCTTCTTTGCCTTCCCTCAATATATTTGTGGACGAGAGTTATCATTTATAACTCTGCAGGTTTGTGAATTGCAGTGCCCTGAACCTCCATTTTACAACTCGTTTTTATGGGAGCTGGCCGCAAAATCGCAGAATGGCTTCAGGCCCTGTTCTGGTTCCGGGGGGCAGGCTGAGCCTGTGGTTAATTCTTCTTTCTGATGGGAAAATAGAGTGACCTGTGCCTGTCCCAACACCAAGAGCTAGTCTCTCGTTGGTTCCACGTCTTCCCGTTTATCCTCAGGACAAATTGCAACCTGTATGGAACAGGAGGTTAAAGGTGCTGATGCTCCAAGTAGGGAGCTTGCTAGTAATTCAGTTCAAGTGTAACGGTTTTTACATTCCCTCTATCAGTGATACCTTATGAGAAGTGTCCTTTTCTGTGTGACTTATTTCACTTAGAATCGTCGTACCTAAATCCACTCATCATGCTGCTACTAACCTTACGACATTGATTTCATGGCTGAGTGATATTCCATTGTACATAAGAACCACAACTTCTTTATCCATTTTTCTCTTTCCTGGGATATTTAAGGTGGAATGAAGTGGAGATCCTGGTCAACAGAGCAGCCCTAAACTTTGGGGAGCTTGTGTCTTGCTGATTTTTAATTTTCCCAATTTATACCCCCATGAGTGGAAGTGCCCTATGCTCTCTAAGCTGTGTTTTTCAGATGTTTCAGGACTCACCGGACACTTCTCCAGAGTGGCTCTTGGCAATTTACATCCCGCCCATCAGTGTAGCAAGGCTCCCATTTCTCCATGGCCTGTCCTGCATTTCTGGTTTTGACACTTTTTTCAGCATGGCCCTTTTGACCGATGGGAAGCGAGACTTCTTTGTAGCGCTGATTTGCCTTTCCAGGTTGCTTGGTTGGCCAAAAAGGGCGTATGCGTTTTTTCCTGAATATATTCAGGAAAAAACGCATACGCCCTTTTTGGCCAAGGGCATCATTGTCAACGTTTTGCCGCTTTTCATGTGCTTTAAAGGCGATTCGTATCTACCTCCTGAAATCTGTTTCCTGCAATTCTGCCTTGATTTCAAATCCTCTTCTTTGCCTCCCCTCAATATATTTGTGGACGAGAGTTATCATTTATAACACTGCAGGTTTGTGAATTGCAGTGCCCTGAAGCTCCATTTTACAATTCGCTTTTTTGGGAGCTGGCCGCAAAATCGCATGATGGTTTCACGCCCTGTTCTGGTTCCGGGGGCCAGGCTTAGCCTGTGGTTAATTCTTCTTCCTCTTGGGAAAATAGAGTGACCTGTGCCTGTCCCAACACCAAGAGCTAGTCTCTCGTTGGTTCCACGTCTTCCCGTTTATCCTCAGGACAAATTGCAACCTGTACGGAACAGGAGGTTAAAGGTGCTGATGCTCCAAGTAGGGAGCTTGCTAGTAAAGCGGCTGGAATGGCGAACCCGGGCACAAGGAGATGAGAAATGAGGTGCGTTTTAGAAACATTTCCCCATCACTTGATGTACCATCTTCTGGGTTTCTCATGCATGTTTTTGATGTAGGAAGATGCCCTTGAACCTGGAGATTTGGGACCCATGCGATGGGTACCACGCAGTATTACTTTAAAGGGTCTGCGTTTGCTCACCCAACCTCACCAAACCTCTCATCCCCAAGAGTGTCCACCCTTATGTCTCATCCAGCTGTGCGTCTAGATATGGTCAATCCAGGTTGCATCACAGCCCCTGAACGCATTGTGTAAGAATTTCTCTCTCTTTCACTGTCTTTGTTTCATGGGTGTTTCAAAGTAATTTATTTTTATAATGGGGTTTAGCTGCTTTTCACTGCTGTGTTTATGCCGCTTTACACCCACTTGACACACTAACAGAGAGATATCAATACATAGGTTTTACGATTATTATTAGTCAGATATATTCTTGAGCGGTGAATAGGGCGTGTTGAGTCCAGTTCTCTGAGCAAGGAGTAGGTCTTGTCTATTACATATTGGGTTTATGGAACGGTATCTGAGCTAATTTGATACCCTTGTTTTATGTATCACCCCACCTCACCTTTCCCGTTAAGCAGCCATAGTGTGTTTTCTGCATGTGTGACTCTGTTCTATTTTGTAATTCAGTTCAAGTGTAACGGTTTTTACATTCCCTCTATCAGTGATACCTTATGAGAAGTGTCCTTTTCTGTGTGACTTATTTCACTTAGAATCGTCGTACCTAAATCCACTCATGATGCTGCTACTAACCTTACGACATTGATTTCCTGGCTGAGTGATAATCCATTGTACATAAGGACCACAACTTCTTTATCCATTTTTCTCTTTCCTGGGATATTTAAGGTGGAATGAAGTGGAGGTCCTGGTCAACAGAGCAGCCCTAAACTTTGGGGTGCTTGTGTCTTGCTGATTTTTAATTTTCCCAATTTATACCCCCATGAGTGGAAGTGCCCTATGCTCTCTAAGCTGTGTTTTTCAGATGTTTCAGGACTCACCGGACACTTCTCCAGAGTGGCTCTTGGCAATTTACATCCCGCCCATCAGTGTTGCAAGGCTCTCATTTCTCCATGGCCTGTCCTGCATTTCTGGTTTTGACACTTTGTTCAGCATGGCCCTTTTGACCGATGGGAAGCGAGACTTCTTTGTAGCGCTGATTTGCCTTTCCAGGTTGCTTGGTTGGCCAAAAAGGGCGTATGCGTTTTTTCCTGAATATATTCAGGAAAAATCGCATACGCCCTTTTTGGCCAAGGGCGTCATTGTCAACGTTTTGCCGCTTTTCATGTGCTTTAAAGGCGATTCGTATCTACCTCCTGAAATCTGTTTCCTGCAATTCTGCCTTGATTTCAAATCCTCTTCTTTGCCTCCCCTCTAATATATTTGTGGACGAGGGTTATCATTTATAACTCTGCAGGTTTGTGAATTGCAGTGCCCTGAACCTCCATTTTACAACTCGTTTTTATGGGAGCTGGCCGCAAAATCGCAGAATGGCTTCAGGCCCTGTTCTGGTTCCGGGGGGCAGGCTGAGCCTGTGGTTAATTCTTCTTTCTGATGGGAAAATAGAGTGACCTGTGCCTGTCCCAACACCAAGAGCTAGTCTCACGTTGGTTCCACGTCTTCCCGTTTATCCTCAGGACAAATTGCAACCTGTACGGAACAGGAGGTTAAAGGGGCTGATGCTCCAAGTAGGGAGCTTGCTAGTAAAGCGGCTGGAATGGCACACCCGGGCTCACGGAGATGAGAAATGAGGTGCGTTTTAGAAACATTTCCCCATCACACGATGTACCATCTTCTGGGTTTCTCATGCATGTTTTTGATGTAGGAAGATGCCCTTGAACCTGGAGATTTGGGACCCATGCGATGGGTACCACGCAGTAATTACTTTAAAGGGTCTGCGTTTGCTCACCCAACCTCACCAAACCTCTCAGCCCCAAGAGTGTCCACCCTTATGTCTCATCCAGCTGTGGCTCTAGATATGGTCAATCCAGGTTGCATCACAGCCCCTGAACGTATTGTGTAAGAATTTCTCTCTCTTTCACTGTCTTTGTTTCATGGGTGTTTCAAAGTAATTTATTTATATAATGGGGTTTAGCTGCTTTTCACTGCTGTGTTTATGCCGCTTTACACCCACTTGACACACTAACAGAGAGATATCAATACATAGGTTTTACGATTATTATTAGTCAGATATATTCTTGTGCGGTGAATAGGGCGTGTTGAGTCCAGTTCTCTGAGCAAGGAGTAGGTCTTGTCTATTACATATTGGGTTTATGGAACGGTATCTGAGCTAATTTGATACCCTTGTTTTATGTATCACCCCACCTCACCTTTCCCGTTAAGCAGCCATAGTGTGTTTTCTGCATGTGTGACTCTGTTCTGTTTTGTAATTCAGTTCAAGTGTAACGGTTTTTACATTCCCTCTATCAGTGATACCTTATGAGAAGTGTCCTTTTCTGTGTGACTTATTTCACTTAGAATCGTCGTACCTAAATCCACTCATCATGCTGCTACTAACCTTACGACATTGATTTCATGGCTGAGTGATATTCCATTGTACATAAGGACCACAACTTCTTTATCCATTTTTCTCTTTCCTGGGATATTTAAGGTGGAATGAAGTGGAGGTCCTGGTCAACAGAGCAGCCCTAAACTTTGGGGTGCTTGTGTCTTGCTGATTTTTAATTTTCCCAATTTATACCCCCATGAGTGGAAGTGCCCTATGCTCTCTAAGCTGTGTTTTTCAGATGTTTCAGGACTCACCGGACACTTCTCCAGAGTGGCTCTTGGCAATTTACATCCCGCCCATCAGTGTAGCAAGGCTCCCATTTCTCCATGGCCTGTCCTGCATTTCTGGTTTTGACACTTTTTTCAGCATGGCCCTTTTGACCGATGGGAAGCGAGACTTCTTTGTAGCGCTGATATGCCTTTCCAGGTTCCTTGGTTGGCCAAAAAGGGCGTATGCGTTTTTTCCTGAATATATTCAGGAAAAAACGCATACGCCCTTTTTGGCCAAGGGTATCATTGTCAACGTTTTGCCGCTTTTCATGTGCTTTAAAGGCGATTCGTATCTACCTCCTGAAATCTGTTTCCTGCAATTCTGCCTTGATTTCAAATCCTCTTCTTTGCCTTCCCTCAATATATTTGTGGACGAGAGTTATCATTTATAACTCTGCAGGTTTGTGAATTGCAGTGCCCTGAACCTCCATTTTACAACTCGTTTTTATGGGAGCTGGCCGCAAAATCGCAGAATGGCTTCAGGCCCTGTTCTGGTTCCGGGGGGCAGGCTGAGCCTGTGGTTAATTCTTCTTTCTGATGGGAAAATAGAGTGACCTGTGCCTGTCCCAACACCAAGAGCTAGTCTCTCGTTGGTTCCACGTCTTCCCGTTTATCCTCAGGACAAATTGCAACCTGTATGGAACAGGAGGTTAAAGGTGCTGATGCTCCAAGTAGGGAGCTTGCTAGTAATTCAGTTCAAGTGTAACGGTTTTTACATTCCCTCTATCAGTGATACCTTATGAGAAGTGTCCTTTTCTGTGTGACTTATTTCACTTAGAATCGTCGTACCTAAATCCACTCATCATGCTGCTACTAACCTTACGACATTGATTTCATGGCTGAGTGATATTCCATTGTACATAAGAACCACAACTTCTTTATCCATTTTTCTCTTTCCTGGGATATTTAAGGTGGAATGAAGTGGAGATCCTGGTCAACAGAGCAGCCCTAAACTTTGGGGAGCTTGTGTCTTGCTGATTTTTAATTTTCCCAATTTATACCCCCATGAGTGGAAGTGCCCTATGCTCTCTAAGCTGTGTTTTTCAGATGTTTCAGGACTCACCGGACACTTCTCCAGAGTGGCTCTTGGCAATTTACATCCCGCCCATCAGTGTAGCAAGGCTCCCATTTCTCCATGGCCTGTCCTGCATTTCTGGTTTTGACACTTTTTTCAGCATGGCCCTTTTGACCGATGGGAAGCGAGACTTCTTTGTAGCGCTGATTTGCCTTTCCAGGTTGCTTGGTTGGCCAAAAAGGGCGTATGCGTT
Organism: Balaenoptera borealis; assembly: GCF_965194805.1. Lineage (NCBI taxonomy): Eukaryota > Metazoa > Chordata > Mammalia > Artiodactyla > Balaenopteridae > Balaenoptera > Balaenoptera borealis. The sequence continues at coordinate 144,837 of NW_028123556.1, read as the reverse complement.
TTTTCCTGAATATATTCAGGAAAAAACGCATACGCCCTTTTTGGCCAAGGGCATCATTGTCAACGTTTTGCCGCTTTTCATGTGCTTTAAAGGCGATTCGTATCTACCTCCTGAAATCTGTTTCCTGCAATTCTGCCTTGATTTCAAATCCTCTTCTTTGCCTCCCCTCTAATATATTTGTGGACGAGGGTTATCATTTATAACTCTGCAGGTTTGTGAATTGCAGTGCCCTGAACCTCCATTTTACAACTCGTTTTTATGGGAGCTGGCCGCAAAATCGCAGAATGGCTTCAGGCCCTGTTCTGGTTCCGGGGGGCAGGCTGAGCCTGTGGTTAATTCTTCTTTCTGATGGGAAAATAGAGTGACCTGTGCCTGTCCCAACACCAAGAGCTAGTCTCACGTTGGTTCCACGTCTTCCCGTTTATCCTCAGGACAAATTGCAACCTGTACGGAACAGGAGGTTAAAGGGGCTGATGCTCCAAGTAGGGAGCTTGCTAGTAAAGCGGCTGGAATGGCACACCCGGGCTCACGGAGATGAGAAATGAGGTGCGTTTTAGAAACATTTCCCCATCACACGATGTACCATCTTCTGGGTTTCTCATGCATGTTTTTGATGTAGGAAGATGCCCTTGAACCTGGAGATTTGGGACCCATGCGATGGGTACCACACAGTATTACTTTAAAGGGTCTGCGTTTGCTCACCCAACCTCACCAAACCTCTCATCCCCAAGAGTGTCCACCCTTATGTCTCATCCAGCTGTGGCTCTAGATATGGTCAATCCAGGTTGCATCACAGCCCCTGAACGCATTGTGTAAGAATTTCTCTCTCTTTCACTGTCTTTGTTTCATGGGTGTTTCAAAGTAATTTATTTTTATAATGGGGTTTAGCTGCTTTTCACTGCTGTGTTTATGCCGCTTTACACCCACTTGACACACTAACAGAGAGATATCAATACATAGGTTTTACGATTATTATTAGTCAGATATATTCTTGTGCGGTGAATAGGGCGTGTTGAGTCCAGTTCTCTGAGCAAGGAGTAGGTCTTGTCTATTACATATTGGGTTTATGGAACGGTATCTGAGCTAATTTGATACCCTTGTTTTATGTATCACCCCACCTCACCTTTCCCGTTAAGCAGCCATAGTGTGTTTTCTGCATGTGAGACTCTGTTCTGTTTTGTAATTCAGTTCAAGTGTAACGGTTTTTACATTCCCTCTATCAGTGATACCTTATGAGAAGTGTCCTTTTCTGTGTGACTTATTTCACTTAGAATCGTCGTACCTAAATCCACTCATCATGCTGCTACTAACCTTACGACATTGATTTCATGGCTGAGTGATATTCCATTGTACATAAGGACCACAACTTCTTTATCCATTTTTCTCTTTCCTGGGATATTTAAGGTGGAATGAAGTGGAGGTCCTGGTCAACAGAGCAGCCCTAAACTTTGTGGTGCTTGTGTCTTGCTGATTTTTAATTTTCCCAATTTATACCCCCATGAGTGGAAGTGCCCTATGCTCTCTAAGCTGTGTTTTTCAGATGTTTCAGGACTCACCGGACACTTCTCCAGAGTGGCTCTTGGCAATTTACATCCCGCCCATCAGTGTAGCAAGGCTCCCATTTCTCCATGGCCTGTCCTGCATTTCTGGTTTTGACACTTTTTTCAGCATGGCCCTTTTGACCGATGGGAAGCGAGACTTCTTTGTAGCGCTGATTTGCCTTTCCAGGTTGCTTGGTTGGCCAAAAAGGGCGTATGCGTTTTTTCCTGAATATATTCAGGAAAAAACGCATACGCCCTTTTTGGCCAAGGGCATCATTGTCAACGTTTTGCCGCTTTTCATGTGCTTTAAAGGCGATTCGTATCTACCTCCTGAAATCTGTTTCCTGCAATTCTGCCTTGATTTCAAATCCTCTTCTTTGCCTCCCCTCAATATATTTGTGGACGAGAGTTATCATTTATAACACTGCAGGTTTGTGAATTGCAGTGCCCTGAAGCTCCATTTTACAATTCGCTTTTTTGGGAGCTGGCCGCAAAAGCGCATGATGGTTTCACGCCCTGTTCTGGTTCCGGGGGCCAGGCTTAGCCTGTGGTTAATTCTTCTTCCTCTTGGGAAAATAGAGTGACCTGTGCCTGTCCCAACACCAAGAGCTAGTCTCTCGTTGGTTCCACGTCTTCCCGTTTATCCTCAGGACAAATTGCAACCTGTACGGAACAGGAGGTTAAAGGTGCTGATGCTCCAAGTAGGGAGCTTGCTAGTAAAGCGGCTGGAATGGCGAACCCGGGCACAAGGAGATGAGAAATGAGGTGCGTTTTAGAAACATTTCCCCATCACTTGATGTACCATCTTCTGGGTTTCTCATGCATGTTTTTGATGTAGGAAGATGCCCTTGAACCTGGAGATTTGGGACCCATGCGATGGGTACCACGCAGTATTACTTTAAAGGGTCTGCGTTTGCTCACCCAACCTCACCAAACCTCTCATCCCCAAGAGTGTCCACCCTTATGTCTCATCCAGCTGTGCGTCTAGATATGGTCAATCCAGGTTGCATCACAGCCCCTGAACGCATTGTGTAAGAATTTCTCTCTCTTTCACTGTCTTTGTTTCATGGGTGTTTCAAAGTAATTTATTTTTATAATGGGGTTTAGCTGCTTTTCACTGCTGTGTTTATGCCGCTTTACACCCACTTGACACACTAACAGAGAGATATCAATACATAGGTTTTACGATTATTATTAGTCAGATATATTCTTGAGCGGTGAATAGGGCGTGTTGAGTCCAGTTCTCTGAGCAAGGAGTAGGTCTTGTCTATTACATATTGGGTTTATGGAACGGTATCTGAGCTAATTTGATACCCTTGTTTTATGTATCACCCCACCTCACCTTTCCCGTTAAGCAGCCATAGTGTGTTTTCTGCATGTGTGACTCTGTTCTATTTTGTAATTCAGTTCAAGTGTAACGGTTTTTACATTCCCTCTATCAGTGATACCTTATGAGAAGTGTCCTTTTCTGTGTGACTTATTTCACTTAGAATCGTCGTACCTAAATCCACTCATGATGCTGCTACTAACCTTACGACATTGATTTCCTGGCTGAGTGATAATCCATTGTACATAAGGACCACAACTTCTTTATCCATTTTTCTCTTTCCTGGGATATTTAAGGTGGAATGAAGTGGAGGTCCTGGTCAACAGAGCAGCCCTAAACTTTGGGGTGCTTGTGTCTTGCTGATTTTTAATTTTCCCAATTTATACCCCCATGAGTGGAAGTGCCCTATGCTCTCTAAGCTGTGTTTTTCAGATGTTTCAGGACTCACCGGACACTTCTCCAGAGTGGCTCTTGGCAATTTACATCCCGCCCATCAGTGTTGCAAGGCTCTCATTTCTCCATGGCCTGTCCTGCATTTCTGGTTTTGACACTTTGTTCAGCATGGCCCTTTTGACCGATGGGAAGCGAGACTTCTTTGTAGCGCTGATTTGCCTTTCCAGGTTGCTTGGTTGGCCAAAAAGGGCGTATGCGTTTTTTCCTGAATATATTCAGGAAAAATCGCATACGCCCTTTTTGGCCAAGGGCGTCATTGTCAACGTTTTGCCGCTTTTCATGTGCTTTAAAGGCGATTCGTATCTACCTCCTGAAATCTGTTTCCTGCAATTCTGCCTTGATTTCAAATCCTCTTCTTTGCCTCCCCTCTAATATATTTGTGGACGAGGGTTATCATTTATAACTCTGCAGGTTTGTGAATTGCAGTGCCCTGAACCTCCATTTTACAACTCGTTTTTATGGGAGCTGGCCGCAAAATCGCAGAATGGCTTCAGGCCCTGTTCTGGTTCCGGGGGGCAGGCTGAGCCTGTGGTTAATTCTTCTTTCTGATGGGAAAATAGAGTGACCTGTGCCTGTCCCAACACCAAGAGCTAGTCTCACGTTGGTTCCACGTCTTCCCGTTTATCCTCAGGACAAATTGCAACCTGTACGGAACAGGAGGTTAAAGGGGCTGATGCTCCAAGTAGGGAGCTTGCTAGTAAAGCGGCTGGAATGGCACACCCGGGCTCACGGAGATGAGAAATGAGGTGCGTTTTAGAAACATTTCCCCATCACACGATGTACCATCTTCTGGGTTTCTCATGCATGTTTTTGATGTAGGAAGATGCCCTTGAACCTGGAGATTTGGGACCCATGCGATGGGTACCACGCAGTAATTACTTTAAAGGGTCTGCGTTTGCTCACCCAACCTCACCAAACCTCTCAGCCCCAAGAGTGTCCACCCTTATGTCTCATCCAGCTGTGGCTCTAGATATGGTCAATCCAGGTTGCATCACAGCCCCTGAACGTATTGTGTAAGAATTTCTCTCTCTTTCACTGTCTTTGTTTCATGGGTGTTTCAAAGTAATTTATTTATATAATGGGGTTTAGCTGCTTTTCACTGCTGTGTTTATGCCGCTTTACACCCACTTGACACACTAACAGAGAGATATCAATACATAGGTTTTACGATTATTATTAGTCAGATATATTCTTGTGCGGTGAATAGGGCGTGTTGAGTCCAGTTCTCTGAGCAAGGAGTAGGTCTTGTCTATTACATATTGGGTTTATGGAACGGTATCTGAGCTAATTTGATACCCTTGTTTTATGTATCACCCCACCTCACCTTTCCCGTTAAGCAGCCATAGTGTGTTTTCTGCATGTGTGACTCTGTTCTGTTTTGTAATTCAGTTCAAGTGTAACGGTTTTTACATTCCCTCTATCAGTGATACCTTATGAGAAGTGTCCTTTTCTGTGTGACTTATTTCACTTAGAATCGTCGTACCTAAATCCACTCATCATGCTGCTACTAACCTTACGACATTGATTTCATGGCTGAGTGATATTCCATTGTACATAAGGACCACAACTTCTTTATCCATTTTTCTCTTTCCTGGGATATTTAAGGTGGAATGAAGTGGAGATCCTGGTCAACAGAGCAGCCCTCAACTTTGGGGTGCTTGTGTCTTGCTGATTTTTCATTTTCCCAATTTATACCCCCATGAGTGGAAGTGCCCTATGCTCTCTAAGCTGTGTTTTTCAGATGTTTCAGGACTCACCGGACACTTCTCCAGAGTGGCTCTTGGCAATTTACATCCCGCCCATCAGTGTAGCAAGGCTCCCATTTCTCCATGGCCTGTCCTGCATTTCTGGTTTTGACACTTTTTTCAGCATGGCCCTTTTGACCGATGGGAAGCGAGACTTCTTTGTAGCGCTGATTTGCCTTTCCAGGTTGCTTGGTTGGCCAAAAAGGGCGTATGCGTTTTTTCCTGAATATATTCAGGAAAAAACGCATACGCCCTTTTTGGCCAAGGGCATCATTGTCAACGTTTTGCCGCTTTTCATGTGCTTTAAAGGCGATTCGTATCTACCTCCTGAAATCTGTTTCCTGCAATTCTGCCTTGATTTCAAATCCTCTTCTTTGCCTCCCCTCTAATATATTTGTGGACGAGGGTTATCATTTATAACTCTGCAGGTTTGTGAATTGCAGTGCCCTGAACCTCCATTTTACAACTCGTTTTTATGGGAGCTGGCCGCAAAATCGCAGAATGGCTTCAGGCCCTGTTCTGGTTCCGGGGGGCAGGCTGAGCCTGTGGTTAATTCTTCTTTCTGATGGGAAAATAGAGTGACCTGTGCCTGTCCCAACACCAAGAGCTAGTCTCACGTTGGTTCCACGTCTTCCCGTTTATCCTCAGGACAAATTGCAACCTGTACGGAACAGGAGGTTAAAGGGGCTGATGCTCCAAGTAGGGAGCTTGCTAGTAAAGCGGCTGGAATGGCACACCCGGGCACACGGAGATGAGAAATGAGGTGCGTTTTAGAAACATTTCCCCATCACACGATGTACCATCTTCTGGGTTTCTCATGCATGTTTTTGATGTAGGAAGATGCCCTTGAAGCTGGAGATTTGGGACCCATGCGATGGGTACCACGCAGTATTACTTTAAAGGGTCTGCGTTTGCTCACCCAACCTCACCAAACCTCTCATCCCCAAGAGTGTCCACCCTTATGTCTCATCCAGCTGTGGGTCTAGATATGGTCAATCCAGGTTGCATCACAGCCCCTGAACGCATTGTGTAAGAATTTCTCTCTCTTTCACTGTCTTTGTTTCATGGGTGTTTCAAAGTAATTTATTTTTATAATGGGGTTTAGCTGCTTTTCACTGCTGTGTTTATGCCGCTTTACACCCACTTGACACACTAACAGAGAGATATCAATACATAGGTTTTACGATTATTATTAGTCAGATATATTCTTGTGCGGTGAATAGGGCGTGTTGAGTCCAGTTCTCTGAGCAGGGAGTAGGTCTTGTCTATTACATATTGGGTTTATGGAACGGTATCTGAGCTAATTTGATACCCTTGTTTTATGTATCACCCCACCTCACCTTTCCCGTTAAGCAGCCATAGTGTGTTTTCTGCATGTGTGACTCTGTTCTGTTTTGTAATTCAGTTCAAGTGTAACGGTTTTTACATTCCCTCTATCAGTGATACCTTATGAGAAGTGTCCTTTTCTGTGTGACTTATTTCACTTAGAATCGTCGTACCTAAATCCACTCATCATGCTGCTACTAACCTTACGACATTGATTTCCTGGCTGAGTGATATTCCATTGTACATAAGGACCACAACTTCTTTATCCATTTTTCTCTTTCCTGGGATATTTAAGGTGGAATGAAGTGGAGGTCCTGGTCAACAGAGCAGCCCTAAACTTTGGGGTGCTTGTGTCTTGCTGATTTTTAATTTTCCCAATTTATACCCCCATGAGTGGAAGTGCCCTATGCTCTCTAAGCTGTGTTTTTCAGATGTTTCAGGACTCACCGGACACTTCTCCAGAGTGGCTCTTGGCAATTTACATCCCGCCCATCAGTGTAGCAAGGCTCCCATTTCTCCATGGCTTGTCCTGCATTTCTGGTTTTGACACTTTTTTCAGCATGGCCCTTTTGACCGATGGGAAGCGAGACTTCTTTGTAGCGCTGATTTGCCTTTCCAGGTTGCTTGGTTGGCCAAAAAGGGCGTATGCGTTTTTTCCTGAATATATTCAGGAAAAAACGCATACGCCCTTTTTGGCCAAGGGCGTCATTGTCAACGTTTTGCCGCTTTTCATGTGCTTTAAAGGCGATTCGTATCTACCTCCTGAAATCTGTTTCCTGCAATTCTGCCTTGATTTCAAATCCTCTTCTTTGCCTCCCCTCTAATATATTTGTGGACGAGAGTTATCATTTATAACTCTGCAGGTTTGTGAATTGCAGTGCCCTGAACCTCCATTTTACAACTCGTTTTTATGGGAGCTGGCCGCAAAATCGCAGAATGGCTTCAGGCCCTGTTCTGGTTCCGGGGGGCAGGCTGAGCCTGTGGTTAATTCTTCTTTCTGATGGGAAAATAGAGTGACCTGTGCCTGTCCCAACACCAAGAGCTAGTCTCACGTTGGTTCCACGTCTTCCCGTTTATCCTCAGGACAAATTGCAACCTGTACGGAACAGGAGGTTAAAGGTGCTGATGCTCCAAGTAGGGAGCTTGCTAGTAAAGCGGCTGGAATGGCACACCCGGGCACAAGGAGATGAGAAATGAGGTGCGTTTTAGAAACATTTCCCCATCACACGATGTACCATCTTCTGGGTTTCTCATGCATGTTTTTGATGTAGGAAGATGCCCTTGAACCTGGAGATTTGGGACCCATGCGATGGGTACCACGCAGTATTACTTTAAAGGGTCTGCGTTTGCTCACCCAACCTCACCAAACCTCTCAGCCCCAAGAGTGTCCACCCTTATGTCTCATCCAGCTGTGCATCTAGATATGGTCAATCCAGGTTGCATCACAGCCCCTGAACGTATTGTGTAAGAATTTCTCTCTCTTTCACTGTCTTTGTTTCATGGGTGTTTCAAAGTAATTTATTTTTATAATGGGGTTTAGCTGCTTTTCACTGCTGTGTTTATGCCGCTTTACACCCACTTGACACACTAACAGAGAGATATCAATACATAGGTTTTACGATTATTATTAGTCAGATATATTCTTGTGCGGTGAATAGGGCGTGTTGAGTCCAGTTCTCTGAGCAAGGAGTAGGTCTTGTCTATTACATATTGGGTTTATGGAACGGTATCTGAGCTAATTTGATACCCTTGTTTTATGTATCACCCCACCTCACCTTTCCCGTTAAGCAGCCATAGTGTGTTTTCTGCATGTGTGACTCTGTTCTGTTTTGTAATTCAGTTCAAGTGTAACGGTTTTTACATTCCCTCTATCAGTGATACCTTATGAGAAGTGTCCTTTTCTGTGTGACTTATTTCACTTAGAATCGTCGTACCTAAATCCACTCATCATGCTGCTACTAACCTTACGACATTGATTTCATGGCTGAGTGATATTCCATTGTACATAAGGACCACAACTTCTTTATCCATTTTTCTCTTTCCTGGGATATTTAAGGTGGAATGAAGTGGAGGTCCTGGTCAACAGAGCAGCCCTAAACTTTGGGGTGCTTGTGTCTTGCTGATTTTTAATTTTCCCAATTTATACCCCCATGAGTGGAAGTGCCCTATGCTCTCTAAGCTGTGTTTTTCAGATGTTTCAGGACTCACCGGACACTTCTCCAGAGTGGCTCTTGGCAATTTACATCCCGCCCATCAGTGTAGCAAGGCTCCCATTTCTCCATGGCCTGTCCTGCATTTCTGGTTTTGACACTTTTTTCAGCATGGCCCTTTTGACCGATGGGAAGCGAGACTTCTCTGTAGCGCTGATTTGCCTTTCCAGGTTGCTTGGTTGGCCAAAAAGGGCGTATGCGTTTTTTCCTGAATATATTCAGGAAAAAACGCATACGCCCTTTTTGGCCAAGGGCGTCATTGTCAACGTTTTGCCGCTTTTCATGTGCTTTAAAGGCGATTCGTATCCACCTCCTGAAATCTGTTTCCTGCAATTCTGCCTTGATTTCAAATCCTCTTCTTTGCCTCCCCTCTAATATATTTGTGGACGAGAGTTATCATTTATAACTCTGCAGGTTTGTGAATTGCAGTGCCCTGAACCTCCATTTTACAACTCGTTTTTATGGGAGCTGGCCGCAAAATCGCAGAATGGCTTCAGGCCCTGTTCTGGTTCCGGGGGGCAGGCTGAGCCTGTGGTTAATTCTTCTTTCTGATGGGAAAATAGAGTGACCTGTGCCTGTCCCAACACCAAGAGCTAGTCTCACGTTGGTTCCACGTCTTCCCGTTTATCCTCAGGACAAATTGCAACCTGTACGGAACAGGAGGTTAAAGGGGCTGATGCTCCAAGTAGGGAGCTTGCTAGTAAAGCGGCTGGAATGGCACACCCGGGCACACGGAGATGAGAAATGAGGTGCGTTTTAGAAACATTTCCCCATCACACGATGTACCATCTTCTGGGTTTCTCATGCATGTTTTTGATGTAGGAAGATGCCCTTGAAGCTGGAGATTTGGGACCCATGCGATGGGTACCACGCAGTATTACTTTAAAGGGTCTGCGTTTGCTCACCCAACCTCACCAAACCTCTCATCCCCAAGAGTGTCCACCCTTATGTCTCATCCAGCTGTGGGTCTAGATATGGTCAATCCAGGTTGCATCACAGCCCCTGAACGCATTGTGTAAGAATTTCTCTCTCTTTCACTGTCTTTGTTTCATGGGTGTTTCAAAGTAATTTATTTTTATAATGGGGTTTAGCTGCTTTTCACTGCTGTGTTTATGCCGCTTTACACCCACTTGACACACTAACAGAGAGATATCAATACATAGGTTTTACGATTATTATTAGTCAGATATATTCTTGTGCGGTGAATAGGGCGTGTTGAGTCCAGTTCTCTGAGCAGGGAGTAGGTCTTGTCTATTACATATTGGGTTTATGGAACGGTATCTGAGCTAATTTGATACCCTTGTTTTATGTATCACCCCACCTCACCTTTCCCGTTAAGCAGCCATAGTGTGTTTTCTGCATGTGTGACTCTGTTCTGTTTTGTAATTCAGTTCAAGTGTAACGGTTTTTACATTCCCTCTATCAGTGATACCTTATGAGAAGTGTCCTTTTCTGTGTGACTTATTTCACTTAGAATCGTCGTACCTAAATCCACTCATCATGCTGCTACTAACCTTACGACATTGATTTCATGGCTGAGTGATATTCCATTGTACATAAGGACCACAACTTCTTTATCCATTTTTCTCTTTCCTGGGATATTTAAGGTGGAATGAAGTGGAGGTCCCGGTCAACAGAGCAGCCCTAAACTTTGGGGTGCTTGTGTCTTGCTGATTTTTAATTTTCCCAATTTATACCCCCATGAGTGGAAGTGCCCTATGCTCTCTAAGCTGTGTTTTTCAGATGTTTCAGGACTCACCGGACACTTCTCCAGAGTGGCTCTTGGCAATTTACATCCCGCCCATCAGTGTAGCAAGGCTCCCATTTCTCCATGGCCTGTCCTGCATTTCTGGTTTTGACACTTTTTTCAGCATGGCCCTTTTGACCGATGGGAAGCGAGACTTCTCTGTAGCGCTGATTTGCCTTTCCAGGTTGCTTGGTTGGCCAAAAAGGGCGTATGCGTTTTTTCCTGAATATATTCAGGAAAAAACGCATACGCCCTTTTTGGCCAAGGGCGTCATTGTCAACGTTTTGCCGCTTTTCATGTGCTTTAAAGGCGATTCGTATCCACCTCCTGAAATCTGTTTCCTGCAATTCTGCCTTGATTTCAAATCCTCTTCTTTGCCTCCCCTCTAATATATTTGTGGACGAGAGTTATCATTTATAACTCTGCAGGTTTGTGAATTGCAGTGCCCTGAACCTCCATTTTACAACTCGTTTTTATGGGAGCTGGCCGCAAAATCGCAGAATGGCTTCAGGCCCTGTTCTGGTTCCGGGGGGCAGGCTGAGCCTGTGGTTAATTCTTCTTTCTGATGGGAAAATAGAGTGACCTGTGCCTGTCCCAACACCAAGAGCTAGTCTCACGTTGGTTCCACGTCTTCCCGTTTATCCTCAGGACAAATTGCAACCTGTATGGAACAGGAGGTTAAAGGTGCTGATGCTCCAAGTAGGGAGCTTGCTAGTAAAGCGGCTGGAATGGCTCACCCGGGCACACGGAGATGAGAAATGAGGTGGGTTTTAGAAACATTTCCCCATCACACGATGTACCATCTTCTGGGTTTCTCATGCATGTTTTTGATGTAGGAAGATGCCCTTGAACCTGGAGATTTGGGACCCATGCGATGGGTACCACGCAGTATTACTTTAAAGGGTCTGCGTTTGCTCACCCAACCTCACCAAACCTCTCATCCCCAAGAGTGTCCACCCTTATGTCTCATCCAGCTGTGGGTCTAGATATGGTCAATCCAGGTTGCATCACAGCCCCTGAAAGTATTGTGTAAGAATTTCTCTCTCTTTCACTGTCTTTGTTTCATGGGTGTTTCAAAGTAATTTATTTTTATAATGGGGTTTAGCTGCTTTTCACTGCTGTGTTTATGCCGCTTTACACCCACTTGACACACTAACAGAGAGATATCAATACATAGGTTTTACGATTATTATTAGTCAGATATATTCTTGTGCGGTGAATAGGGCGTGTTGAGTCCAGTTCTCTGAGCAAGGAGTAGGTCTTGTCTATTACATATTGGGTTTATGGAATGGTATCTGAGCTAATTTGATACCCTTGTTTTATGTATCACCCCACCTCACCTTTCCCGTTAAGCAGCCATAGTGTGTTTTCTGCATGTGTGACTCTGTTCTGTTTTGTAATTCAGTTCAAGTGTAACGGTTTTTACATTCCCTCTATCAGTGATACCTTATGAGAAGTGTCCTTTTCTGTGTGACTTATTTCACTTAGAATCGTCGTACCTAAATCCACTCATCATGCTGCTACTAACCTTACGACATTGATTTCCTGGCTGAGTGATATTCCATTGTACATAAGGACCACAACTTCTTTATCCATTTTTCTCTTTCCTGGGATATTTAAGGTGGAATGAAGTGGAGGTCCCGGTCAACAGAGCAGCCCTAAACTTTGGGGTGCTTGTGTCTTGCTGATTTTTAATTTTCCCAATTTATACCCCCATGAGTGGAAGTGCCCTATGCTCTCTAAGCTGTGTTTTTCAGATGTTTCAGGACTCACCGGACACTTCTCCAGAGTGGCTCTTGGCAATTTACATCCCGCCCATCAGTGTAGCAAGGCTCCCATTTCTCCATGGCCTGTCCTGCATTTCTGGTTTTGACACTTTTTTCAGCATGGCCCTTTTGACCGATGGGAAGCGAGACTTCTCTGTAGCGCTGATTTGCCTTTCCAGGTTGCTTGGTTGGCCAAAAAGGGCGTATGCGTTTTTTCCTGAATATATTCAGGAAAAAACGCATACGCCCTTTTTGGCCAAGGGCGTCATTGTCAACGTTTTGCCGCTTTTCATGTGCTTTAAAGGCGATTCGTATCCACCTCCTGAAATCTGTTTCCTGCAATTCTGCCTTGATTTCAAATCCTCTTCTTTGCCTCCCCTCTAATATATTTGTGGACGAGAGTTATCATTTATAACTCTGCAGGTTTGTGAATTGCAGTGCCCTGAACCTCCATTTTACAACTCGTTTTTATGGGAGCTGGCCGCAAAATCGCAGAATGGCTTCAGGCCCTGTTCTGGTTCCGGGGGGCAGGCTGAGCCTGTGGTTAATTCTTCTTTCTGATGGGAAAATAGAGTGACCTGTGCCTGTCCCAACACCAAGAGCTAGTCTCACGTTGGTTCCACGTCTTCCCGTTTATCCTCAGGACAAATTGCAACCTGTATGGAACAGGAGGTTAAAGGTGCTGATGCTCCAAGTAGGGAGCTTGCTAGTAAAGCGGCTGGAATGGCTCACCCGGGCACACGGAGATGAGAAATGAGGTGGGTTTTAGAAACATTTCCCCATCACACGATGTACCATCTTCTGGGTTTCTCATGCATGTTTTTGATGTAGGAAGATGCCCTTGAACCTGGAGATTTGGGACCCATGCGATGGGTACCACGCAGTATTACTTTAAAGGGTCTGCGTTTGCTCACCCAACCTCACCAAACCTCTCATCCCCAAGAGTGTCCACCCTTATGTCTCATCCAGCTGTGGGTCTAGATATGGTCAATCCAGGTTGCATCACAGCCCCTGAACGTATTGTGTAAGAATTTCTCTCTCTTTCACTGTCTTTGTTTCATGGGTGTTTCAAAGTAATTTATTTTTATAATGGGGTTTAGCTGCTTTTCACTGCTGTGTTTATGCCGCTTTACACCCACTTGACACACTAACAGAGAGATATCAATACATAGGTTTTACGATTATTATTAGTCAGATATATTCTTGTGCGGTGAATAGGGCGTGTTGAGTCCAGTTCTCTGAGCAAGGAGTAGGTCTTGTCTATTACATATTGGGTTTATGGAACGGTATCTGAGCTAATTTGATACCCTTGTTTTATGTATCACCCCACCTCACCTTTCCCGTTAAGCAGCCATAGTGTGTTTTCTGCATGTGTGACTCTGTTCTGTTTTGTAATTCAGTTCAAGTGTAACGGTTTTTACATTCCCTCTATCAGTGATACCTTATGAGAAGTGTCCTTTTCTGTGTGACTTATTTCACTTAGAATCGTCGTACCTAAATCCACTCATCATGCTGCTACTAACCTTACGACATTGATTTCATGGCTGAGTGATATTCCATTGTACATAAGGACCACAACTTCTTTATCCATTTTTCTCTTTCCTGGGATATTTAAGGTGGAATGAAGTGGAGGTCCTGGTCAACAGAGCAGCCCTCAACTTTGGGGTGCTTGTGTCTTGCTGATTTTTAATTTTCCCAATTTATACCCCCATGAGTGGAAGTGCCCTATGCTCTCTAAGCTGTGTTTTTCAGATGTTTCAGGACTCACCGGACACTTCTCCAGAGTGGCTCTTGGCAATTTACATCCCGCCCATCAGTGTAGCAAGGCTCCCATTTCTCCATGGCCTGTCCTGCATTTCTGGTTTTGACACTTTTTTCAGCATGGCCCTTTTGACCGATGGGAAGCGAGACTTCTTTGTAGCGCTGATTTGCCTTTCCAGGTTGCTTGGTTGGCCAAAAAGGGCGTATGCGTTTTTTCCTGAATATATTCAGGAAAAAACGCATACGCCCTTTTTGGCCAAGGGCGTCATTGTCAACGTTTTGCCGCTTTTCATGTGCTTTAAAGGCGATTCGTATCTACCTCCTGAAATCTGTTTCCTGCAATTCTGCCTTGATTTCAAATCCTCTTCTTTGCCTTCCCTCAATATATTTGTGGACGAGAGTTATCATTTATAACTCTGCAGGTTTGTGTATTGCAGTGCCCTGAACCTCCATTTTACAACTCGTTTTTATGGGAGCTGGCCGCAAAATCGCAGAATGGCTTCAGGCCCTGTTCTGGTTCCGGGGGTCAGGCTGAGCCTGTGGTTAATTCTTCTTTCTGATGGGAAAATAGAGTGACCTGTGCCTGTCCCAACACCAAGAGCTAGTCTCACGTTGGTTCCACGTCTTCCCGTTTATCCTCAGGACAAATTGCAATCTGTACGGAACAGGAGGTTAAAGGTGCTGATGCTCCAAGTAGGGAGCTTGCTAGTAAAGCGGCTGGAATGGCACACCCGGGCTCACGGAGATGAGAAATGAGGTGCGTTTTAGAAACATTTCCCCATCACACGATGTACCATCTTCTGGGTTTCTCATGCATGTTTTTGATGTAGGAAGATGCCCTTGAACCTGGAGATTTGGGACCCATGCGATGGGTACCACGCAGTATTACTTTAAAGGGTCTGCGTTTGCTCACCCAACCTCACCAAACCTCTCATCCCCAAGAGTGTCCACCCTTATGTCTCATCCAGCTGTGGGTCTAGATATGGTCAATCCAGGTTGCATCACAGCCCCTGAACGCATTGTGTAAGAATTTCTCTCTCTTTCACTGTCTTTGTTTCATGGGTGTTTCAAAGTAATTTATTTTTATAATGGGGTTTAGCTGCTTTTCACTGCTGTGTTTATGCCGCTTTACACCCACTTGACACACTAACAGAGAGATATCAATACATAGGTTTTACGATTATTATTAGTCAGATATATTCTTGTGCGGTGAATAGGGCGTGTTGAGTCCAGTTCTCTGAGCAAGGAGTAGGTCTTGTCTATTACATATTGGGTTTATGGAACGGTATCTGAGCTAATTTGATACCCTTGTTTTATGTATCACCCCACCTCACCTTTCCCGTTAAGCAGCCATAGTGTGTTTTCTGCATGTGTGACTCTGTTCTGTTTTGTAATTCAGTTCAAGTGTAACGGTTTTTACATTCCCTCTATCAGTGATACCTTATGAGAAGTGTCCTTTTCTGTGTGACTTATTTCACTTAGAATCGTCGTACCTAAATCCACTCATCATGCTGCTACTAACCTTACGACATTGATTTCATGGCTGAGTGATATTCCATTGTACATAAGGACCACAACTTCTTTATCCATTTTTCTCTTTCCTGGGATATTTAAGGTGGAATGAAGTGGAGATCCTGGTCAACAGAGCAGCCCTAAACTTTGGGGTGCTTGTGTCTTGCTGATTTTTAATTTTCCCAATTTATACCCCCATGAGTGGAAGTGCCCTATGCTCTCTAAGCTGTGTTTTTCAGATGTTTCAGGACTCACCGGACACTTCTCCAGAGTGGCTCTTGGCAATTTACATCCCGCCCATCAGTGTAGCAAGGCTCCCATTTCTCCATGGCCTGTCCTGCATTTCTGGTTTTGACACTTTTTTCAGCATGGCCCTTTTGACCGATGGGAAGTGAGACTTCTTTGTAGCGCTGATTTGCCTTTCCAGGTTGCTTGGTTGGCCAAAAAGGGCGTATGCGTTTTTTCCTGAATATATTCAGGAAAAAACGCATACGCCCTTTTTGGCCAAGGGCATCATTATCAACGTTTTGCCGCTTTTCATGTGCTTTAAAGGCGATTCGTATCTACCTCCTGAAATCTGTTTCCTGCAATTCTGCCTTGATTTCAAATCCTCTTCTTTACCTCCCCTCTAATATATTTGTGGACGAGGGTTATCATTTATAACTCTGCAGGTTTGTGAATTGCAGTGCCCTGAACCTCCATTTTACAACTCGTTTTTATGGGAGTTGGCCGCAAAATCGCAGAATGGCTTCAGGCCCTGTTCTGGTTCCGGGGGGCAGGCTGAGCCTGTGGTTAATTCTTCTTTCTGATGGGAAAATAGAGTGACCTGTGCCTGTCCCAACACCAAGAGCTAGTCTCACGTTGGTTCCACGTCTTCCCGTTTATCCTCAGGACAAATTGCAACCTGTACGGAACAGGAGGTTAAAGGTGCTGATGCTCCAAGTAGGGAGCTTGCTAGTAAAGCGGCTGGAATGGCACACCCGGGCACACGGAGATGAGAAATGAGGTGCGTTTTAGAAACATTTCCCCATCACACGATGTACCATCTTCTGGGTTTCTCATGCATGTTTTTGATGTAGGAAGATGCCCTTGAAGCTGGAGATTTGGGACCCATGCGATGGGTACCACGCAGTATTACTTTAAAGGGTCTGCGTTTGCTCACCCAACCTCACCAAACCTCTCAGCCCCAAGAGTGTCCACCCTTATATCTCATCCAGCTGTGGGTCTAGATATGGTCAATCCAGGTTGCATCACAGCCCCTGAACGCATTGTGTAAGAATTTCTCTCTCTTTCACTGTCTTTGTTTCATGGGTGTTTCAAAGTAATTTATTTTTATAATGGGGTTTAGCTGCTTTTCACTGCTGTGTTTATGCCGCTTTACACCCACTTGACACACTAACAGAGAGATATCAATACATAGGTTTTACGATTATTATTAGTCAGATATATTCTTGTGCGGTGAATAGGGCGTGTTGAGTCCAGTTCTCTGAGCAAGGAGTAGGTCTTGTCTATTACATATTGGGTTTATGGAACGGTATCTGAGCTAATTTGATACCCTTGTTTTATGTATCACCCCACCTCACCTTTCCCGTTAAGCAGCCATAGTGTGTTTTCTGCATGTGTGACTCTGTTCTGTTTTGTAATTCAGTTCAAGTGTAACGGTTTTTACATTCCCTCTATCAGTGATACCTTATGAGAAGTGTCCTTTTCTGTGTGACTTATTTCACTTAGAATCGTCGTACCTAAATCCACTCATCATGCTGCTACTAACCTTACGACATTGATTTCCTGGCTGAGTGATATTCCATTGTACATAAGGACCACAACTTCTTTATCCATTTTTCTCTTTCCTGGGATATTTAAGGTGGAATGAAGTGGAGGTCCTGGTCAACAGAGCAGCCCTAAACTTTGGGGTGCTTGTGTCTTGCTGATTTTTAATTTTCCCAATTTATACCCCCATGAGTGGAAGTGCCCTATGCTCTCTAAGCTGTGT
Organism: Balaenoptera borealis; assembly: GCF_965194805.1. Lineage (NCBI taxonomy): Eukaryota > Metazoa > Chordata > Mammalia > Artiodactyla > Balaenopteridae > Balaenoptera > Balaenoptera borealis. Next base: position 127,456 of record NW_028123556.1, on the reverse strand, counting down.
TTTTCAGATGTTTCAGGACTCACCGGACACTTCTCCAGAGTGGCTCTTGGCAATTTACATCCCGCCCATCAGTGTAGCAAGGCTCCCATTTCTCCATGGCCTGTCCTGCATTTCTGGTTTTGACACTTTTTTCAGCATGGCCCTTTTGACCGATGGGAAGCGAGACTTCTTTGTAGCGCTGATTTGCCTTTCCAGGTTGCTTGGTTGGCCAAAAAGGGCGTATGCGTTTTTTCCTGAATATATTCAGGAAAAAACGCATACGCCCTTTTTGGCCAAGGGCGTCATTGTCAACGTTTTGCCGCTTTTCATGTGCTTTAAAGGCGATTCGTATCTACCTCCTGAAATCTGTTTCCTGCAATTCTGCCTTGATTTCAAATCCTCTTCTTTGCCTCCCCTCTAATATATTTGTGGACGAGAGTTATCATTTATAACTCTGCAGGTTTGTGAATTGCAGTGCCCTGAACCTCCATTTTACAACTCGTTTTTATGGGAGCTGGCCGCAAAATCGCAGAATGGCTTCAGGCCCTGTTCTGGTTCCGGGGGGCAGGCTGAGCCTGTGGTTAATTCTTCTTTCTGATGGGAAAATAGAGTGACCTGTGCCTGTCCCAACACCAAGAGCTAGTCTCACGTTGGTTCCACGTCTTCCCGTTTATCCTCAGGACAAATTGCAACCTGTACGGAACAGGAGGTTAAAGGTGCTGATGCTCCAAGTAGGGAGCTTGCTAGTAAAGCGGCTGGAATGGCACACCCGGGCACAAGGAGATGAGAAATGAGGTGGGTTTTAGAAACATTTCCCCATCACACGATGTACCATCTTCTGGGTTTCTCATGCATGTTTTTGATGTAGGAAGATGCCCTTGAAGCTGGAGATTTGGGACCCATGCGATGGGTACCACGCAGTATTACTTTAAAGGGTCTGCGTTTGCTCACCCAACCTCACCAAACCTCTCAGCCCCAAGAGTGTCCACCCTTATGTCTCATCCAGCTGTGGGTCTAGATATGGTCAATCCAGGTTGCATCACAGCCCCTGAACGCATTGTGTAAGAATTTCTCTCTCTTTCACTGTCTTTGTTTCATGGGTGTTTCAAAGTAATTTATTTTTATAATGGGGTTTAGCTGCTTTTCACTGCTGTGTTTATGCCGCTTTACACCCACTTGACACACTAACAGAGAGATATCAATACATAGGTTTTACGATTATTATTAGTCAGATATATTCTTGTGAGGTGAATAGGGCGTGTTGAGTCCAGTTCTCTGAGCAAGGAGTAGGTCTTGTCTATTACATATTGGGTTTATGGAATGGTATCTGAGCTAATTTGATACCCTTGTTTTATGTATCACCCCACCTCACCTTTCCCGTTAAGCAGCCATAGTGTGTTTTCTGCATGTGTGACTCTGTTCTGTTTTGTAATTCAGTTCAAGTGTAACGGTTTTTACATTCCCTCTATCAGTGATACCTTATGAGAAGTGTCCTTTTCTGTGTGACTTATTTCACTTAGAATCGTCGTACCTAAATCCACTCATCATGCTGCTACTAACCTTACGACATTGATTTCATGGCTGAGTGATATTCCATTGTACATAAGGACCACAACTTCTTTATCCATTTTTCTCTTTCCTGGGATATTTAAGGTGGAATGAAGTGGAGGTCCCGGTCAACAGAGCAGCCCTAAACTTTGGGGTGCTTGTGTCTTGCTGATTTTTAATTTTCCCAATTTATACCCCCATGAGTGGAAGTGCCCTATGCTCTCTAAGCTGTGTTTTTCAGATGTTTCAGGACTCACCGGACACTTCTCCAGAGTGGCTCTTGGCAATTTACATCCCGCCCATCAGTGTAGCAAGGCTCCCATTTCTCCATGGCCTGTCCTGCATTTCTGGTTTTGACACTTTTTTCAGCATGGCCCTTTTGACCGATGGGAAGCGAGACTTCTCTGTAGCGCTGATTTGCCTTTCCAGGTTGCTTGGTTGGCCAAAAAGGGCGTATGCGTTTTTTCCTGAATATATTCAGGAAAAAACGCATACGCCCTTTTTGGCCAAGGGCGTCATTGTCAACGTTTTGCCGCTTTTCATGTGCTTTAAAGGCGATTCGTATCCACCTCCTGAAATCTGTTTCCTGCAATTCTGCCTTGATTTCAAATCCTCTTCTTTGCCTCCCCTCTAATATATTTGTGGACGAGAGTTATCATTTATAACTCTGCAGGTTTGTGAATTGCAGTGCCCTGAACCTCCATTTTACAACTCGTTTTTATGGGAGCTGGCCGCAAAATCGCAGAATGGCTTCAGGCCCTGTTCTGGTTCCGGGGGGCAGGCTGAGCCTGTGGTTAATTCTTCTTTCTGATGGGAAAATAGAGTGACCTGTGCCTGTCCCAACACCAAGAGCTAGTCTCACGTTGGTTCCACGTCTTCCCGTTTATCCTCAGGACAAATTGCAACCTGTATGGAACAGGAGGTTAAAGGTGCTGATGCTCCAAGTAGGGAGCTTGCTAGTAAAGCGGCTGGAATGGCTCACCCGGGCACACGGAGATGAGAAATGAGGTGGGTTTTAGAAACATTTCCCCATCACACGATGTACCATCTTCTGGGTTTCTCATGCATGTTTTTGATGTAGGAAGATGCCCTTGAACCTGGAGATTTGGGACCCATGCGATGGGTACCACGCAGTATTACTTTAAAGGGTCTGCGTTTGCTCACCCAACCTCACCAAACCTCTCATCCCCAAGAGTGTCCACCCTTATGTCTCATCCAGCTGTGGGTCTAGATATGGTCAATCCAGGTTGCATCACAGCCCCTGAACGTATTGTGTAAGAATTTCTCTCTCTTTCACTGTCTTTGTTTCATGGGTGTTTCAAAGTAATTTATTTTTATAATGGGGTTTAGCTGCTTTTCACTGCTGTGTTTATGCCGCTTTACACCCACTTGACACACTAACAGAGAGATATCAATACATAGGTTTTACGATTATTATTAGTCAGATATATTCTTGTGCGGTGAATAGGGCGTGTTGAGTCCAGTTCTCTGAGCAAGGAGTAGGTCTTGTCTATTACATATTGGGTTTATGGAATCGTATCTGAGCTAATTTGATACCCTTGTTTTATGTATCACCCCACCTCACCTTTCCCGTTAAGCAGCCATAGTGTGTTTTCTGCATGTGTGACTCTGTTCTGTTTTGTAATTCAGTTCAAGTGTAACGGTTTTTACATTCCCTCTATCAGTGATACCTTATGAGAAGTGTCCTTTTCTGTGTGACTTATTTCACTTAGAATCGTCGTACCTAAATCCACTCATCATGCTGCTACTAACCTTACGACATTGATTTCATGGCTGAGTGATATTCCATTGTACATAAGGACCACAACTTCTTTATCCATTTTTCTCTTTCCTGGGATATTTAAGGTGGAATGAAGTGGAGGTCCTGGTCAACAGAGCAGCCCTCAACTTTGGGGTGCTTGTGTCTTGCTGATTTTTAATTTTCCCAATTTATACCCCCATGAGTGGAAGTGCCCTATGCTCTCTAAGCTGTGTTTTTCAGATGTTTCAGGACTCACCGGACACTTCTCCAGAGTGGCTCTTGGCAATTTACATCCCGCCCATCAGTATAGCAAGGCTCCCATTTCTCCATGGCCTGTCCTGCATTTCTGGTTTTGACACTTTTTTCAGCATGGCCCTTTTGACCGATGGGAAGCGAGACTTCTCTGTAGCGCTGATTTGCCTTTCCAGGTTGCTTGGTTGGCCAAAAAGGGCGTATGCGTTTTTTCCTGAATATATTCAGGAAAAAACGCATACGCCCTTTTTGGCCAAGGGCGTCATTGTCAACGTTTTGCCGCTTTTCATGTGCTTTAAAGGCGATTCGTATCTACCTCCTGAAATCTGTTTCCTGCAATTCTGCCTTGATTTCAAATCCTCTTCTTTGCCTCCCCTCTAATATATTTGTGGACGAGAGTTATCATTTATAACTCTGCAGGTTTGTGAATTGCAGTGCCCTGAACCTCCATTTTACAACTCGTTTTTATGGGAGCTGGCCGCAAAATCGCAGAATGGCTTCAGGCCCTGTTCTGGTTCCGGGGGGCAGGCTGAGCCTGTGGTTAATTCTTCTTTCTGATGGGAAAATAGAGTGACCTGTGCCTGTCCCAACACCAAGAGCTAGTCTCACGTTGGTTCCACGTCTTCCCGTTTATCCTCAGGACAAATTGCAACCTGTACGGAACAGGAGGTTAAAGGTGCTGATGCTCCAAGTAGGGAGCTTGCTAGTAAAGCGGCTGGAATGGCGCACCCGGGCACACGGAGATGAGAAATGAGGTGCGTTTTAGAAACATTTCCCCATCACACGATGTACCATCTTCTGGGTTTCTCATGCATGTTTTTGATGTAGGAAGATGCCCTTGAACCTGGAGATTTGGGACCCATGCGATGGGTACCACGCAGTATTACTTTAAAGGGTCTGCGTTTGCTCACCCAACCTCACCAAACCTCTCATCCCCAAGAGTGTCCACCCTTATGTCTCATCCAGCTGTGGGTATAGATATGGTCAATCCAGGTTGCATCACAGCCCCTGAACGTATTGTGTAAGAATTTCTCTCTCTTTCACTGTCTTTGTTTCATGGGTGTTTCAAAGTAATTTATTTTTATAATGGGGTTTAGCTGCTTTTCACTGCTGTGTTTATGCCGCTTTACACCCACTTGACACACTAACAGAGAGATATCAATACATAGGTTTTACGATTATTATTAGTCAGATATATTCTTGTGCGGTGAATAGGGCGTGTTGAGTCCAGTTCTCTGAGCAAGGAGTAGGTCTTGTCTATTACATATTGGGTTTATGGAACGGTATCTGAGCTAATTTGATACCCTTGTTTTATGTATCACCCCACCTCACCTTTCCCGTTAAGCAGCCATAGTGTGTTTTCTGCATGTGTGACTCTGTTCTGTTTTGTAATTCAGTTCAAGTGTAACGGTTTTTACATTCCCTCTATCAGTGATACCTTATGAGAAGTGTCCTTTTCTGTGTGACTTATTTCACTTAGAATCGTCGTACCTAAATCCACTCATCATGCTGCTACTAACCTTACGACATTGATTTCCTGGCTGAGTGATATTCCATTGTACATAAGGACCACAACTTCTTTATCCATTTTTCTCTTTCCTGGGATATTTAAGGTGGAATGAAGTGGAGGTCCTGGTCAACAGAGCAGCCCTAAACTTTGGGGTGCTTGTGTCTTGCTGATTTTTAATTTTCCCAATTTATACCCCCATGAGTGGAAGTGCCCTATGCTCTCTAAGCTGTGTTTTTCAGATGTTTCAGGACTCACCGGACACTTCTCCAGAGTGGCTCTTGGCAATTTACATCCCGCCCATCAGTGTAGCAAGGCTCCCATTTCTCCATGGCCTGTCCTGCATTTCTGGTTTTGACACTTTTTTCAGCATGGCCCTTTTGACCGATGGGAAGCGAGACTTCTTTGTAGCGCTGATTTGCCTTTCCAGGTTGCTTGGTTGGCCAAAAAGGGCGTATGCGTTTTTTCCTGAATATATTCAGGAAAAAACGCATACGCCCTTTTTGGCCAAGGGCGTCATTGTCAACGTTTTGCCGCTTTTCATGTGCTTTAAAGGCGATTCGTATCTACCTCCTGAAATCTGTTTCCTGCAATTCTGCCTTGATTTCAAATCCTCTTCTTTGCCTTCCCTCAATATATTTGTGGACGAGAGTTATCATTTATAACTCTGCAGGTTTGTGTATTGCAGTGCCCTGAACCTCCATTTTACAACTCGTTTTTATGGGAGCTGGCCGCAAAATCGCAGAATGGCTTTAGGCCCTGTTCTGGTTCCGGGGGGCAGGCTGAGCCTGTGGTTAATTCTTCTTTCTGATGGGAAAATAGAGTGACCTGTGCCTGTCCCAACACCAAGAGCTAGTCTCACGTTGGTTCCACGTCTTCCCGTTTATCCTCAGGACAAATTGCAACCTGTACGGAACAGGAGGTTAAAGGTGCTGATGCTCCAAGTAGGGAGCTTGCTAGTAAAGTGGCTGGAATGGTGAACCCGGGCACACGGAGATGAGAAATGAGGTGCGTTTTAGAAACATTTCCCCATCACACGATGTACCATCTTCTGGGTTTCTCATGCATGTTTTTGATGTAGGAAGATGCCCTTGAACCTGGAGATTTGGGACCCATGCGATGGGTACCACGCAGTATTACTTTAAAGGGTCTGCGTTTGCTCACCCAACCTCACCAAACCTCTCATCCCCAAGAGTGTCCACCCTTATGTCTCATCCAGCTGTGGGTCTAGATATGGTCAATCCAGGTTGCATCACAGCCCCTGAACGCATTGTGTAAGAATTTCTCTCTCTTTCACTGTCTTTGTTTCATGGGTGTTTCAAAGTAATTTATTTTTATAATAGGGTTTAGCTGCTTTTCACTGCTGTGTTTATGCCGCTTTACACCCACTTGACACACTAACAGAGAGATATCAATACATAGGTTTTACGATTATTATTAGTCAGATATATTCTTGTGCGGTGAATAGGGCGTGTTGAGTCCAGTTCTCTGAGCAAGGAGTAGGTCTTGTCTATTACATATTGGGTTTATGGAATGGTATCTGAGCTAATTTGATACCCTTGTTTTATGTATCACCCCACCTCACCTTTCCCGTTAAGCAGCCATAGTGTGTTTTCTGCATGTGTGACTCTGTTCTGTTTTGTAATTCAGTTCAAGTGTAACGGTTTTTACATTCCCTCTATCAGTGATACCTTATGAGAAGTGTCCTTTTCTGTGTGACTTATTTCACTTAGAATCGTCGTACCTAAATCCACTCATCATGCTGCTACTAACCTTATGACATTGATTTCATGGCTGAGTGATATTCCATTGTACATAAGGACCACAACTTCTTTATCCATTTTTCTCTTTCCTGGGATATTGAAGGTGGAATGAAGTGGAGGTCCTGGTCAACAGAGCAGCCCTAAACTTTGGGGTGCTTGTGTCTTGCTGATTTTTAATTTTCCCAATTTATACCCCCATGAGTGGAAGTGCGCTGTGCTCTCTAAGCTGTGTTTTTCAGATGTTTCAGGACTCACCGGACACTTCTCCAGAGTGGCTGTTGGCAATTTACATCCCGCCCATCAGTGTAGCAAGGCTCCCATTTCTCCATGGCCTGTCCTGCATTTCTGGTTTTGACACTTTTTTCAGCATTGCCCTTTTGACCGATGGGAAGCGAGACTTCTTTGTAGCGCTGATTTGCCTTTCCAGGTTGCTTGGTTGGCCAAAAAGGGCGTATGCGTTTTTTCCTGAATATATTCAGGAAAAAACGCATACGCCCTTTTTGGCCAAGGGCATCATTGTCAACGTTTTGCCGCTTTTCATGTGCTTTAAAGGCGATTCGTATCTACCTCCTGAAATCTGTTTCCTGCAATTCTGCCTTGATTTCAAATCCTCTTCTTTGCCTCCCCTCAATATATTTGTGGACGAGAGTTATCATTTATAACTCTGCAGGTTTGTGAATTGCAGTGCCCTGAACCTCCATTTTACAACTCGTTTTTATGGGAGCTGGCCGCAAAATCGCAGAATGGCTTCAGGCCCTGTTCTGGTTCCGGGGGGCAGGCTGAGCCTGTGGTTAATTCTTCTTTCTGATGGGAAAATAGAGTGACCTGTGCCTGTCCCAACACCAAGAGCTAGTCTCTCGTTGGTTCCACGTCTTCCCGTTTATCCTCAGGACAAATTGCAACCTGTATGGAACAGGAGGTTAAAGGTGCTGATGCTCCAAGTAGGGAGCTTGCTAGTAAAGCGGCTGGAATGGCGAACCCGGGCACAAGGAGATGAGAAATGAGGTGCGTTTTAGAAACCTTTCCCCATCACACGGTGTACCATCTTCTGGGTTTCTCATGCATGTTTTTGATGTAGGAAGATGCCCTTGAACCTGGAGATTTGGGACCCATGCGATGGGTACCACGCAGTATTCCTTTAAAGGGTCTGCGTTTGCTCACCCAACCTCACCAAACCTCTCAGCCCCAAGAGTGTCCACCCTTATGTCTCATCCAGCTGTGCGTCTAGATATGGTCAATCCAGGTTGCATCACAGCCCCTGAACGCATTGTGTAAGAATTTCTCTCTCTTTCACTGTCTTTGTTTCATGGGTGTTTCAAAGTAATTTATTTTTATAATGGGGTTTAGCTGCTTTTCACTGCTGTGTTTATGCCGCTTTACACCCACTTGACACACTAACAGAGAGATATCAATACATAGGTTTTACGATTATTATTAGTCAGATATATTCTTGTGCGGTGAATAGGGCGTGTTGAGTCCAGTTCTCTGAGCAAGGAATAGGTCTTGTCTATTACATATTGGGTTTATGGAACGGTATCTGAGCTAATTTGATACCCTTGTTTTATGTATCACCCCACCTCACCTTTCCCGTTAAGCAGCCATAGTGTATTTTCTGCATGTGTGACTCTGTTCTGTTTTGTAATTCAGTTCAAGTGTAACGGTTTTTACATTCCCTCTATCAGTGATACCTTATGAGAAGTGTCCTTTTCTGTGTGACTTATTTCACTTAGAATCGTCGTACCTAAATCCACTCATCATGCTGCTACTAACCTTACGACATTTATTTCCTGGCTGAGTGATATTCCAATGTACATAAGGACCACAACTTCTTTCTCCATTTTTCTCTTTCCTGGGATATTTAAGGTGGAATGAAGTGGAGGTCCTGCTCAACAGAGCAGCCCTAAACTTTGCGGTGCTTGTGTCTTGCTGATTTTTAATTTTCCCAATTTATACCCCCATGAGTGGAAGTGCCCTATGCTCTCTAAGCTGTGTTTTTCAGATGTTTCAGGACTCACCGGACACTTCTCCAGAGTGGCTCTTGGCAATTTACATCCCGCCCATCAGTGTAGCAAGGCTCCCATTTCTCCATGGCCTGTCCTGCATTTCTGGTTTTGACACTTTTTTCAGCATGGCCCTTTTGACCGATGGGAAGCGAGACTTCTTTGTAGCGCTGATTTGCGTTTCCTGGTGGCTTGGTTGGCCAAAAAGGGCGTATGCGTTTTTTCCTGAATATATTCAGGAAAAAACGCATACGCCCTTTTTGGCCAAGGGCATCATTGTCAACGTTTTGCCGCTTTTCATGTGCTTTAAAGGCGATTCGTATCTACCTCCTGAAATCTGTTTCCTGCAATTCTGCCTTGATTTCAAATCCTCTTCTTTGCCTTCCCTCAATATATTTGTGGACGAGAGTTATCATTTATAACTCTGCAGGTTTGTGAATTGCAGTGCCCTGAACCTCCATTTTACAACTCGTTTTTATGGGAGCTGGCCGCAAAATCGCAGAATGGCTTCAGGCCCTGTTCTGGTTCCGGGGGGCAGGCTGAGCCTGTGGTTAATTCTTCTTTCTGATGGGAAAATAGAGTGACCTGTGCCTGTCCCAACACCAAGAGCTAGTCTCTCGTTGGTTCCACGTCTTCCCGTTTATCCTCAGGACAAATTGCAACCTGTATGGAACAGGAGGTTAAAGGTGCTGATGCTCCAAGTAGGGAGCTTTCTAGTAAAGCGGCTGGAATGGCAAACCCGGGCACAAGGAGATGAGAAATGAGGTGCGTTTTAGAAACCTTTCCCCATCACACGGTGTACCATCTTCTGGGTTTCTCATGCATGTTTTTGATGTAGGAAGATGCCCTTGAACCTGGAGATTTGGGACCCATGCGATGGGTACCACGCAGTATTCCTTTAAAGGGTCTGCGTTTGCTCACCCAACCTCACCAAACCTCTCAGCCCCAAGAGTGTCCACCCTTATGTCTCATCCAGCTGTGCGTCTAGATATGGTCAATCCAGGTTGCTTCACAGCCCCTGAACGCATTGTGTAAGAATTTCTCTCTCTTTCACTGTCTTTGTTTCATAGGTGTTTCAAAGTAATTTATTTTTATAATGGGGTTTAGCTGCTTTTCACTGCTGTGTTTATGCCGCTTTACACCCACTTGACACACTAACAGAGAGATATCAATACATAGGTTTTACGATTATTATTAGTCAGATATATTCTTGTGCGGTGAATAGGGCGTGTTGAGTCCAGTTCTCTGAGCAAGGAGTAGGTCTTGTCTATTACATATTGGGTTTATGGAACGGTATCTGAGCTAATTTGATACCCTTGTTTTATGTATCACCCCACCTCACCTTTCCCGTTAAGCAGCCATAGTGTGTTTTCTGCATGTGTGACTCTGTTCTGTTTTGTAATTCAGTTCAAGTGTAACGGTTTTTACATTCCCTCTATCAGTGATACCTTATGAGAAGTGTCCTTTTCTGTGTGACTTATTTCACTTAGAATCGTCGTACCTAAATCCACTCATCATGCTGCTACTAACCTTACGACATTGATTTCATGGCTGAGTGATATTCCATTGTACATAAGGACCACAACTTCTTTACCCATTTTTCTCTTTCCTGGGATATTTAAGGTGGAATGAAGTGGAGGTCCTGGTCAAGAGAGCAGCCCTAAACTTTGGGGTGCTTGTGTCTTGCTGATTTTTAATTTTCCCAATTTATACCCCCATGAGTGGAAGTGCCCTATGCTCTCTAAGCTGTGTTTTTCAGATGTTTCAGGACTCACCGGACACTTCTCCGGAGTGGCTCTTGGCAATTTACATCCCGCCCATCAGTGTAGCAAGGCTCCCATTTCTCCATGGCCTGTCCTGCATTTCTGGTTTTGACACTTTTTTCAGCATGGCCCTTTGGACCGATGGGAAACGAGACTTGTTTGTAGCGCTGATTTGCCTTTCCAGGTTGCTTGGTTGGCCAAAAAGGGCGTATGCGTTTTTTCCTGAATATATTCAGGAAAAAACGCATACGCCCTTTTTGGCCAAGGGCATCATTGTCAACGTTTTGCCGCTTCTCATGTGCTTTAAAGGCGATTCGTATCTACCTCCTGAAATCTGTTTCCTGCAATTCTGCCTTGATTTCAAATCCGCTTCTTTGCCTTCCCTCAATATATTTGTGGACGAGAGTTATCATTTATAACTCTGCAGGTTTGTGAATTGCAGTGCCCTGAACCTCCATTTTACAACTCGTTTTTATGGTAGCTGGCCGCAAAATTGCAGAATGGCTTCAGGCCCTCTTCTGGTTCCGGGGGGCAGGCTGAGCCTGTGGTTAATTCTTCTTTCTGATGGGAAAATAGAGTGACCTGTGCCTGTCTCAACACCAAGAGCTAGTCTCTCGTTGGTTCCACGTCTTCCCGTTTATCCTCAGGACAAATTGCAACCTGCATGGAACAGGAGGTTAAAGGTGCTGATGCTCCAAGTAGGGAGCTTGCTAGTAAAGCGGCTGGAATGGCGAACCCGGGCACAAGGAGATGAGAAATGAGGTGCGTTTTAGAAACCTTTCCCCATCACACGGTGTACCATCTTCTGGGTTTCTCATGCATGTTTTCGATGTAGGAAGATGTCCTTGAACCTGGAGATTTGGGACCCATGCGATGGGTACCACGCAGTATTACTTTAAAGGGTCTGCGTTTGCTCACCCAACCTCACCAAACCTCTCAGCCCCAAGAGTGTCCACCCTTATGTCTCATCCAGCTGTGCGTCTAGATATGGTCAATCCAGGTTGCATCACAGCCCCTGAACGCATTGTGTAAGAATTTCTCTCTCTTTCACTGTCTTTGTTTCATGGGTGTTTCAAAGTAATTTATTTTTATAATGGGGTTTAGCTGCTTTTCACTGCTGTGTTTATGCCGCTTTACACCCACTTGACACAATAACAGAGAGATATCAATACATAGGTTTTACGATTATTATTAGTCAGATATATTCTTGTGCGGTGAATAGGGCGTGTTGAGTCCAGTTCTCTGAGCAAGGAGTAGGTCTTGTCTATTACATATTGGGTTTATGGAACGGTATCTGAGCTAATTTGATACCCTTGTTTTATGTATCACCCCACCTCACCTTTCCCGTTAAGCAGCCATAGTGTGTTTTCTGCATGTGTGACTCTGTTCTGTTTTGTAATTCAGTTCAAGTGTAACGGTTTTTACATTCCCTCTATCAGTGATACCTTATGAGAAGTGTCCTTTTCTGTGTGACTTATTTCACTTAGAATCGTCGTACCTAAATCCACTCATCATGCTGCTACTAACCTTACGACATTGATTTCATGGCTGAGTGGTATTCCATTGTACATAAGGACCACAACTTCTTTATCCATTTTTCTCTTTCCTGGGATATTGAAGGTGGAATGAAGTGGAGGTCCTGGTCAACAGAGCAGCCCTAAACTTTGGGGTGCTTGTGTCTTGCTGATTTTTAATTTTCCCAATTTATACCCCCATGAGTGGAAGTGCCCTATGCTCTCTAAGCTGTGTTTTTCAGATGTTTCAGGACTCACCGGACACTTCTCCGGAGTGGCTTTTGGCAATTTACATCACGCCCATCAGTGTAGCAAGGCTCCCATTTCTCCATGGCCTGTCCTGCATTTCTGGTTTTGACACTTTTTTCAGCATGGCCCTTTTGACCGATGGGAAGCGAGACTTCTTTGTAGCTCTGATTTGCCTTTCCAGGTTGCTTGGTTGGCCAAAAAGGGCGTATGCGTTTTTTCCTGAATATATTCAGGAAAAAACGCATACGCCCTTTTTGGCCAAGGGCATCATTGTCAACGTTTTGCCGCTTCTCATGTGCTTTAAAGGCGATTCGTATCTACCTCCTGAAATCTGTTTCCTGCAATTCTTCCTTGATTTCAAATCCGCTTCTTTGCCTTCCCTCAATATATTTGTGGACGAGAGTTATCATTTATAACTCTGCAGGTTTGTGAATTGCAGTGCCCTGAACCTCCATTTTACAACTCGTTTTTATGGGAGCTGGCCGCAAAATTGCAGAATGGCTTCAGGCCCTGTTCTGGTTCCGGGGGGCAGGCTGAGCCTGTGGTTAATTCTTCTTTCTGATGGGAAAATAGAGTGACCTGTGCCTGTCCCAACACCAAGAGCTAGTCTCTCGTTGGTTCCACGTCTTCCCGTTTATCCTCAGGACAAATTGCAACCTGCATGGAACAGGAGGTTAAAGGTGCTGATGCTCCAAGTAGGGAGCTTGCTAGTAAAGCGGCTGGAATGGCGAACCCGGGCACAAGGAGATGAGAAATGAGGTGCGTTTTAGAAACCTTTCCCCATCACACGGTGTACCATCTTCTGGGTTTCTCATGCATGTTTTCGATGTAGGAAGATGTCCTTGAACCTGGAGATTTGGGACCCATGCGATGGGTACCACACAGTATTACTTTAAAGGGTCTGCGTTTGCTCACCCAACCTCACCAAACCTCTCAGCCCCAAGAATGTCCACCCTTATGTCTCATCCAGCTGTGCGTCTAGATATGGTCAATCCAGGTTGCATCACAGCCCCTGAACGCATTGTGTAAGAATTTCTCTCTCTTTCACTGTCTTTGTTTCATGGGTGTTTCAAAGTAATTTATTTTTATAATGGGGTTTAGCTGCTTTTCACTGCTGTGTTTATGCCGCTTTACACCCACTTGACACAATAACAGAGAGATATCAATACATAGGTTTTACGATTATTATTAGTCAGATATATTCTTGTGCGGTGAATAGGGCGTGTTGAGTCCAGTTCTCTGAGCAAGGAGTAGGTCTTGTCTATTACATATTGGGTTTATGGAACGGTATCTGAGCTAATTTGATACCCTTGTTTTATGTATCACCCCACCTCACCTTTCCCGTTAAGCAGCCATAGTGTGTTTTCTGCATGTGTGACTCTGTTCTGTTTTGTAATTCAGTTCAAGTGTAACGGTTTTTACATTCCCTCTATCAGTGATACCTTATGAGAAGTGTCCTTTTCTGTGTGACTTATTTCACTTAGAATCGTCGTACCTAAATCCACTCATCATGCTGCTACTAACCTTACGACATTGATTTCATGGCTGAGTGGTATTCCATTGTACATAAGGACCACAACTTCTTTATCCATTTTTCTCTTTCCTGGGATATTTAAGGTGGAATGAAGTGGAGGTCCTGGTCAACAGAGCAGCCCTAAACTTTGGGGTGCTTGTGTCTTGCTGATTTTTAATTTTCCCAATTTATACCCCCATGAGTGGAAGTGCCCTATGCTCTCTAAGCTGTGTTTTTCAGATGTTTCAGGACTCACCGGACACTTCTCCGGAGTGACTTTTGGCAATTTACATCCCGCCCATCAGTGTAGCAAGGCTCCCATTTCTCCATGGCCTGTCCTGCATTTCTGGTTTTGACACTTTTTTCAGCATGGCCCTTTTGACGGATGGGAAGCGAGACTTATTTGTAGCGCTGATTTGCCTTTCCAGGTGGCTTGGTTGGCCAAAAAGGGCGTATGCGTTTTTTCCTGAATATATTCAGGAAAAAACGCATACGCCCTTTTTGGCCAAGGGCATCATTGTCAACGTTTTGCCGCTTTTCATGTGCTTTAAAGGCGATTCGTATCTACCTCCTGAAATCTGTTTCCTGCAATTCTGCCTTGATTTCAAATCCTCTTCTTTGCCTTCCCTCAATATATTTGTGGACGAGAGTTATCATTAATAACTCTGCAGGTTTGTGAATTGCAGTGCCCTGAACCTCCATTTTACAACTCGTTTTTATGGGAGCTGGCCGCAAAATCGCAGAATGGCTTCAGGCCCTGTTCTGGTTCCGGGGGGCAGGCTGAGCCTGTGGTTAATTCTTCTTCCTGATGGGAAAATAGAGTGACCTGTGCCTGTCCCAACACCAAGAGCTAGTCTCTCGTTGGTTCCACGTCTTCCCGTTTATCCTCAGGACAAATTGCAACCTGTATGGAACAGGAGGTTAAAGGTGCTGATGCTCCAAGTAGGGAGCTTGCTAGTAAAGCAGCTGGAATGGCGAACCCGGGCACAAGGAGATGAGAAATGAGGTGCGTTTTAGAAACCTTTCCCCATCACACGGTGTACCATCTTCTGGGTTTCTCATGCATGTTTTTGATGTAGGAAGATGCCCTTGAACCTGGAGATTTGGGACCCATGCGATGGGTACCACGCAGTATTCCTTTAAAGGGTCTGCGTTTGCTCACCCAACCTCACCAAACCTCTCAGCCCCAAGAGTGTCCACCCTTATGTCTCATCCAGCTGTGCGTCTAGATATGGTCAATCCAGGTTGCATCACAGCCCCTGAACGCATTGTGTAAGAATTTCTCTCTCTTTCACTGTCTTTGTTTCATGGGTGTTTCAAAGTAATTTATTTTTATAATGGGGTTTAGCTGCTTTTCACTGCTGTGTTTATGCCGCTTTACACCCACTTGACACAATAACAGAGAGATATCAATACATAGGTTTTACGATTATTATTAGTCAGATATATTCTTGTGCGGTGAATAGGGCGTGTTGAGTCCAGTTCTCTGAGCAAGGAGTAGGTCTTGTCTATTACATATTGGGTTTATGGAACGGTATCTGAGCTAATTTGATACCCTTGTTTTATGTATCACCCCACCTCACCTTTCCCGTTAAGCAGCCATAGTGTGTTTTCTGCATGTGTGACTCTGTTCTGTTTTGTAATTCAGTTCAAGTGTAACGGTTTTTACATTCCCTCTATCAGTGATACCTTATGAGAAGTGTCCTTTTCTGTGTGACTTATTTCACTTAGAATCGTCGTACCTAAATCCACTCATCATGCTGCTACTTACCTTACGACATTGATTTCATGGCTGAGTGATATTCCATTGTACATAAGGACCACAACTTCTTTATCCATTTTTCTCTTTCCTGGGATATTTAAGGTGGAATGAAGTGGAGGTCCTGGTCAACAGAGCAGCCCTAAACTTTGGGGTGCTTGTGTCTTGCTGATTTTTAATTTTCCCAATTTATACCCCCATGAGTGGAAGTGCCCTATGCTCTCTAAGCTGTGTTTTTCAGATGTTTCAGGACTCACCGGACACTTCTCCAGAGTGGCTCTTGGCAATTTACATCCCGCCCATCAGTGTAGCAAGGCTCCCATTTCTCCATGGCCTGTCCTGCATTTCTGGTTTTGACACTTTTTTCAGCATGGCCCTTTTGACCGATGGGAAGCGAGACTTCTTTGTAGCGCTGATTTGCCTTTCCAGGTGGCTTGGTTGGCCAAAAAGGGCGTATGCGTTTTTTCCTGAATATATTCAGAAAAAAACGCATACGCCCTTTTTGGCCAAGGGCATCATTGTCAACGTTTTGCCGCTTTTCATGTGCTTTAAAGGCGATTCGTATCTACCTCCTGAAATCTGTTTCCTGCAATTCTGCCTTGATTTCGAATCCTCTTCTTTGCCTTCCCTCAATATATTTGTGGACGGGAGTTATCATTTATAACTCTGCAGGTTTGTGAATTGCAGTGCCCTGAACCTCCATTTTACAACTCGTTTTTATGGGAGCTGGCCGCAAAATCGCAGAATGGCTTCAGGCCCTGTTCTGGTTCCGGGGGGCAGGCTGAGCCTGTGGTTAATTCTTCTTTCTGATGGGAAAATAGAGTGACCTGTGCCTGTCCCAACACCAAGAGCTAGTCTCTCGTTGGTTCCACGTCTTCCCGTTTATCCTCAGGACAAATTGCAACCTGCATGGAACAGGAGGTTAAAGGTGCTGATGCTCCAAGTAGGGAGCTTGCTAGTAAAGCGGCTGGAATGGCGAACCCAGGCACAAGGAGTTCAGAAATGAGGTGCGTTTTAGAAACCTTTCCCCATCACACGGTGTACCATCTTCTGGGTTTCTCATGCATGTTTTTGATGTAGGAAGATGCCCTTGAACCTGGAGATTTGGGACCCATGCGATGGGTACCACACAGTATTCCTTTAAAGGGTCTGCGTTTGCTCACCCAACCTCACCAAACCTCTCAGCCCCAAGAGTGTCCACCCTTATGTCTCATCCAGCTGTGCGTCTAGATATGGTCAATCCAGGTTGCATCACAGCCCCTGAACGCATTGTGTAAGAATTTCTCTCTCTTTCACTGTCTTTGTTTCATGGGTGTTTCAAAGTAATTTATTTTTATAATGGGGTTTAGCTGCTTTTCACTGCTGTGTTTATGCCGCTTTACACCCACTTGACACACTAACAGAGAGATATCAATACATAGGTTTTACGATTATTATTAGTCAGATATATTCTTGTGCGGTGAATAGGGCGTGTTGAGTCCAGTTCTCTGAGCAAGGAGTAGGTCTTGTCTATTACATATTGGGTTTATGGAACGGTATCTGAGCTAATTTGATACCCTTGTTTTATGTATCACCCCACCTCACCTTTCCCGTTAAGCAGCCATAGTGTGTTTTCTGCATGTGTGACTCTGTTCTGTTTTGTAATTCAGTTCAAGTGTAACGGTTTTTACATTCCCTCTATCAGTGATACCTTATGAGAAGTGTCCTTTTCTGTGTGACTTATTTCACTTAGAATCGTCGTACCTAAATCCACTCATCATGCTGCTACTAACCTTACGACATTGATTTCCTGGCTGAGTGATATTCCATTGTACATAAGGACCACAACTTCTTTATCCATTTTTCTCTTTCCTGGGATATTTAAGGTGGAATGAAGTGGAGGTCCTGGTCAACAGAGCAGCCCTAAACTTTGGGGTGCTTGTGTCTTGCTGATTTTTAATTTTCCCAATTTATACCCCCATGAGTGGAAGTGCCCTATGCTCTCTAAGCTGTGTTTTTCAGATGTTTCAGGACTCACCGGACACTTCTCCAGAGTGGCTCTTGGCAATTTACATCCCGCCCATCAGTGTAGCAAGGCTCCCATTTCTCCATGGCCTGTCCTGCATTTCTGGTTTTGACACTTTTTTCAGCATGGCCCTTTTGACCGATGGGAAGCGAGACTTCTTTGTAGCGCTGATATGCCTTTCCAGGTTCCTTGGTTGGCCAAAAAGGGCGTATGCGTTTTTTCCTGAATATATTCAGGAAAAAACGCATACGCCCTTTTTGACCAAGGGTATCATTGTCAACGTTTTGCCGCTTTTCATGTGCTTTAAAGGCGATTCGTATCTACCTCCTGAAATCTGTTTCCTGCAATTCTGCCTTGATTTCAAATCCTCTTCTTTGCCTTCCCTCAATATATTTGTGGACGAGAGTTATCATTTATAACTCTGCAGGTTTGTGAATTGCAGTGCCCTGAACCTCCATTTTACAACTCGTTTTTATGGGAGCTGGCCGCAAAATCGCAGAATGGCTTCAGGCCCTGTTCTGGTTCCGGGGGGCAGGCTGAGCCTGTGGTTAATTCTTCTTTCTGATGGGAAAATAGAGTGACCTGTGCCTGTCCCAACACCAAGAGCTAGTCTCTCGTTGGTTCCACGTCTTCCCGTTTATCCTCAGGACAAATTGCAACCTGTATGGAACAGGAGGTTAAAGGTGCTGATGCTCCAAGTAGGGAGCTTGCTAGTAATTCAGTTCAAGTGTAACGGTTTTTACATTCCCTCTATCAGTGATACCTTATGAGAAGTGTCCTTTTCTGTGTGACTTATTTCACTTAGAATCGTCGTACCTAAATCCACTCATCATGCTGCTACTAACCTTACGACATTGATTTCATGGCTGAGTGATATTCCATTGTACATAAGAACCACAACTTCTTTATCCATTTTTCTCTTTCCTGGGATATTTAAGGTGGAATGAAGTGGAGATCCTGGTCAACAGAGCAGCCCTAAACTTTGGGGAGCTTGTGTCTTGCTGATTTTTAATTTTCCCAATTTATACCCCCATGAGTGGAAGTGCCCTATGCTCTCTAAGCTGTGTTTTTCAGATGTTTCAGGACTCACCGGACACTTCTCCAGAGTGGCTCTTGGCAATTTACATCCCGCCCATCAGTGTAGCAAGGCTCCCATTTCTCCATGGCCTGTCCTGCATTTCTGGTTTTGACACTTTTTTCAGCATGGCCCTTTTGACCGATGGGAAGCGAGACTTCTTTGTAGCGCTGATTTGCCTTTCCAGGTTGCTTGGTTGGCCAAAAAGGGCGTATGCGTTTTTTCCTGAATATATTCAGGAAAAAACGCATACGCCCTTTTTGGCCAAGGGCATCATTGTCAACGTTTTGCCGCTTTTCATGTGCTTTAAAGGCGATTCGTATCTACCTCCTGAAATCTGTTTCCTGCAATTCTGCCTTGATTTCAAATCCTCTTCTTTGCCTCCCCTCTAATATATTTGTGGACGAGGGTTATCATTTATAACTCTGCAGGTTTGTGAATTGCAGTGCCCTGAACCTCCATTTTACAACTCGTTTTTATGGGAGCTGGCCGCAAAATCGCAGAATGGCTTCAGGCCCTGTTCTGGTTCCGGGGGGCAGGCTGAGCCTGTGGTTAATTCTTCTTTCTGATGGGAAAATAGAGTGACCTGTGCCTGTCCCAACACCAAGAGCTAGTCTCACGTTGGTTCCACGTCTTCCCGTTTATCCTCAGGACAAATTGCAACCTGTACGGAACAGGAGGTTAAAGGGGCTGATGCTCCAAGTAGGGAGCTTGCTAGTAAAGCGGCTGGAATGGCACACCCGGGCTCACGGAGATGAGAAATGAGGTGCGTTTTAGAAACATTTCCCCATCACACGATGTACCATCTTCTGGGTTTCTCATGCATGTTTTTGATGTAGGAAGATGCCCTTGAACCTGGAGATTTGGGACCCATGCGATGGGTACCACACAGTATTACTTTAAAGGGTCTGCGTTTGCTCACCCAACCTCACCAAACCTCTCATCCCCAAGAGTGTCCACCCTTATGTCTCATCCAGCTGTGGCTCTAGATATGGTCAATCCAGGTTGCATCACAGCCCCTGAACGCATTGTGTAAGAATTTCTCTCTCTTTCACTGTCTTTGTTTCATGGGTGTTTCAAAGTAATTTATTTTTATAATGGGGTTTAGCTGCTTTTCACTGCTGTGTTTATGCCGCTTTACACCCACTTGACACACTAACAGAGAGATATCAATACATAGGTTTTACGATTATTATTAGTCAGATATATTCTTGTGCGGTGAATAGGGCGTGTTGAGTCCAGTTCTCTGAGCAAGGAGTAGGTCTTGTCTATTACATATTGGGTTTATGGAACGGTATCTGAGCTAATTTGATACCCTTGTTTTATGTATCACCCCACCTCACCTTTCCCGTTAAGCAGCCATAGTGTGTTTTCTGCATGTGAGACTCTGTTCTGTTTTGTAATTCAGTTCAAGTGTAACGGTTTTTACATTCCCTCTATCAGTGATACCTTATGAGAAGTGTCCTTTTCTGTGTGACTTATTTCACTTAGAATCGTCGTACCTAAATCCACTCATCATGCTGCTACTAACCTTACGACATTGATTTCATGGCTGAGTGATATTCCATTGTACATAAGGACCACAACTTCTTTATCCATTTTTCTCTTTCCTGGGATATTTAAGGTGGAATGAAGTGGAGGTCCTGGTCAACAGAGCAGCCCTAAACTTTGTGGTGCTTGTGTCTTGCTGATTTTTAATTTTCCCAATTTATACCCCCATGAGTGGAAGTGCCCTATGCTCTCTAAGCTGTGTTTTTCAGATGTTTCAGGACTCACCGGACACTTCTCCAGAGTGGCTCTTGGCAATTTACATCCCGCCCATCAGTGTAGCAAGGCTCCCATTTCTCCATGGCCTGTCCTGCATTTCTGGTTTTGAAACTTTTTTCAGCATGGCCCTTTTGACCGATGGGAAGCGAGACTTCTTTGTAGCGCTGATTTGCCTTTCCAGGTTGCTTGGTTGGCCAAAAAGGGCGTATGCGTTTTTTCCTGAATATATTCAGGAAAAAACGCATACGCCCTTTTTGGCCAAGGGCATCATTGTCAACGTTTTGCCGCTTTTCATGTGCTTTAAAGGCGATTCGTATCTACCTCCTGAAATCTGTTTCCTGCAATTCTGCCTTGATTTCAAATCCTCTTCTTTGCCTCCCCTCAATATATTTGTGGACGAGAGTTATCATTTATAACACTGCAGGTTTGTGAATTGCAGTGCCCTGAAGCTCCATTTTACAATTCGCTTTTTTGGGAGCTGGCCGCAAAATCGCATGATGGTTTCACGCCCTGTTCTGGTTCCGGGGGCCAGGCTTAGCCTGTGGTTAATTCTTCTTCCTCTTGGGAAAATAGAGTGACCTGTGCCTGTCCCAACACCAAGAGCTAGTCTCTCGTTGGTTCCACGTCTTCCCGTTTATCCTCAGGACAAATTGCAACCTGTACGGAACAGGAGGTTAAAGGTGCTGATGCTCCAAGTAGGGAGCTTGCTAGTAAAGCGGCTGGAATGGCGAACCCGGGCACAAGGAGATGAGAAATGAGGTGCGTTTTAGAAACATTTCCCCATCACTTGATGTACCATCTTCTGGGTTTCTCATGCATGTTTTTGATGTAGGAAGATGCCCTTGAACCTGGAGATTTGGGACCCATGCGATGGGTACCACGCAGTATTACTTTAAAGGGTCTGCGTTTGCTCACCCAACCTCACCAAACCTCTCATCCCCAAGAGTGTCCACCCTTATGTCTCATCCAGCTGTGCGTCTAGATATGGTCAATCCAGGTTGCATCACAGCCCCTGAACGCATTGTGTAAGAATTTCTCTCTCTTTCACTGTCTTTGTTTCATGGGTGTTTCAAAGTAATTTATTTTTATAATGGGGTTTAGCTGCTTTTCACTGCTGTGTTTATGCCGCTTTACACCCACTTGACACACTAACAGAGAGATATCAATACATAGGTTTTACGATTATTATTAGTCAGATATATTCTTGAGCGGTGAATAGGGCGTGTTGAGTCCAGTTCTCTGAGCAAGGAGTAGGTCTTGTCTATTACATATTGGGTTTATGGAACGGTATCTGAGCTAATTTGATACCCTTGTTTTATGTATCACCCCACCTCACCTTTCCCGTTAAGCAGCCATAGTGTGTTTTCTGCATGTGTGACTCTGTTCTATTTTGTAATTCAGTTCAAGTGTAACGGTTTTTACATTCCCTCTATCAGTGATACCTTATGAGAAGTGTCCTTTTCTGTGTGACTTATTTCACTTAGAATCGTCGTACCTAAATCCACTCATGATGCTGCTACTAACCTTACGACATTGATTTCCTGGCTGAGTGATAATCCATTGTACATAAGGACCACAACTTCTTTATCCATTTTTCTCTTTCCTGGGATATTTAAGGTGGAATGAAGTGGAGGTCCTGGTCAACAGAGCAGCCCTAAACTTTGGGGTGCTTGTGTCTTGCTGATTTTTAATTTTCCCAATTTATACCCCCATGAGTGGAAGTGCCCTATGCTCTCTAAGCTGTGTTTTTCAGATGTTTCAGGACTCACCGGACACTTCTCCAGAGTGGCTCTTGGCAATTTACATCCCGCCCATCAGTGTTGCAAGGCTCTCATTTCTCCATGGCCTGTCCTGCATTTCTGGTTTTGACACTTTGTTCAGCATGGCCCTTTTGACCGATGGGAAGCGAGACTTCTTTGTAGCGCTGATTTGCCTTTCCAGGTTGCTTGGTTGGCCAAAAAGGGCGTATGCGTTTTTTCCTGAATATATTCAGGAAAAATCGCATACGCCCTTTTTGGCCAAGGGCGTCATTGTCAACGTTTTGCCGCTTTTCATGTGCTTTAAAGGCGATTCGTATCTACCTCCTGAAATCTGTTTCCTGCAATTCTGCCTTGATTTCAAATCCTCTTCTTTGCCTCCCCTCTAATATATTTGTGGACGAGGGTTATCATTTATAACTCTGCAGGTTTGTGAATTGCAGTGCCCTGAACCTCCATTTTACAACTCGTTTTTATGGGAGCTGGCCGCAAAATCGCAGAATGGCTTCAGGCCCTGTTCTGGTTCCGGGGGGCAGGCTGAGCCTGTGGTTAATTCTTCTTTCTGATGGGAAAATAGAGTGACCTGTGCCTGTCCCAACACCAAGAGCTAGTCTCACGTTGGTTCCACGTCTTCCCGTTTATCCTCAGGACAAATTGCAACCTGTACGGAACAGGAGGTTAAAGGGGCTGATGCTCCAAGTAGGGAGCTTGCTAGTAAAGCGGCTGGAATGGCACACCCGGGCTCACGGAGATGAGAAATGAGGTGCGTTTTAGAAACATTTCCCCATCACACGATGTACCATCTTCTGGGTTTCTCATGCATGTTTTTGATGTAGGAAGATGCCCTTGAACCTGGAGATTTGGGACCCATGCGATGGGTACCACGCAGTAATTACTTTAAAGGGTCTGCGTTTGCTCACCCAACCTCACCAAACCTCTCAGCCCCAAGAGTGTCCACCCTTATGTCTCATCCAGCTGTGGCTCTAGATATGGTCAATCCAGGTTGCATCACAGCCCCTGAACGTATTGTGTAAGAATTTCTCTCTCTTTCACTGTCTTTGTTTCATGGGTGTTTCAAAGTAATTTATTTATATAATGGGGTTTAGCTGCTTTTCACTGCTGTGTTTATGCCGCTTTACACCCACTTGACACACTAACAGAGAGATATCAATACATAGGTTTTACGATTATTATTAGTCAGATATATTCTTGTGCGGTGAATAGGGCGTGTTGAGTCCAGTTCTCTGAGCAAGGAGTAGGTCTTGTCTATTACATATTGGGTTTATGGAACGGTATCTGAGCTAATTTGATACCCTTGTTTTATGTATCACCCCACCTCACCTTTCCCGTTAAGCAGCCATAGTGTGTTTTCTGCATGTGTGACTCTGTTCTGTTTTGTAATTCAGTTCAAGTGTAACGGTTTTTACATTCCCTCTATCAGTGATACCTTATGAGAAGTGTCCTTTTCTGTGTGACTTATTTCACTTAGAATCGTCGTACCTAAATCCACTCATCATGCTGCTACTAACCTTACGACATTGATTTCATGGCTGAGTGATATTCCATTGTACATAAGGACCACAACTTCTTTATCCATTTTTCTCTTTCCTGGGATATTTAAGGTGGAATGAAGTGGAGGTCCTGGTCAACAGAGCAGCCCTAAACTTTGGGGTGCTTGTGTCTTGCTGATTTTTAATTTTCCCAATTTATACCCCCATGAGTGGAAGTGCCCTATGCTCTCTAAGCTGTGTTTTTCAGATGTTTCAGGACTCACCGGACACTTCTCCAGAGTGGCTCTTGGCAATTTACATCCCGCCCATCAGTGTAGCAAGGCTCCCATTTCTCCATGGCCTGTCCTGCATTTCTGGTTTTGACACTTTTTTCAGCATGGCCCTTTTGACCGATGGGAAGCGAGACTTCTTTGTAGCGCTGATATGCCTTTCCAGGTTCCTTGGTTGGCCAAAAAGGGCGTATGCGTTTTTTCCTGAATATATTCAGGAAAAAACGCATACGCCCTTTTTGGCCAAGGGTATCATTGTCAACGTTTTGCCGCTTTTCATGTGCTTTAAAGGCGATTCGTATCTACCTCCTGAAATCTGTTTCCTGCAATTCTGCCTTGATTTCAAATCCTCTTCTTTGCCTTCCCTCAATATATTTGTGGACGAGAGTTATCATTTATAACTCTGCAGGTTTGTGAATTGCAGTGCCCTGAACCTCCATTTTACAACTCGTTTTTATGGGAGCTGGCCGCAAAATCGCAGAATGGCTTCAGGCCCTGTTCTGGTTCCGGGGGGCAGGCTGAGCCTGTGGTTAATTCTTCTTTCTGATGGGAAAATAGAGTGACCTGTGCCTGTCCCAACACCAAGAGCTAGTCTCTCGTTGGTTCCACGTCTTCCCGTTTATCCTCAGGACAAATTGCAACCTGTATGGAACAGGAGGTTAAAGGTGCTGATGCTCCAAGTAGGGAGCTTGCTAGTAATTCAGTTCAAGTGTAACGGTTTTTACATTCCCTCTATCAGTGATACCTTATGAGAAGTGTCCTTTTCTGTGTGACTTATTTCACTTAGAATCGTCGTACCTAAATCCACTCATCATGCTGCTACTAACCTTACGACATTGATTTCATGGCTGAGTGATATTCCATTGTACATAAGAACCACAACTTCTTTATCCATTTTTCTCTTTCCTGGGATATTTAAGGTGGAATGAAGTGGAGATCCTGGTCAACAGAGCAGCCCTAAACTTTGGGGAGCTTGTGTCTTGCTGATTTTTAATTTTCCCAATTTATACCCCCATGAGTGGAAGTGCCCTATGCTCTCTAAGCTGTGTTTTTCAGATGTTTCAGGACTCACCGGACACTTCTCCAGAGTGGCTCTTGGCAATTTACATCCCGCCCATCAGTGTAGCAAGGCTCCCATTTCTCCATGGCCTGTCCTGCATTTCTGGTTTTGACACTTTTTTCAGCATGGCCCTTTTGACCGATGGGAAGCGAGACTTCTTTGTAGCGCTGATTTGCCTTTCCAGGTTGCTTGGTTGGCCAAAAAGGGCGTATGCGTTTTTTCCTGAATATATTCAGGAAAAAACGCATACGCCCTTTTTGGCCAAGGGCATCATTGTCAACGTTTTGCCGCTTTTCATGTGCTTTAAAGGCGATTCGTATCTACCTCCTGAAATCTGTTTCCTGCAATTCTGCCTTGATTTCAAATCCTCTTCTTTGCCTCCCCTCTAATATATTTGTGGACGAGGGTTATCATTTATAACTCTGCAGGTTTGTGAATTGCAGTGCCCTGAACCTCCATTTTACAACTCGTTTTTATGGGAGCTGGCCGCAAAATCGCAGAATGGCTTCAGGCCCTGTTCTGGTTCCGGGGGGCAGGCTGAGCCTGTGGTTAATTCTTCTTTCTGATGGGAAAATAGAGTGACCTGTGCCTGTCCCAACACCAAGAGCTAGTCTCACGTTGGTTCCACGTCTTCCCGTTTATCCTCAGGACAAATTGCAACCTGTACGGAACAGGAGGTTAAAGGGGCTGATGCTCCAAGTAGGGAGCTTGCTAGTAAAGCGGCTGGAATGGCACACCCGGGCTCACGGAGATGAGAAATGAGGTGCGTTTTAGAAACATTTCCCCATCACACGATGTACCATCTTCTGGGTTTCTCATGCATGTTTTTGATGTAGGAAGATGCCCTTGAACCTGGAGATTTGGGACCCATGCGATGGGTACCACACAGTATTACTTTAAAGGGTCTGCGTTTGCTCACCCAACCTCACCAAACCTCTCATCCCCAAGAGTGTCCACCCTTATGTCTCATCCAGCTGTGGCTCTAGATATGGTCAATCCAGGTTGCATCACAGCCCCTGAACGCATTGTGTAAGAATTTCTCTCTCTTTCACTGTCTTTGTTTCATGGGTGTTTCAAAGTAATTTATTTTTATAATGGGGTTTAGCTGCTTTTCACTGCTGTGTTTATGCCGCTTTACACCCACTTGACACACTAACAGAGAGATATCAATACATAGGTTTTACGATTATTATTAGTCAGATATATTCTTGTGCGGTGAATAGGGCGTGTTGAGTCCAGTTCTCTGAGCAAGGAGTAGGTCTTGTCTATTACATATTGGGTTTATGGAACGGTATCTGAGCTAATTTGATACCCTTGTTTTATGTATCACCCCACCTCACCTTTCCCGTTAAGCAGCCATAGTGTGTTTTCTGCATGTGAGACTCTGTTCTGTTTTGTAATTCAGTTCAAGTGTAACGGTTTTTACATTCCCTCTATCAGTGATACCTTATGAGAAGTGTCCTTTTCTGTGTGACTTATTTCACTTAGAATCGTCGTACCTAAATCCACTCATCATGCTGCTACTAACCTTACGACATTGATTTCATGGCTGAGTGATATTCCATTGTACATAAGGACCACAACTTCTTTATCCATTTTTCTCTTTCCTGGGATATTTAAGGTGGAATGAAGTGGAGGTCCTGGTCAACAGAGCAGCCCTAAACTTTGTGGTGCTTGTGTCTTGCTGATTTTTAATTTTCCCAATTTATACCCCCATGAGTGGAAGTGCCCTATGCTCTCTAAGCTGTGTTTTTCAGATGTTTCAGGACTCACCGGACACTTCTCCAGAGTGGCTCTTGGCAATTTACATCCCGCCCATCAGTGTAGCAAGGCTCCCATTTCTCCATGGCCTGTCCTGCATTTCTGGTTTTGACACTTTTTTCAGCATGGCCCTTTTGACCGATGGGAAGCGAGACTTCTTTGTAGCGCTGATTTGCCTTTCCAGGTTGCTTGGTTGGCCAAAAAGGGCGTATGCGTTTTTTCCTGAATATATTCAGGAAAAAACGCATACGCCCTTTTTGGCCAAGGGCATCATTGTCAACGTTTTGCCGCTTTTCATGTGCTTTAAAGGCGATTCGTATCTACCTCCTGAAATCTGTTTCCTGCAATTCTGCCTTGATTTCAAATCCTCTTCTTTGCCTCCCCTCAATATATTTGTGGACGAGAGTTATCATTTATAACACTGCAGGTTTGTGAATTGCAGTGCCCTGAAGCTCCATTTTACAATTCGCTTTTTTGGGAGCTGGCCGCAAAAGCGCATGATGGTTTCACGCCCTGTTCTGGTTCCGGGGGCCAGGCTTAGCCTGTGGTTAATTCTTCTTCCTCTTGGGAAAATAGAGTGACCTGTGCCTGTCCCAACACCAAGAGCTAGTCTCTCGTTGGTTCCACGTCTTCCCGTTTATCCTCAGGACAAATTGCAACCTGTACGGAACAGGAGGTTAAAGGTGCTGATGCTCCAAGTAGGGAGCTTGCTAGTAAAGCGGCTGGAATGGCGAACCCGGGCACAAGGAGATGAGAAATGAGGTGCGTTTTAGAAACATTTCCCCATCACTTGATGTACCATCTTCTGGGTTTCTCATGCATGTTTTTGATGTAGGAAGATGCCCTTGAACCTGGAGATTTGGGACCCATGCGATGGGTACCACGCAGTATTACTTTAAAGGGTCTGCGTTTGCTCACCCAACCTCACCAAACCTCTCATCCCCAAGAGTGTCCACCCTTATGTCTCATCCAGCTGTGCGTCTAGATATGGTCAATCCAGGTTGCATCACAGCCCCTGAACGCATTGTGTAAGAATTTCTCTCTCTTTCACTGTCTTTGTTTCATGGGTGTTTCAAAGTAATTTATTTTTATAATGGGGTTTAGCTGCTTTTCACTGCTGTGTTTATGCCGCTTTACACCCACTTGACACACTAACAGAGAGATATCAATACATAGGTTTTACGATTATTATTAGTCAGATATATTCTTGAGCGGTGAATAGGGCGTGTTGAGTCCAGTTCTCTGAGCAAGGAGTAGGTCTTGTCTATTACATATTGGGTTTATGGAACGGTATCTGAGCTAATTTGATACCCTTGTTTTATGTATCACCCCACCTCACCTTTCCCGTTAAGCAGCCATAGTGTGTTTTCTGCATGTGTGACTCTGTTCTATTTTGTAATTCAGTTCAAGTGTAACGGTTTTTACATTCCCTCTATCAGTGATACCTTATGAGAAGTGTCCTTTTCTGTGTGACTTATTTCACTTAGAATCGTCGTACCTAAATCCACTCATGATGCTGCTACTAACCTTACGACATTGATTTCCTGGCTGAGTGATAATCCATTGTACATAAGGACCACAACTTCTTTATCCATTTTTCTCTTTCCTGGGATATTTAAGGTGGAATGAAGTGGAGGTCCTGGTCAACAGAGCAGCCCTAAACTTTGGGGTGCTTGTGTCTTGCTGATTTTTAATTTTCCCAATTTATACCCCCATGAGTGGAAGTGCCCTATGCTCTCTAAGCTGTGTTTTTCAGATGTTTCAGGACTCACCGGACACTTCTCCAGAGTGGCTCTTGGCAATTTACATCCCGCCCATCAGTGTTGCAAGGCTCTCATTTCTCCATGGCCTGTCCTGCATTTCTGGTTTTGACACTTTGTTCAGCATGGCCCTTTTGACCGATGGGAAGCGAGACTTCTTTGTAGCGCTGATTTGCCTTTCCAGGTTGCTTGGTTGGCCAAAAAGGGCGTATGCGTTTTTTCCTGAATATATTCAGGAAAAATCGCATACGCCCTTTTTGGCCAAGGGCGTCATTGTCAACGTTTTGCCGCTTTTCATGTGCTTTAAAGGCGATTCGTATCTACCTCCTGAAATCTGTTTCCTGCAATTCTGCCTTGATTTCAAATCCTCTTCTTTGCCTCCCCTCTAATATATTTGTGGACGAGGGTTATCATTTATAACTCTGCAGGTTTGTGAATTGCAGTGCCCTGAACCTCCATTTTACAACTCGTTTTTATGGGAGCTGGCCGCAAAATCGCAGAATGGCTTCAGGCCCTGTTCTGGTTCCGGGGGGCAGGCTGAGCCTGTGGTTAATTCTTCTTTCTGATGGGAAAATAGAGTGACCTGTGCCTGTCCCAACACCAAGAGCTAGTCTCACGTTGGTTCCACGTCTTCCCGTTTATCCTCAGGACAAATTGCAACCTGTACGGAACAGGAGGTTAAAGGGGCTGATGCTCCAAGTAGGGAGCTTGCTAGTAAAGCGGCTGGAATGGCACACCCGGGCTCACGGAGATGAGAAATGAGGTGCGTTTTAGAAACATTTCCCCATCACACGATGTACCATCTTCTGGGTTTCTCATGCATGTTTTTGATGTAGGAAGATGCCCTTGAACCTGGAGATTTGGGACCCATGCGATGGGTACCACGCAGTAATTACTTTAAAGGGTCTGCGTTTGCTCACCCAACCTCACCAAACCTCTCAGCCCCAAGAGTGTCCACCCTTATGTCTCATCCAGCTGTGGCTCTAGATATGGTCAATCCAGGTTGCATCACAGCCCCTGAACGTATTGTGTAAGAATTTCTCTCTCTTTCACTGTCTTTGTTTCATGGGTGTTTCAAAGTAATTTATTTATATAATGGGGTTTAGCTGCTTTTCACTGCTGTGTTTATGCCGCTTTACACCCACTTGACACACTAACAGAGAGATATCAATACATAGGTTTTACGATTATTATTAGTCAGATATATTCTTGTGCGGTGAATAGGGCGTGTTGAGTCCAGTTCTCTGAGCAAGGAGTAGGTCTTGTCTATTACATATTGGGTTTATGGAACGGTATCTGAGCTAATTTGATACCCTTGTTTTATGTATCACCCCACCTCACCTTTCCCGTTAAGCAGCCATAGTGTGTTTTCTGCATGTGTGACTCTGTTCTGTTTTGTAATTCAGTTCAAGTGTAACGGTTTTTACATTCCCTCTATCAGTGATACCTTATGAGAAGTGTCCTTTTCTGTGTGACTTATTTCACTTAGAATCGTCGTACCTAAATCCACTCATCATGCTGCTACTAACCTTACGACATTGATTTCATGGCTGAGTGATATTCCATTGTACATAAGGACCACAACTTCTTTATCCATTTTTCTCTTTCCTGGGATATTTAAGGTGGAATGAAGTGGAGATCCTGGTCAACAGAGCAGCCCTCAACTTTGGGGTGCTTGTGTCTTGCTGATTTTTCATTTTCCCAATTTATACCCCCATGAGTGGAAGTGCCCTATGCTCTCTAAGCTGTGTTTTTCAGATGTTTCAGGACTCACCGGACACTTCTCCAGAGTGGCTCTTGGCAATTTACATCCCGCCCATCAGTGTAGCAAGGCTCCCATTTCTCCATGGCCTGTCCTGCATTTCTGGTTTTGACACTTTTTTCAGCATGGCCCTTTTGACCGATGGGAAGCGAGACTTCTTTGTAGCGCTGATTTGCCTTTCCAGGTTGCTTGGTTGGCCAAAAAGGGCGTATGCGTTTTTTCCTGAATATATTCAGGAAAAAACGCATACGCCCTTTTTGGCCAAGGGCATCATTGTCAACGTTTTGCCGCTTTTCATGTGCTTTAAAGGCGATTCGTATCTACCTCCTGAAATCTGTTTCCTGCAATTCTGCCTTGATTTCAAATCCTCTTCTTTGCCTCCCCTCTAATATATTTGTGGACGAGGGTTATCATTTATAACTCTGCAGGTTTGTGAATTGCAGTGCCCTGAACCTCCATTTTACAACTCGTTTTTATGGGAGCTGGCCGCAAAATCGCAGAATGGCTTCAGGCCCTGTTCTGGTTCCGGGGGGCAGGCTGAGCCTGTGGTTAATTCTTCTTTCTGATGGGAAAATAGAGTGACCTGTGCCTGTCCCAACACCAAGAGCTAGTCTCACGTTGGTTCCACGTCTTCCCGTTTATCCTCAGGACAAATTGCAACCTGTACGGAACAGGAGGTTAAAGGGGCTGATGCTCCAAGTAGGGAGCTTGCTAGTAAAGCGGCTGGAATGGCACACCCGGGCACACGGAGATGAGAAATGAGGTGCGTTTTAGAAACATTTCCCCATCACACGATGTACCATCTTCTGGGTTTCTCATGCATGTTTTTGATGTAGGAAGATGCCCTTGAAGCTGGAGATTTGGGACCCATGCGATGGGTACCACGCAGTATTACTTTAAAGGGTCTGCGTTTGCTCACCCAACCTCACCAAACCTCTCATCCCCAAGAGTGTCCACCCTTATGTCTCATCCAGCTGTGGGTCTAGATATGGTCAATCCAGGTTGCATCACAGCCCCTGAACGCATTGTGTAAGAATTTCTCTCTCTTTCACTGTCTTTGTTTCATGGGTGTTTCAAAGTAATTTATTTTTATAATGGGGTTTAGCTGCTTTTCACTGCTGTGTTTATGCCGCTTTACACCCACTTGACACACTAACAGAGAGATATCAATACATAGGTTTTACGATTATTATTAGTCAGATATATTCTTGTGCGGTGAATAGGGCGTGTTGAGTCCAGTTCTCTGAGCAGGGAGTAGGTCTTGTCTATTACATATTGGGTTTATGGAACGGTATCTGAGCTAATTTGATACCCTTGTTTTATGTATCACCCCACCTCACCTTTCCCGTTAAGCAGCCATAGTGTGTTTTCTGCATGTGTGACTCTGTTCTGTTTTGTAATTCAGTTCAAGTGTAACGGTTTTTACATTCCCTCTATCAGTGATACCTTATGAGAAGTGTCCTTTTCTGTGTGACTTATTTCACTTAGAATCGTCGTACCTAAATCCACTCATCATGCTGCTACTAACCTTACGACATTGATTTCCTGGCTGAGTGATATTCCATTGTACATAAGGACCACAACTTCTTTATCCATTTTTCTCTTTCCTGGGATATTTAAGGTGGAATGAAGTGGAGGTCCTGGTCAACAGAGCAGCCCTAAACTTTGGGGTGCTTGTGTCTTGCTGATTTTTAATTTTCCCAATTTATACCCCCATGAGTGGAAGTGCCCTATGCTCTCTAAGCTGTGTTTTTCAGATGTTTCAGGACTCACCGGACACTTCTCCAGAGTGGCTCTTGGCAATTTACATCCCGCCCATCAGTGTAGCAAGGCTCCCATTTCTCCATGGCTTGTCCTGCATTTCTGGTTTTGACACTTTTTTCAGCATGGCCCTTTTGACCGATGGGAAGCGAGACTTCTTTGTAGCGCTGATTTGCCTTTCCAGGTTGCTTGGTTGGCCAAAAAGGGCGTATGCGTTTTTTCCTGAATATATTCAGGAAAAAACGCATACGCCCTTTTTGGCCAAGGGCGTCATTGTCAACGTTTTGCCGCTTTTCATGTGCTTTAAAGGCGATTCGTATCTACCTCCTGAAATCTGTTTCCTGCAATTCTGCCTTGATTTCAAATCCTCTTCTTTGCCTCCCCTCTAATATATTTGTGGACGAGAGTTATCATTTATAACTCTGCAGGTTTGTGAATTGCAGTGCCCTGAACCTCCATTTTACAACTCGTTTTTATGGGAGCTGGCCGCAAAATCGCAGAATGGCTTCAGGCCCTGTTCTGGTTCCGGGGGGCAGGCTGAGCCTGTGGTTAATTCTTCTTTCTGATGGGAAAATAGAGTGACCTGTGCCTGTCCCAACACCAAGAGCTAGTCTCACGTTGGTTCCACGTCTTCCCGTTTATCCTCAGGACAAATTGCAACCTGTACGGAACAGGAGGTTAAAGGTGCTGATGCTCCAAGTAGGGAGCTTGCTAGTAAAGCGGCTGGAATGGCACACCCGGGCACAAGGAGATGAGAAATGAGGTGCGTTTTAGAAACATTTCCCCATCACACGATGTACCATCTTCTGGGTTTCTCATGCATGTTTTTGATGTAGGAAGATGCCCTTGAACCTGGAGATTTGGGACCCATGCGATGGGTACCACGCAGTATTACTTTAAAGGGTCTGCGTTTGCTCACCCAACCTCACCAAACCTCTCAGCCCCAAGAGTGTCCACCCTTATGTCTCATCCAGCTGTGCATCTAGATATGGTCAATCCAGGTTGCATCACAGCCCCTGAACGTATTGTGTAAGAATTTCTCTCTCTTTCACTGTCTTTGTTTCATGGGTGTTTCAAAGTAATTTATTTTTATAATGGGGTTTAGCTGCTTTTCACTGCTGTGTTTATGCCGCTTTACACCCACTTGACACACTAACAGAGAGATATCAATACATAGGTTTTACGATTATTATTAGTCAGATATATTCTTGTGCGGTGAATAGGGCGTGTTGAGTCCAGTTCTCTGAGCAAGGAGTAGGTCTTGTCTATTACATATTGGGTTTATGGAACGGTATCTGAGCTAATTTGATACCCTTGTTTTATGTATCACCCCACCTCACCTTTCCCGTTAAGCAGCCATAGTGTGTTTTCTGCATGTGTGACTCTGTTCTGTTTTGTAATTCAGTTCAAGTGTAACGGTTTTTACATTCCCTCTATCAGTGATACCTTATGAGAAGTGTCCTTTTCTGTGTGACTTATTTCACTTAGAATCGTCGTACCTAAATCCACTCATCATGCTGCTACTAACCTTACGACATTGATTTCATGGCTGAGTGATATTCCATTGTACATAAGGACCACAACTTCTTTATCCATTTTTCTCTTTCCTGGGATATTTAAGGTGGAATGAAGTGGAGGTCCTGGTCAACAGAGCAGCCCTAAACTTTGGGGTGCTTGTGTCTTGCTGATTTTTAATTTTCCCAATTTATACCCCCATGAGTGGAAGTGCCCTATGCTCTCTAAGCTGTGTTTTTCAGATGTTTCAGGACTCACCGGACACTTCTCCAGAGTGGCTCTTGGCAATTTACATCCCGCCCATCAGTGTAGCAAGGCTCCCATTTCTCCATGGCCTGTCCTGCATTTCTGGTTTTGACACTTTTTTCAGCATGGCCCTTTTGACCGATGGGAAGCGAGACTTCTCTGTAGCGCTGATTTGCCTTTCCAGGTTGCTTGGTTGGCCAAAAAGGGCGTATGCGTTTTTTCCTGAATATATTCAGGAAAAAACGCATACGCCCTTTTTGGCCAAGGGCGTCATTGTCAACGTTTTGCCGCTTTTCATGTGCTTTAAAGGCGATTCGTATCCACCTCCTGAAATCTGTTTCCTGCAATTCTGCCTTGATTTCAAATCCTCTTCTTTGCCTCCCCTCTAATATATTTGTGGACGAGAGTTATCATTTATAACTCTGCAGGTTTGTGAATTGCAGTGCCCTGAACCTCCATTTTACAACTCGTTTTTATGGGAGCTGGCCGCAAAATCGCAGAATGGCTTCAGGCCCTGTTCTGGTTCCGGGGGGCAGGCTGAGCCTGTGGTTAATTCTTCTTTCTGATGGGAAAATAGAGTGACCTGTGCCTGTCCCAACACCAAGAGCTAGTCTCACGTTGGTTCCACGTCTTCCCGTTTATCCTCAGGACAAATTGCAACCTGTACGGAACAGGAGGTTAAAGGGGCTGATGCTCCAAGTAGGGAGCTTGCTAGTAAAGCGGCTGGAATGGCACACCCGGGCACACGGAGATGAGAAATGAGGTGCGTTTTAGAAACATTTCCCCATCACACGATGTACCATCTTCTGGGTTTCTCATGCATGTTTTTGATGTAGGAAGATGCCCTTGAAGCTGGAGATTTGGGACCCATGCGATGGGTACCACGCAGTATTACTTTAAAGGGTCTGCGTTTGCTCACCCAACCTCACCAAACCTCTCATCCCCAAGAGTGTCCACCCTTATGTCTCATCCAGCTGTGGGTCTAGATATGGTCAATCCAGGTTGCATCACAGCCCCTGAACGCATTGTGTAAGAATTTCTCTCTCTTTCACTGTCTTTGTTTCATGGGTGTTTCAAAGTAATTTATTTTTATAATGGGGTTTAGCTGCTTTTCACTGCTGTGTTTATGCCGCTTTACACCCACTTGACACACTAACAGAGAGATATCAATACATAGGTTTTACGATTATTATTAGTCAGATATATTCTTGTGCGGTGAATAGGGCGTGTTGAGTCCAGTTCTCTGAGCAGGGAGTAGGTCTTGTCTATTACATATTGGGTTTATGGAACGGTATCTGAGCTAATTTGATACCCTTGTTTTATGTATCACCCCACCTCACCTTTCCCGTTAAGCAGCCATAGTGTGTTTTCTGCATGTGTGACTCTGTTCTGTTTTGTAATTCAGTTCAAGTGTAACGGTTTTTACATTCCCTCTATCAGTGATACCTTATGAGAAGTGTCCTTTTCTGTGTGACTTATTTCACTTAGAATCGTCGTACCTAAATCCACTCATCATGCTGCTACTAACCTTACGACATTGATTTCATGGCTGAGTGATATTCCATTGTACATAAGGACCACAACTTCTTTATCCATTTTTCTCTTTCCTGGGATATTTAAGGTGGAATGAAGTGGAGGTCCCGGTCAACAGAGCAGCCCTAAACTTTGGGGTGCTTGTGTCTTGCTGATTTTTAATTTTCCCAATTTATACCCCCATGAGTGGAAGTGCCCTATGCTCTCTAAGCTGTGTTTTTCAGATGTTTCAGGACTCACCGGACACTTCTCCAGAGTGGCTCTTGGCAATTTACATCCCGCCCATCAGTGTAGCAAGGCTCCCATTTCTCCATGGCCTGTCCTGCATTTCTGGTTTTGACACTTTTTTCAGCATGGCCCTTTTGACCGATGGGAAGCGAGACTTCTCTGTAGCGCTGATTTGCCTTTCCAGGTTGCTTGGTTGGCCAAAAAGGGCGTATGCGTTTTTTCCTGAATATATTCAGGAAAAAACGCATACGCCCTTTTTGGCCAAGGGCGTCATTGTCAACGTTTTGCCGCTTTTCATGTGCTTTAAAGGCGATTCGTATCCACCTCCTGAAATCTGTTTCCTGCAATTCTGCCTTGATTTCAAATCCTCTTCTTTGCCTCCCCTCTAATATATTTGTGGACGAGAGTTATCATTTATAACTCTGCAGGTTTGTGAATTGCAGTGCCCTGAACCTCCATTTTACAACTCGTTTTTATGGGAGCTGGCCGCAAAATCGCAGAATGGCTTCAGGCCCTGTTCTGGTTCCGGGGGGCAGGCTGAGCCTGTGGTTAATTCTTCTTTCTGATGGGAAAATAGAGTGACCTGTGCCTGTCCCAACACCAAGAGCTAGTCTCACGTTGGTTCCACGTCTTCCCGTTTATCCTCAGGACAAATTGCAACCTGTATGGAACAGGAGGTTAAAGGTGCTGATGCTCCAAGTAGGGAGCTTGCTAGTAAAGCGGCTGGAATGGCTCACCCGGGCACACGGAGATGAGAAATGAGGTGGGTTTTAGAAACATTTCCCCATCACACGATGTACCATCTTCTGGGTTTCTCATGCATGTTTTTGATGTAGGAAGATGCCCTTGAACCTGGAGATTTGGGACCCATGCGATGGGTACCACGCAGTATTACTTTAAAGGGTCTGCGTTTGCTCACCCAACCTCACCAAACCTCTCATCCCCAAGAGTGTCCACCCTTATGTCTCATCCAGCTGTGGGTCTAGATATGGTCAATCCAGGTTGCATCACAGCCCCTGAAAGTATTGTGTAAGAATTTCTCTCTCTTTCACTGTCTTTGTTTCATGGGTGTTTCAAAGTAATTTATTTTTATAATGGGGTTTAGCTGCTTTTCACTGCTGTGTTTATGCCGCTTTACACCCACTTGACACACTAACAGAGAGATATCAATACATAGGTTTTACGATTATTATTAGTCAGATATATTCTTGTGCGGTGAATAGGGCGTGTTGAGTCCAGTTCTCTGAGCAAGGAGTAGGTCTTGTCTATTACATATTGGGTTTATGGAATGGTATCTGAGCTAATTTGATACCCTTGTTTTATGTATCACCCCACCTCACCTTTCCCGTTAAGCAGCCATAGTGTGTTTTCTGCATGTGTGACTCTGTTCTGTTTTGTAATTCAGTTCAAGTGTAACGGTTTTTACATTCCCTCTATCAGTGATACCTTATGAGAAGTGTCCTTTTCTGTGTGACTTATTTCACTTAGAATCGTCGTACCTAAATCCACTCATCATGCTGCTACTAACCTTACGACATTGATTTCATGGCTGAGTGATATTCCATTGTACATAAGGACCACAACTTCTTTATCCATTTTTCTCTTTCCTGGGATATTTAAGGTGGAATGAAGTGGAGGTCCCGGTCAACAGAGCAGCCCTAAACTTTGGGGTGCTTGTGTCTTGCTGATTTTTAATTTTCCCAATTTATACCCCCATGAGTGGAAGTGCCCTATGCTCTCTAAGCTGTGTTTTTCAGATGTTTCAGGACTCACCGGACACTTCTCCAGAGTGGCTCTTGGCAATTTACATCCCGCCCATCAGTGTAGCAAGGCTCCCATTTCTCCATGGCCTGTCCTGCATTTCTGGTTTTGACACTTTTTTCAGCATGGCCCTTTTGACCGATGGGAAGCGAGACTTCTCTGTAGCGCTGATTTGCCTTTCCAGGTTGCTTGGTTGGCCAAAAAGGGCGTATGCGTTTTTTCCTGAATATATTCAGGAAAAAACGCATACGCCCTTTTTGGCCAAGGGCGTCATTGTCAACGTTTTGCCGCTTTTCATGTGCTTTAAAGGCGATTCGTATCCACCTCCTGAAATCTGTTTCCTGCAATTCTGCCTTGATTTCAAATCCTCTTCTTTGCCTCCCCTCTAATATATTTGTGGACGAGAGTTATCATTTATAACTCTGCAGGTTTGTGAATTGCAGTGCCCTGAACCTCCATTTTACAACTCGTTTTTATGGGAGCTGGCCGCAAAATCGCAGAATGGCTTCAGGCCCTGTTCTGGTTCCGGGGGGCAGGCTGAGCCTGTGGTTAATTCTTCTTTCTGATGGGAAAATAGAGTGACCTGTGCCTGTCCCAACACCAAGAGCTAGTCTCACGTTGGTTCCACGTCTTCCCGTTTATCCTCAGGACAAATTGCAACCTGTATGGAACAGGAGGTTAAAGGTGCTGATGCTCCAAGTAGGGAGCTTGCTAGTAAAGCGGCTGGAATGGCTCACCCGGGCACACGGAGATGAGAAATGAGGTGGGTTTTAGAAACATTTCCCCATCACACGATGTACCATCTTCTGGGTTTCTCATGCATGTTTTTGATGTAGGAAGATGCCCTTGAACCTGGAGATTTGGGACCCATGCGATGGGTACCACGCAGTATTACTTTAAAGGGTCTGCGTTTGCTCACCCAACCTCACCAAACCTCTCATCCCCAAGAGTGTCCACCCTTATGTCTCATCCAGCTGTGGGTCTAGATATGGTCAATCCAGGTTGCATCACAGCCCCTGAACGTATTGTGTAAGAATTTCTCTCTCTTTCACTGTCTTTGTTTCATGGGTGTTTCAAAGTAATTTATTTTTATAATGGGGTTTAGCTGCTTTTCACTGCTGTGTTTATGCCGCTTTACACCCACTTGACACACTAACAGAGAGATATCAATACATAGGTTTTACGATTATTATTAGTCAGATATATTCTTGTGCGGTGAATAGGGCGTGTTGAGTCCAGTTCTCTGAGCAAGGAGTAGGTCTTGTCTATTACATATTGGGTTTATGGAACGGTATCTGAGCTAATTTGATACCCTTGTTTTATGTATCACCCCACCTCACCTTTCCCGTTAAGCAGCCATAGTGTGTTTTCTGCATGTGTGACTCTGTTCTGTTTTGTAATTCAGTTCAAGTGTAACGGTTTTTACATTCCCTCTATCAGTGATACCTTATGAGAAGTGTCCTTTTCTGTGTGACTTATTTCACTTAGAATCGTCGTACCTAAATCCACTCATCATGCTGCTACTAACCTTACGACATTGATTTCATGGCTGAGTGATATTCCATTGTACATAAGGACCACAACTTCTTTATCCATTTTTCTCTTTCCTGGGATATTTAAGGTGGAATGAAGTGGAGGTCCTGGTCAACAGAGCAGCCCTCAACTTTGGGGTGCTTGTGTCTTGCTGATTTTTAATTTTCCCAATTTATACCCCCATGAGTGGAAGTGCCCTATGCTCTCTAAGCTGTGTTTTTCAGATGTTTCAGGACTCACCGGACACTTCTCCAGAGTGGCTCTTGGCAATTTACATCCCGCCCATCAGTGTAGCAAGGCTCCCATTTCTCCATGGCCTGTCCTGCATTTCTGGTTTTGACACTTTTTTCAGCATGGCCCTTTTGACCGATGGGAAGCGAGACTTCTTTGTAGCGCTGATTTGCCTTTCCAGGTTGCTTGGTTGGCCAAAAAGGGCGTATGCGTTTTTTCCTGAATATATTCAGGAAAAAACGCATACGCCCTTTTTGGCCAAGGGCGTCATTGTCAACGTTTTGCCGCTTTTCATGTGCTTTAAAGGCGATTCGTATCTACCTCCTGAAATCTGTTTCCTGCAATTCTGCCTTGATTTCAAATCCTCTTCTTTGCCTTCCCTCAATATATTTGTGGACGAGAGTTATCATTTATAACTCTGCAGGTTTGTGTATTGCAGTGCCCTGAACCTCCATTTTACAACTCGTTTTTATGGGAGCTGGCCGCAAAATCGCAGAATGGCTTCAGGCCCTGTTCTGGTTCCGGGGGTCAGGCTGAGCCTGTGGTTAATTCTTCTTTCTGATGGGAAAATAGAGTGACCTGTGCCTGTCCCAACACCAAGAGCTAGTCTCACGTTGGTTCCACGTCTTCCCGTTTATCCTCAGGACAAATTGCAATCTGTACGGAACAGGAGGTTAAAGGTGCTGATGCTCCAAGTAGGGAGCTTGCTAGTAAAGCGGCTGGAATGGCACACCCGGGCTCACGGAGATGAGAAATGAGGTGCGTTTTAGAAACATTTCCCCATCACACGATGTACCATCTTCTGGGTTTCTCATGCATGTTTTTGATGTAGGAAGATGCCCTTGAACCTGGAGATTTGGGACCCATGCGATGGGTACCACGCAGTATTACTTTAAAGGGTCTGCGTTTGCTCACCCAACCTCACCAAACCTCTCATCCCCAAGAGTGTCCACCCTTATGTCTCATCCAGCTGTGGGTCTAGATATGGTCAATCCAGGTTGCATCACAGCCCCTGAACGCATTGTGTAAGAATTTCTCTCTCTTTCACTGTCTTTGTTTCATGGGTGTTTCAAAGTAATTTATTTTTATAATGGGGTTTAGCTGCTTTTCACTGCTGTGTTTATGCCGCTTTACACCCACTTGACACACTAACAGAGAGATATCAATACATAGGTTTTACGATTATTATTAGTCAGATATATTCTTGTGCGGTGAATAGGGCGTGTTGAGTCCAGTTCTCTGAGCAAGGAGTAGGTCTTGTCTATTACATATTGGGTTTATGGAACGGTATCTGAGCTAATTTGATACCCTTGTTTTATGTATCACCCCACCTCACCTTTC
The DNA here is from genome assembly GCF_965194805.1 of Balaenoptera borealis. NCBI lineage: Eukaryota > Metazoa > Chordata > Mammalia > Artiodactyla > Balaenopteridae > Balaenoptera > Balaenoptera borealis. Next base: position 86,971 of record NW_028123556.1, on the reverse strand, counting down.
CCGTTAAGCAGCCATAGTGTGTTTTCTGCATGTGTGACTCTGTTCTGTTTTGTAATTCAGTTCAAGTGTAACGGTTTTTACATTCCCTCTATCAGTGATACCTTATGAGAAGTGTCCTTTTCTGTGTGACTTATTTCACTTAGAATCGTCGTACCTAAATCCACTCATCATGCTGCTACTAACCTTACGACATTGATTTCATGGCTGAGTGATATTCCATTGTACATAAGGACCACAACTTCTTTATCCATTTTTCTCTTTCCTGGGATATTTAAGGTGGAATGAAGTGGAGATCCTGGTCAACAGAGCAGCCCTAAACTTTGGGGTGCTTGTGTCTTGCTGATTTTTAATTTTCCCAATTTATACCCCCATGAGTGGAAGTGCCCTATGCTCTCTAAGCTGTGTTTTTCAGATGTTTCAGGACTCACCGGACACTTCTCCAGAGTGGCTCTTGGCAATTTACATCCCGCCCATCAGTGTAGCAAGGCTCCCATTTCTCCATGGCCTGTCCTGCATTTCTGGTTTTGACACTTTTTTCAGCATGGCCCTTTTGACCGATGGGAAGTGAGACTTCTTTGTAGCGCTGATTTGCCTTTCCAGGTTGCTTGGTTGGCCAAAAAGGGCGTATGCGTTTTTTCCTGAATATATTCAGGAAAAAACGCATACGCCCTTTTTGGCCAAGGGCATCATTATCAACGTTTTGCCGCTTTTCATGTGCTTTAAAGGCGATTCGTATCTACCTCCTGAAATCTGTTTCCTGCAATTCTGCCTTGATTTCAAATCCTCTTCTTTACCTCCCCTCTAATATATTTGTGGACGAGGGTTATCATTTATAACTCTGCAGGTTTGTGAATTGCAGTGCCCTGAACCTCCATTTTACAACTCGTTTTTATGGGAGTTGGCCGCAAAATCGCAGAATGGCTTCAGGCCCTGTTCTGGTTCCGGGGGGCAGGCTGAGCCTGTGGTTAATTCTTCTTTCTGATGGGAAAATAGAGTGACCTGTGCCTGTCCCAACACCAAGAGCTAGTCTCACGTTGGTTCCACGTCTTCCCGTTTATCCTCAGGACAAATTGCAACCTGTACGGAACAGGAGGTTAAAGGTGCTGATGCTCCAAGTAGGGAGCTTGCTAGTAAAGCGGCTGGAATGGCACACCCGGGCACACGGAGATGAGAAATGAGGTGCGTTTTAGAAACATTTCCCCATCACACGATGTACCATCTTCTGGGTTTCTCATGCATGTTTTTGATGTAGGAAGATGCCCTTGAAGCTGGAGATTTGGGACCCATGCGATGGGTACCACGCAGTATTACTTTAAAGGGTCTGCGTTTGCTCACCCAACCTCACCAAACCTCTCAGCCCCAAGAGTGTCCACCCTTATGTCTCATCCAGCTGTGGGTCTAGATATGGTCAATCCAGGTTGCATCACAGCCCCTGAACGCATTGTGTAAGAATTTCTCTCTCTTTCACTGTCTTTGTTTCATGGGTGTTTCAAAGTAATTTATTTTTATAATGGGGTTTAGCTGCTTTTCACTGCTGTGTTTATGCCGCTTTACACCCACTTGACACACTAACAGAGAGATATCAATACATAGGTTTTACGATTATTATTAGTCAGATATATTCTTGTGCGGTGAATAGGGCGTGTTGAGTCCAGTTCTCTGAGCAAGGAGTAGGTCTTGTCTATTACATATTGGGTTTATGGAACGGTATCTGAGCTAATTTGATACCCTTGTTTTATGTATCACCCCACCTCACCTTTCCCGTTAAGCAGCCATAGTGTGTTTTCTGCATGTGTGACTCTGTTCTGTTTTGTAATTCAGTTCAAGTGTAACGGTTTTTACATTCCCTCTATCAGTGATACCTTATGAGAAGTGTCCTTTTCTGTGTGACTTATTTCACTTAGAATCGTCGTACCTAAATCCACTCATCATGCTGCTACTAACCTTACGACATTGATTTCCTGGCTGAGTGATATTCCATTGTACATAAGGACCACAACTTCTTTATCCATTTTTCTCTTTCCTGGGATATTTAAGGTGGAATGAAGTGGAGGTCCTGGTCAACAGAGCAGCCCTAAACTTTGGGGTGCTTGTGTCTTGCTGATTTTTAATTTTCCCAATTTATACCCCCATGAGTGGAAGTGCCCTATGCTCTCTAAGCTGTGTTTTTCAGATGTTTCAGGACTCACCGGACACTTCTCCAGAGTGGCTCTTGGCAATTTACATCCCGCCCATCAGTGTAGCAAGGCTCCCATTTCTCCATGGCCTGTCCTGCATTTCTGGTTTTGACACTTTTTTCAGCATGGCCCTTTTGACCGATGGGAAGCGAGACTTCTTTGTAGCGCTGATTTGCCTTTCCAGGTTGCTTGGTTGGCCAAAAAGGGCGTATGCGTTTTTTCCTGAATATATTCAGGAAAAAACGCATACGCCCTTTTTGGCCAAGGGCGTCATTGTCAACGTTTTGCCGCTTTTCATGTGCTTTAAAGGCGATTCGTATCTACCTCCTGAAATCTGTTTCCTGCAATTCTGCCTTGATTTCAAATCCTCTTCTTTGCCTCCCCTCTAATATATTTGTGGACGAGAGTTATCATTTATAACTCTGCAGGTTTGTGAATTGCAGTGCCCTGAACCTCCATTTTACAACTCGTTTTTATGGGAGCTGGCCGCAAAATCGCAGAATGGCTTCAGGCCCTGTTCTGGTTCCGGGGGGCAGGCTGAGCCTGTGGTTAATTCTTCTTTCTGATGGGAAAATAGAGTGACCTGTGCCTGTCCCAACACCAAGAGCTAGTCTCACGTTGGTTCCACGTCTTCCCGTTTATCCTCAGGACAAATTGCAACCTGTACGGAACAGGAGGTTAAAGGTGCTGATGCTCCAAGTAGGGAGCTTGCTAGTAAAGCGGCTGGAATGGCACACCCGGGCACAAGGAGATGAGAAATGAGGTGGGTTTTAGAAACATTTCCCCATCACACGATGTACCATCTTCTGGGTTTCTCATGCATGTTTTTGATGTAGGAAGATGCCCTTGAAGCTGGAGATTTGGGACCCATGCGATGGGTACCACGCAGTATTACTTTAAAGGGTCTGCGTTTGCTCACCCAACCTCACCAAACCTCTCAGCCCCAAGAGTGTCCACCCTTATGTCTCATCCAGCTGTGGGTCTAGATATGGTCAATCCAGGTTGCATCACAGCCCCTGAACGCATTGTGTAAGAATTTCTCTCTCTTTCACTGTCTTTGTTTCATGGGTGTTTCAAAGTAATTTATTTTTATAATGGGGTTTAGCTGCTTTTCACTGCTGTGTTTATGCCGCTTTACACCCACTTGACACACTAACAGAGAGATATCAATACATAGGTTTTACGATTATTATTAGTCAGATATATTCTTGTGAGGTGAATAGGGCGTGTTGAGTCCAGTTCTCTGAGCAAGGAGTAGGTCTTGTCTATTACATATTGGGTTTATGGAATGGTATCTGAGCTAATTTGATACCCTTGTTTTATGTATCACCCCACCTCACCTTTCCCGTTAAGCAGCCATAGTGTGTTTTCTGCATGTGTGACTCTGTTCTGTTTTGTAATTCAGTTCAAGTGTAACGGTTTTTACATTCCCTCTATCAGTGATACCTTATGAGAAGTGTCCTTTTCTGTGTGACTTATTTCACTTAGAATCGTCGTACCTAAATCCACTCATCATGCTGCTACTAACCTTACGACATTGATTTCATGGCTGAGTGATATTCCATTGTACATAAGGACCACAACTTCTTTATCCATTTTTCTCTTTCCTGGGATATTTAAGGTGGAATGAAGTGGAGGTCCCGGTCAACAGAGCAGCCCTAAACTTTGGGGTGCTTGTGTCTTGCTGATTTTTAATTTTCCCAATTTATACCCCCATGAGTGGAAGTGCCCTATGCTCTCTAAGCTGTGTTTTTCAGATGTTTCAGGACTCACCGGACACTTCTCCAGAGTGGCTCTTGGCAATTTACATCCCGCCCATCAGTGTAGCAAGGCTCCCATTTCTCCATGGCCTGTCCTGCATTTCTGGTTTTGACACTTTTTTCAGCATGGCCCTTTTGACCGATGGGAAGCGAGACTTCTCTGTAGCGCTGATTTGCCTTTCCAGGTTGCTTGGTTGGCCAAAAAGGGCGTATGCGTTTTTTCCTGAATATATTCAGGAAAAAACGCATACGCCCTTTTTGGCCAAGGGCGTCATTGTCAACGTTTTGCCGCTTTTCATGTGCTTTAAAGGCGATTCGTATCCACCTCCTGAAATCTGTTTCCTGCAATTCTGCCTTGATTTCAAATCCTCTTCTTTGCCTCCCCTCTAATATATTTGTGGACGAGAGTTATCATTTATAACTCTGCAGGTTTGTGAATTGCAGTGCCCTGAACCTCCATTTTACAACTCGTTTTTATGGGAGCTGGCCGCAAAATCGCAGAATGGCTTCAGGCCCTGTTCTGGTTCCGGGGGGCAGGCTGAGCCTGTGGTTAATTCTTCTTTCTGATGGGAAAATAGAGTGACCTGTGCCTGTCCCAACACCAAGAGCTAGTCTCACGTTGGTTCCACGTCTTCCCGTTTATCCTCAGGACAAATTGCAACCTGTATGGAACAGGAGGTTAAAGGTGCTGATGCTCCAAGTAGGGAGCTTGCTAGTAAAGCGGCTGGAATGGCTCACCCGGGCACACGGAGATGAGAAATGAGGTGGGTTTTAGAAACATTTCCCCATCACACGATGTACCATCTTCTGGGTTTCTCATGCATGTTTTTGATGTAGGAAGATGCCCTTGAACCTGGAGATTTGGGACCCATGCGATGGGTACCACGCAGTATTACTTTAAAGGGTCTGCGTTTGCTCACCCAACCTCACCAAACCTCTCATCCCCAAGAGTGTCCACCCTTATGTCTCATCCAGCTGTGGGTCTAGATATGGTCAATCCAGGTTGCATCACAGCCCCTGAACGTATTGTGTAAGAATTTCTCTCTCTTTCACTGTCTTTGTTTCATGGGTGTTTCAAAGTAATTTATTTTTATAATGGGGTTTAGCTGCTTTTCACTGCTGTGTTTATGCCGCTTTACACCCACTTGACACACTAACAGAGAGATATCAATACATAGGTTTTACGATTATTATTAGTCAGATATATTCTTGTGCGGTGAATAGGGCGTGTTGAGTCCAGTTCTCTGAGCAAGGAGTAGGTCTTGTCTATTACATATTGGGTTTATGGAATCGTATCTGAGCTAATTTGATACCCTTGTTTTATGTATCACCCCACCTCACCTTTCCCGTTAAGCAGCCATAGTGTGTTTTCTGCATGTGTGACTCTGTTCTGTTTTGTAATTCAGTTCAAGTGTAACGGTTTTTACATTCCCTCTATCAGTGATACCTTATGAGAAGTGTCCTTTTCTGTGTGACTTATTTCACTTAGAATCGTCGTACCTAAATCCACTCATCATGCTGCTACTAACCTTACGACATTGATTTCATGGCTGAGTGATATTCCATTGTACATAAGGACCACAACTTCTTTATCCATTTTTCTCTTTCCTGGGATATTTAAGGTGGAATGAAGTGGAGGTCCTGGTCAACAGAGCAGCCCTCAACTTTGGGGTGCTTGTGTCTTGCTGATTTTTAATTTTCCCAATTTATACCCCCATGAGTGGAAGTGCCCTATGCTCTCTAAGCTGTGTTTTTCAGATGTTTCAGGACTCACCGGACACTTCTCCAGAGTGGCTCTTGGCAATTTACATCCCGCCCATCAGTATAGCAAGGCTCCCATTTCTCCATGGCCTGTCCTGCATTTCTGGTTTTGACACTTTTTTCAGCATGGCCCTTTTGACCGATGGGAAGCGAGACTTCTCTGTAGCGCTGATTTGCCTTTCCAGGTTGCTTGGTTGGCCAAAAAGGGCGTATGCGTTTTTTCCTGAATATATTCAGGAAAAAACGCATACGCCCTTTTTGGCCAAGGGCGTCATTGTCAACGTTTTGCCGCTTTTCATGTGCTTTAAAGGCGATTCGTATCTACCTCCTGAAATCTGTTTCCTGCAATTCTGCCTTGATTTCAAATCCTCTTCTTTGCCTCCCCTCTAATATATTTGTGGACGAGAGTTATCATTTATAACTCTGCAGGTTTGTGAATTGCAGTGCCCTGAACCTCCATTTTACAACTCGTTTTTATGGGAGCTGGCCGCAAAATCGCAGAATGGCTTCAGGCCCTGTTCTGGTTCCGGGGGGCAGGCTGAGCCTGTGGTTAATTCTTCTTTCTGATGGGAAAATAGAGTGACCTGTGCCTGTCCCAACACCAAGAGCTAGTCTCACGTTGGTTCCACGTCTTCCCGTTTATCCTCAGGACAAATTGCAACCTGTACGGAACAGGAGGTTAAAGGTGCTGATGCTCCAAGTAGGGAGCTTGCTAGTAAAGCGGCTGGAATGGCGCACCCGGGCACACGGAGATGAGAAATGAGGTGCGTTTTAGAAACATTTCCCCATCACACGATGTACCATCTTCTGGGTTTCTCATGCATGTTTTTGATGTAGGAAGATGCCCTTGAACCTGGAGATTTGGGACCCATGCGATGGGTACCACGCAGTATTACTTTAAAGGGTCTGCGTTTGCTCACCCAACCTCACCAAACCTCTCATCCCCAAGAGTGTCCACCCTTATGTCTCATCCAGCTGTGGGTATAGATATGGTCAATCCAGGTTGCATCACAGCCCCTGAACGTATTGTGTAAGAATTTCTCTCTCTTTCACTGTCTTTGTTTCATGGGTGTTTCAAAGTAATTTATTTTTATAATGGGGTTTAGCTGCTTTTCACTGCTGTGTTTATGCCGCTTTACACCCACTTGACACACTAACAGAGAGATATCAATACATAGGTTTTACGATTATTATTAGTCAGATATATTCTTGTGCGGTGAATAGGGCGTGTTGAGTCCAGTTCTCTGAGCAAGGAGTAGGTCTTGTCTATTACATATTGGGTTTATGGAACGGTATCTGAGCTAATTTGATACCCTTGTTTTATGTATCACCCCACCTCACCTTTCCCGTTAAGCAGCCATAGTGTGTTTTCTGCATGTGTGACTCTGTTCTGTTTTGTAATTCAGTTCAAGTGTAACGGTTTTTACATTCCCTCTATCAGTGATACCTTATGAGAAGTGTCCTTTTCTGTGTGACTTATTTCACTTAGAATCGTCGTACCTAAATCCACTCATCATGCTGCTACTAACCTTACGACATTGATTTCCTGGCTGAGTGATATTCCATTGTACATAAGGACCACAACTTCTTTATCCATTTTTCTCTTTCCTGGGATATTTAAGGTGGAATGAAGTGGAGGTCCTGGTCAACAGAGCAGCCCTAAACTTTGGGGTGCTTGTGTCTTGCTGATTTTTAATTTTCCCAATTTATACCCCCATGAGTGGAAGTGCCCTATGCTCTCTAAGCTGTGTTTTTCAGATGTTTCAGGACTCACCGGACACTTCTCCAGAGTGGCTCTTGGCAATTTACATCCCGCCCATCAGTGTAGCAAGGCTCCCATTTCTCCATGGCCTGTCCTGCATTTCTGGTTTTGACACTTTTTTCAGCATGGCCCTTTTGACCGATGGGAAGCGAGACTTCTTTGTAGCGCTGATTTGCCTTTCCAGGTTGCTTGGTTGGCCAAAAAGGGCGTATGCGTTTTTTCCTGAATATATTCAGGAAAAAACGCATACGCCCTTTTTGGCCAAGGGCGTCATTGTCAACGTTTTGCCGCTTTTCATGTGCTTTAAAGGCGATTCGTATCTACCTCCTGAAATCTGTTTCCTGCAATTCTGCCTTGATTTCAAATCCTCTTCTTTGCCTTCCCTCAATATATTTGTGGACGAGAGTTATCATTTATAACTCTGCAGGTTTGTGTATTGCAGTGCCCTGAACCTCCATTTTACAACTCGTTTTTATGGGAGCTGGCCGCAAAATCGCAGAATGGCTTTAGGCCCTGTTCTGGTTCCGGGGGGCAGGCTGAGCCTGTGGTTAATTCTTCTTTCTGATGGGAAAATAGAGTGACCTGTGCCTGTCCCAACACCAAGAGCTAGTCTCACGTTGGTTCCACGTCTTCCCGTTTATCCTCAGGACAAATTGCAACCTGTACGGAACAGGAGGTTAAAGGTGCTGATGCTCCAAGTAGGGAGCTTGCTAGTAAAGTGGCTGGAATGGTGAACCCGGGCACACGGAGATGAGAAATGAGGTGCGTTTTAGAAACATTTCCCCATCACACGATGTACCATCTTCTGGGTTTCTCATGCATGTTTTTGATGTAGGAAGATGCCCTTGAACCTGGAGATTTGGGACCCATGCGATGGGTACCACGCAGTATTACTTTAAAGGGTCTGCGTTTGCTCACCCAACCTCACCAAACCTCTCATCCCCAAGAGTGTCCACCCTTATGTCTCATCCAGCTGTGGGTCTAGATATGGTCAATCCAGGTTGCATCACAGCCCCTGAACGCATTGTGTAAGAATTTCTCTCTCTTTCACTGTCTTTGTTTCATGGGTGTTTCAAAGTAATTTATTTTTATAATAGGGTTTAGCTGCTTTTCACTGCTGTGTTTATGCCGCTTTACACCCACTTGACACACTAACAGAGAGATATCAATACATAGGTTTTACGATTATTATTAGTCAGATATATTCTTGTGCGGTGAATAGGGCGTGTTGAGTCCAGTTCTCTGAGCAAGGAGTAGGTCTTGTCTATTACATATTGGGTTTATGGAATGGTATCTGAGCTAATTTGATACCCTTGTTTTATGTATCACCCCACCTCACCTTTCCCGTTAAGCAGCCATAGTGTGTTTTCTGCATGTGTGACTCTGTTCTGTTTTGTAATTCAGTTCAAGTGTAACGGTTTTTACATTCCCTCTATCAGTGATACCTTATGAGAAGTGTCCTTTTCTGTGTGACTTATTTCACTTAGAATCGTCGTACCTAAATCCACTCATCATGCTGCTACTAACCTTATGACATTGATTTCATGGCTGAGTGATATTCCATTGTACATAAGGACCACAACTTCTTTATCCATTTTTCTCTTTCCTGGGATATTGAAGGTGGAATGAAGTGGAGGTCCTGGTCAACAGAGCAGCCCTAAACTTTGGGGTGCTTGTGTCTTGCTGATTTTTAATTTTCCCAATTTATACCCCCATGAGTGGAAGTGCGCTGTGCTCTCTAAGCTGTGTTTTTCAGATGTTTCAGGACTCACCGGACACTTCTCCAGAGTGGCTGTTGGCAATTTACATCCCGCCCATCAGTGTAGCAAGGCTCCCATTTCTCCATGGCCTGTCCTGCATTTCTGGTTTTGACACTTTTTTCAGCATTGCCCTTTTGACCGATGGGAAGCGAGACTTCTTTGTAGCGCTGATTTGCCTTTCCAGGTTGCTTGGTTGGCCAAAAAGGGCGTATGCGTTTTTTCCTGAATATATTCAGGAAAAAACGCATACGCCCTTTTTGGCCAAGGGCATCATTGTCAACGTTTTGCCGCTTTTCATGTGCTTTAAAGGCGATTCGTATCTACCTCCTGAAATCTGTTTCCTGCAATTCTGCCTTGATTTCAAATCCTCTTCTTTGCCTCCCCTCAATATATTTGTGGACGAGAGTTATCATTTATAACTCTGCAGGTTTGTGAATTGCAGTGCCCTGAACCTCCATTTTACAACTCGTTTTTATGGGAGCTGGCCGCAAAATCGCAGAATGGCTTCAGGCCCTGTTCTGGTTCCGGGGGGCAGGCTGAGCCTGTGGTTAATTCTTCTTTCTGATGGGAAAATAGAGTGACCTGTGCCTGTCCCAACACCAAGAGCTAGTCTCACGTTGGTTCCACGTCTTCCCGTTTATCCTCAGGACAAATTGCAACCTGTACGGAACAGGAGGTTAAAGGTGCTGATGCTCCAAGTAGGGAGCTTGCTAGTAAAGCGGCTGGAATGGCGCACCCGGGCACACGGAGATGAGAAATGAGGTGCGTTTTAGAAACATTTCCCCATCACACGATGTACCATCTTCTGGGTTTCTCATGCATGTTTTTGATGTAGGAAGATGCCCTTGAACCTGGAGATTTGGGACCCATGCGATGGGTACCACGCAGTATTACTTTAAAGGGTCTGCGTTTGCTCACCCAACCTCACCAAACCTCTCATCCCCAAGAGTGTCCACCCTTATGTCTCATCCAGCTGTGGGTATAGATATGGTCAATCCAGGTTGCATCACAGCCCCTGAACGTATTGTGTAAGAATTTCTCTCTCTTTCACTGTCTTTGTTTCATGGGTGTTTCAAAGTAATTTATTTTTATAATGGGGTTTAGCTGCTTTTCACTGCTGTGTTTATGCCGCTTTACACCCACTTGACACACTAACAGAGAGATATCAATACATAGGTTTTACGATTATTATTAGTCAGATATATTCTTGTGCGGTGAATAGGGCGTGTTGAGTCCAGTTCTCTGAGCAAGGAGTAGGTCTTGTCTATTACATATTGGGTTTATGGAACGGTATCTGAGCTAATTTGATACCCTTGTTTTATGTATCACCCCACCTCACCTTTCCCGTTAAGCAGCCATAGTGTGTTTTCTGCATGTGTGACTCTGTTCTGTTTTGTAATTCAGTTCAAGTGTAACGGTTTTTACATTCCCTCTATCAGTGATACCTTATGAGAAGTGTCCTTTTCTGTGTGACTTATTTCACTTAGAATCGTCGTACCTAAATCCACTCATCATGCTGCTACTAACCTTACGACATTGATTTCCTGGCTGAGTGATATTCCATTGTACATAAGGACCACAACTTCTTTATCCATTTTTCTCTTTCCTGGGATATTTAAGGTGGAATGAAGTGGAGGTCCTGGTCAACAGAGCAGCCCTAAACTTTGGGGTGCTTGTGTCTTGCTGATTTTTAATTTTCCCAATTTATACCCCCATGAGTGGAAGTGCCCTATGCTCTCTAAGCTGTGTTTTTCAGATGTTTCAGGACTCACCGGACACTTCTCCAGAGTGGCTCTTGGCAATTTACATCCCGCCCATCAGTGTAGCAAGGCTCCCATTTCTCCATGGCCTGTCCTGCATTTCTGGTTTTGACACATTTTTCAGCATGGCCCTTTTGACCGATGGGAAGCGAGACTTCTTTATAGCGCTGATTTGCCTTTCCAGGTTGCTTGGTTGGCCAAAAAGGGCGTATGCGTTTTTTCCTGAATATATTCAGGAAAAAACGCATACGCCCTTTTTGGCCAAGGGCGTCATTGTCAACGTTTTGCCGCTTTTCATGTGCTTTAAAGGCGATTCGTATCTACCTCCTGAAATCTGTTTCCTGCAATTCTGCCTTGATTTCAAATCCTCTTCTTTGCCTCCCCTCTAATATATTTGTGGACGAGAGTTATCATTTATAACTCTGCAGGTTTGTGAATTGCAGTGCCCTGAACCTCCATTTTACAACTCGTTTTTATGGGAGCTGGCCGCAAAATCGCAGAATGGCTTCAGGCCCTGTTCTGGTTCCGGGGGGCAGGCTGAGCCTGTGGTTAATTCTTCTTTCTGATGGGAAAATAGAGTGACCTGTGCCTGTCCCAACACCAAGAGCTAGTCTCACGTTGGTTCCACGTCTTCCCGTTTATCCTCAGGACAAATTGCAATCTGTACGGAACAGGAGGTTAAAGGTGCTGATGCTCCAAGTAGGGAGCTTGCTAGTAAAGCGGCTGGAATGGCACACCCGGGCTCACGGAGATGAGAAATGAGGTGCGTTTTAGAAACATTTCCCCATCACACGATGTACCATCTTCTGGGTTTCTCATGCATGTTTTTGATGTAGGAAGATGCCCTTGAACCTGGAGATTTGGGACCCATGCGATGGGTACCACGCAGTATTACTTTAAAGGGTCTGCGTTTGCTCACCCAACCTCACCAAACCTCTCATCCCCAAGAGTGTCCACCCTTATGTCTCATCCAGCTGTGGGTCTAGATATGGTCAATCCAGGTTGCATCACAGCCCCTGAACGCATTGTGTAAGAATTTCTCTCTCTTTCACTGTCTTTGTTTCATGGGTGTTTCAAAGTAATTTATTTTTATAATGGGGTTTAGCTGCTTTTCACTGCTGTGTTTATGCCGCTTTACACCCACTTGACACACTAACAGAGAGATATCAATACATAGGTTTTACGATTATTATTAGTCAGATATATTCTTGTGCGGTGAATAGGGCGTGTTGAGTCCAGTTCTCTGAGCAAGGAGTAGGTCTTGTCTATTACATATTGGGTTTATGGAACGGTATCTGAGCTAATTTGATACCCTTGTTTTATGTATCACCCCACCTCACCTTTCCCGTTAAGCAGCCATAGTGTGTTTTCTGCATGTGTGACTCTGTTCTGTTTTGTAATTCAGTTCAAGTGTAACGGTTTTTACATTCCCTCTATCAGTGATACCTTATGAGAAGTGTCCTTTTCTGTGTGACTTATTTCACTTAGAATCGTCGTACCTAAATCCACTCATCATGCTGCTACTAACCTTACGACATTGATTTCATGGCTGAGTGATATTCCATTGTACATAAGGACCACAACTTCTTTATCCATTTTTCTCTTTCCTGGGATATTTAAGGTGGAATGAAGTGGAGATCCTGGTCAACAGAGCAGCCCTAAACTTTGGGGTGCTTGTGTCTTGCTGATTTTTAATTTTCCCAATTTATACCCCCATGAGTGGAAGTGCCCTATGCTCTCTAAGCTGTGTTTTTCAGATGTTTCAGGACTCACCGGACACTTCTCCAGAGTGGCTCTTGGCAATTTACATCCCGCCCATCAGTGTAGCAAGGCTCCCATTTCTCCATGGCCTGTCCTGCATTTCTGGTTTTGACACTTTTTTCAGCATGGCCCTTTTGACCGATGGGAAGTGAGACTTCTTTGTAGCGCTGATTTGCCTTTCCAGGTTGCTTGGTTGGCCAAAAAGGGCGTATGCGTTTTTTCCTGAATATATTCAGGAAAAAACGCATACGCCCTTTTTGGCCAAGGGCATCATTATCAACGTTTTGCCGCTTTTCATGTGCTTTAAAGGCGATTCGTATCTACCTCCTGAAATCTGTTTCCTGCAATTCTGCCTTGATTTCAAATCCTCTTCTTTACCTCCCCTCTAATATATTTGTGGACGAGGGTTATCATTTATAACTCTGCAGGTTTGTGAATTGCAGTGCCCTGAACCTCCATTTTACAACTCGTTTTTATGGGAGTTGGCCGCAAAATCGCAGAATGGCTTCAGGCCCTGTTCTGGTTCCGGGGGGCAGGCTGAGCCTGTGGTTAATTCTTCTTTCTGATGGGAAAATAGAGTGACCTGTGCCTGTCCCAACACCAAGAGCTAGTCTCACGTTGGTTCCACGTCTTCCCGTTTATCCTCAGGACAAATTGCAACCTGTACGGAACAGGAGGTTAAAGGTGCTGATGCTCCAAGTAGGGAGCTTGCTAGTAAAGCGGCTGGAATGGCACACCCGGGCACACGGAGATGAGAAATGAGGTGCGTTTTAGAAACATTTCCCCATCACACGATGTACCATCTTCTGGGTTTCTCATGCATGTTTTTGATGTAGGAAGATGCCCTTGAAGCTGGAGATTTGGGACCCATGCGATGGGTACCACGCAGTATTACTTTAAAGGGTCTGCGTTTGCTCACCCAACCTCACCAAACCTCTCAGCCCCAAGAGTGTCCACCCTTATGTCTCATCCAGCTGTGGGTCTAGATATGGTCAATCCAGGTTGCATCACAGCCCCTGAACGCATTGTGTAAGAATTTCTCTCTCTTTCACTGTCTTTGTTTCATGGGTGTTTCAAAGTAATTTATTTTTATAATGGGGTTTAGCTGCTTTTCACTGCTGTGTTTATGCCGCTTTACACCCACTTGACACACTAACAGAGAGATATCAATACATAGGTTTTACGATTATTATTAGTCAGATATATTCTTGTGCGGTGAATAGGGCGTGTTGAGTCCAGTTCTCTGAGCAAGGAGTAGGTCTTGTCTATTACATATTGGGTTTATGGAACGGTATCTGAGCTAATTTGATACCCTTGTTTTATGTATCACCCCACCTCACCTTTCCCGTTAAGCAGCCATAGTGTGTTTTCTGCATGTGTGACTCTGTTCTGTTTTGTAATTCAGTTCAAGTGTAACGGTTTTTACATTCCCTCTATCAGTGATACCTTATGAGAAGTGTCCTTTTCTGTGTGACTTATTTCACTTAGAATCGTCGTACCTAAATCCACTCATCATGCTGCTACTAACCTTACGACATTGATTTCCTGGCTGAGTGATATTCCATTGTACATAAGGACCACAACTTCTTTATCCATTTTTCTCTTTCCTGGGATATTTAAGGTGGAATGAAGTGGAGGTCCTGGTCAACAGAGCAGCCCTAAACTTTGGGGTGCTTGTGTCTTGCTGATTTTTAATTTTCCCAATTTATACCCCCATGAGTGGAAGTGCCCTATGCTCTCTAAGCTGTGTTTTTCAGATGTTTCAGGACTCACCGGACACTTCTCCAGAGTGGCTCTTGGCAATTTACATCCCGCCCATCAGTGTAGCAAGGCTCCCATTTCTCCATGGCCTGTCCTGCATTTCTGGTTTTGACACTTTTTTCAGCATGGCCCTTTTGACCGATGGGAAGCGAGACTTCTTTGTAGCGCTGATTTGCCTTTCCAGGTTGCTTGGTTGGCCAAAAAGGGCGTATGCGTTTTTTCCTGAATATATTCAGGAAAAAACGCATACGCCCTTTTTGGCCAAGGGCGTCATTGTCAACGTTTTGCCGCTTTTCATGTGCTTTAAAGGCGATTCGTATCTACCTCCTGAAATCTGTTTCCTGCAATTCTGCCTTGATTTCAAATCCTCTTCTTTGCCTCCCCTCTAATATATTTGTGGACGAGAGTTATCATTTATAACTCTGCAGGTTTGTGAATTGCAGTGCCCTGAACCTCCATTTTACAACTCGTTTTTATGGGAGCTGGCCGCAAAATCGCAGAATGGCTTCAGGCCCTGTTCTGGTTCCGGGGGGCAGGCTGAGCCTGTGGTTAATTCTTCTTTCTGATGGGAAAATAGAGTGACCTGTGCCTGTCCCAACACCAAGAGCTAGTCTCACGTTGGTTCCACGTCTTCCCGTTTATCCTCAGGACAAATTGCAACCTGTACGGAACAGGAGGTTAAAGGTGCTGATGCTCCAAGTAGGGAGCTTGCTAGTAAAGCGGCTGGAATGGCACACCCGGGCACAAGGAGATGAGAAATGAGGTGGGTTTTAGAAACATTTCCCCATCACACGATGTACCATCTTCTGGGTTTCTCATGCATGTTTTTGATGTAGGAAGATGCCCTTGAAGCTGGAGATTTGGGACCCATGCGATGGGTACCACGCAGTATTACTTTAAAGGGTCTGCGTTTGCTCACCCAACCTCACCAAACCTCTCAGCCCCAAGAGTGTCCACCCTTATGTCTCATCCAGCTGTGGGTCTAGATATGGTCAATCCAGGTTGCATCACAGCCCCTGAACGCATTGTGTAAGAATTTCTCTCTCTTTCACTGTCTTTGTTTCATGGGTGTTTCAAAGTAATTTATTTTTATAATGGGGTTTAGCTGCTTTTCACTGCTGTGTTTATGCCGCTTTACACCCACTTGACACACTAACAGAGAGATATCAATACATAGGTTTTACGATTATTATTAGTCAGATATATTCTTGTGAGGTGAATAGGGCGTGTTGAGTCCAGTTCTCTGAGCAAGGAGTAGGTCTTGTCTATTACATATTGGGTTTATGGAATGGTATCTGAGCTAATTTGATACCCTTGTTTTATGTATCACCCCACCTCACCTTTCCCGTTAAGCAGCCATAGTGTGTTTTCTGCATGTGTGACTCTGTTCTGTTTTGTAATTCAGTTCAAGTGTAACGGTTTTTACATTCCCTCTATCAGTGATACCTTATGAGAAGTGTCCTTTTCTGTGTGACTTATTTCACTTAGAATCGTCGTACCTAAATCCACTCATCATGCTGCTACTAACCTTACGACATTGATTTCATGGCTGAGTGATATTCCATTGTACATAAGGACCACAACTTCTTTATCCATTTTTCTCTTTCCTGGGATATTTAAGGTGGAATGAAGTGGAGGTCCCGGTCAACAGAGCAGCCCTAAACTTTGGGGTGCTTGTGTCTTGCTGATTTTTAATTTTCCCAATTTATACCCCCATGAGTGGAAGTGCCCTATGCTCTCTAAGCTGTGTTTTTCAGATGTTTCAGGACTCACCGGACACTTCTCCAGAGTGGCTCTTGGCAATTTACATCCCGCCCATCAGTGTAGCAAGGCTCCCATTTCTCCATGGCCTGTCCTGCATTTCTGGTTTTGACACTTTTTTCAGCATGGCCCTTTTGACCGATGGGAAGCGAGACTTCTCTGTAGCGCTGATTTGCCTTTCCAGGTTGCTTGGTTGGCCAAAAAGGGCGTATGCGTTTTTTCCTGAATATATTCAGGAAAAAACGCATACGCCCTTTTTGGCCAAGGGCGTCATTGTCAACGTTTTGCCGCTTTTCATGTGCTTTAAAGGCGATTCGTATCCACCTCCTGAAATCTGTTTCCTGCAATTCTGCCTTGATTTCAAATCCTCTTCTTTGCCTCCCCTCTAATATATTTGTGGACGAGAGTTATCATTTATAACTCTGCAGGTTTGTGAATTGCAGTGCCCTGAACCTCCATTTTACAACTCGTTTTTATGGGAGCTGGCCGCAAAATCGCAGAATGGCTTCAGGCCCTGTTCTGGTTCCGGGGGGCAGGCTGAGCCTGTGGTTAATTCTTCTTTCTGATGGGAAAATAGAGTGACCTGTGCCTGTCCCAACACCAAGAGCTAGTCTCACGTTGGTTCCACGTCTTCCCGTTTATCCTCAGGACAAATTGCAACCTGTATGGAACAGGAGGTTAAAGGTGCTGATGCTCCAAGTAGGGAGCTTGCTAGTAAAGCGGCTGGAATGGCTCACCCGGGCACACGGAGATGAGAAATGAGGTGGGTTTTAGAAACATTTCCCCATCACACGATGTACCATCTTCTGGGTTTCTCATGCATGTTTTTGATGTAGGAAGATGCCCTTGAACCTGGAGATTTGGGACCCATGCGATGGGTACCACGCAGTATTACTTTAAAGGGTCTGCGTTTGCTCACCCAACCTCACCAAACCTCTCATCCCCAAGAGTGTCCACCCTTATGTCTCATCCAGCTGTGGGTCTAGATATGGTCAATCCAGGTTGCATCACAGCCCCTGAACGTATTGTGTAAGAATTTCTCTCTCTTTCACTGTCTTTGTTTCATGGGTGTTTCAAAGTAATTTATTTTTATAATGGGGTTTAGCTGCTTTTCACTGCTGTGTTTATGCCGCTTTACACCCACTTGACACACTAACAGAGAGATATCAATACATAGGTTTTACGATTATTATTAGTCAGATATATTCTTGTGCGGTGAATAGGGCGTGTTGAGTCCAGTTCTCTGAGCAAGGAGTAGGTCTTGTCTATTACATATTGGGTTTATGGAATCGTATCTGAGCTAATTTGATACCCTTGTTTTATGTATCACCCCACCTCACCTTTCCCGTTAAGCAGCCATAGTGTGTTTTCTGCATGTGTGACTCTGTTCTGTTTTGTAATTCAGTTCAAGTGTAACGGTTTTTACATTCCCTCTATCAGTGATACCTTATGAGAAGTGTCCTTTTCTGTGTGACTTATTTCACTTAGAATCGTCGTACCTAAATCCACTCATCATGCTGCTACTAACCTTACGACATTGATTTCATGGCTGAGTGATATTCCATTGTACATAAGGACCACAACTTCTTTATCCATTTTTCTCTTTCCTGGGATATTTAAGGTGGAATGAAGTGGAGGTCCTGGTCAACAGAGCAGCCCTCAACTTTGGGGTGCTTGTGTCTTGCTGATTTTTAATTTTCCCAATTTATACCCCCATGAGTGGAAGTGCCCTATGCTCTCTAAGCTGTGTTTTTCAGATGTTTCAGGACTCACCGGACACTTCTCCAGAGTGGCTCTTGGCAATTTACATCCCGCCCATCAGTATAGCAAGGCTCCCATTTCTCCATGGCCTGTCCTGCATTTCTGGTTTTGACACTTTTTTCAGCATGGCCCTTTTGACCGATGGGAAGCGAGACTTCTCTGTAGCGCTGATTTGCCT
This sequence comes from Balaenoptera borealis, assembly GCF_965194805.1. Lineage (NCBI taxonomy): Eukaryota > Metazoa > Chordata > Mammalia > Artiodactyla > Balaenopteridae > Balaenoptera > Balaenoptera borealis. Next base: position 68,769 of record NW_028123556.1, on the reverse strand, counting down.
TTCCAGGTTGCTTGGTTGGCCAAAAAGGGCGTATGCGTTTTTTCCTGAATATATTCAGGAAAAAACGCATACGCCCTTTTTGGCCAAGGGCGTCATTGTCAACGTTTTGCCGCTTTTCATGTGCTTTAAAGGCGATTCGTATCTACCTCCTGAAATCTGTTTCCTGCAATTCTGCCTTGATTTCAAATCCTCTTCTTTGCCTCCCCTCTAATATATTTGTGGACGAGAGTTATCATTTATAACTCTGCAGGTTTGTGAATTGCAGTGCCCTGAACCTCCATTTTACAACTCGTTTTTATGGGAGCTGGCCGCAAAATCGCAGAATGGCTTCAGGCCCTGTTCTGGTTCCGGGGGGCAGGCTGAGCCTGTGGTTAATTCTTCTTTCTGATGGGAAAATAGAGTGACCTGTGCCTGTCCCAACACCAAGAGCTAGTCTCACGTTGGTTCCACGTCTTCCCGTTTATCCTCAGGACAAATTGCAACCTGTACGGAACAGGAGGTTAAAGGTGCTGATGCTCCAAGTAGGGAGCTTGCTAGTAAAGCGGCTGGAATGGCGCACCCGGGCACACGGAGATGAGAAATGAGGTGCGTTTTAGAAACATTTCCCCATCACACGATGTACCATCTTCTGGGTTTCTCATGCATGTTTTTGATGTAGGAAGATGCCCTTGAACCTGGAGATTTGGGACCCATGCGATGGGTACCACGCAGTATTACTTTAAAGGGTCTGCGTTTGCTCACCCAACCTCACCAAACCTCTCATCCCCAAGAGTGTCCACCCTTATGTCTCATCCAGCTGTGGGTATAGATATGGTCAATCCAGGTTGCATCACAGCCCCTGAACGTATTGTGTAAGAATTTCTCTCTCTTTCACTGTCTTTGTTTCATGGGTGTTTCAAAGTAATTTATTTTTATAATGGGGTTTAGCTGCTTTTCACTGCTGTGTTTATGCCGCTTTACACCCACTTGACACACTAACAGAGAGATATCAATACATAGGTTTTACGATTATTATTAGTCAGATATATTCTTGTGCGGTGAATAGGGCGTGTTGAGTCCAGTTCTCTGAGCAAGGAGTAGGTCTTGTCTATTACATATTGGGTTTATGGAACGGTATCTGAGCTAATTTGATACCCTTGTTTTATGTATCACCCCACCTCACCTTTCCCGTTAAGCAGCCATAGTGTGTTTTCTGCATGTGTGACTCTGTTCTGTTTTGTAATTCAGTTCAAGTGTAACGGTTTTTACATTCCCTCTATCAGTGATACCTTATGAGAAGTGTCCTTTTCTGTGTGACTTATTTCACTTAGAATCGTCGTACCTAAATCCACTCATCATGCTGCTACTAACCTTACGACATTGATTTCCTGGCTGAGTGATATTCCATTGTACATAAGGACCACAACTTCTTTATCCATTTTTCTCTTTCCTGGGATATTTAAGGTGGAATGAAGTGGAGGTCCTGGTCAACAGAGCAGCCCTAAACTTTGGGGTGCTTGTGTCTTGCTGATTTTTAATTTTCCCAATTTATACCCCCATGAGTGGAAGTGCCCTATGCTCTCTAAGCTGTGTTTTTCAGATGTTTCAGGACTCACCGGACACTTCTCCAGAGTGGCTCTTGGCAATTTACATCCCGCCCATCAGTGTAGCAAGGCTCCCATTTCTCCATGGCCTGTCCTGCATTTCTGGTTTTGACACTTTTTTCAGCATGGCCCTTTTGACCGATGGGAAGCGAGACTTCTTTGTAGCGCTGATTTGCCTTTCCAGGTTGCTTGGTTGGCCAAAAAGGGCGTATGCGTTTTTTCCTGAATATATTCAGGAAAAAACGCATACGCCCTTTTTGGCCAAGGGCGTCATTGTCAACGTTTTGCCGCTTTTCATGTGCTTTAAAGGCGATTCGTATCTACCTCCTGAAATCTGTTTCCTGCAATTCTGCCTTGATTTCAAATCCTCTTCTTTGCCTTCCCTCAATATATTTGTGGACGAGAGTTATCATTTATAACTCTGCAGGTTTGTGTATTGCAGTGCCCTGAACCTCCATTTTACAACTCGTTTTTATGGGAGCTGGCCGCAAAATCGCAGAATGGCTTTAGGCCCTGTTCTGGTTCCGGGGGGCAGGCTGAGCCTGTGGTTAATTCTTCTTTCTGATGGGAAAATAGAGTGACCTGTGCCTGTCCCAACACCAAGAGCTAGTCTCACGTTGGTTCCACGTCTTCCCGTTTATCCTCAGGACAAATTGCAACCTGTACGGAACAGGAGGTTAAAGGTGCTGATGCTCCAAGTAGGGAGCTTGCTAGTAAAGTGGCTGGAATGGTGAACCCGGGCACACGGAGATGAGAAATGAGGTGCGTTTTAGAAACATTTCCCCATCACACGATGTACCATCTTCTGGGTTTCTCATGCATGTTTTTGATGTAGGAAGATGCCCTTGAACCTGGAGATTTGGGACCCATGCGATGGGTACCACGCAGTATTACTTTAAAGGGTCTGCGTTTGCTCACCCAACCTCACCAAACCTCTCATCCCCAAGAGTGTCCACCCTTATGTCTCATCCAGCTGTGGGTCTAGATATGGTCAATCCAGGTTGCATCACAGCCCCTGAACGCATTGTGTAAGAATTTCTCTCTCTTTCACTGTCTTTGTTTCATGGGTGTTTCAAAGTAATTTATTTTTATAATAGGGTTTAGCTGCTTTTCACTGCTGTGTTTATGCCGCTTTACACCCACTTGACACACTAACAGAGAGATATCAATACATAGGTTTTACGATTATTATTAGTCAGATATATTCTTGTGCGGTGAATAGGGCGTGTTGAGTCCAGTTCTCTGAGCAAGGAGTAGGTCTTGTCTATTACATATTGGGTTTATGGAATGGTATCTGAGCTAATTTGATACCCTTGTTTTATGTATCACCCCACCTCACCTTTCCCGTTAAGCAGCCATAGTGTGTTTTCTGCATGTGTGACTCTGTTCTGTTTTGTAATTCAGTTCAAGTGTAACGGTTTTTACATTCCCTCTATCAGTGATACCTTATGAGAAGTGTCCTTTTCTGTGTGACTTATTTCACTTAGAATCGTCGTACCTAAATCCACTCATCATGCTGCTACTAACCTTATGACATTGATTTCATGGCTGAGTGATATTCCATTGTACATAAGGACCACAACTTCTTTATCCATTTTTCTCTTTCCTGGGATATTGAAGGTGGAATGAAGTGGAGGTCCTGGTCAACAGAGCAGCCCTAAACTTTGGGGTGCTTGTGTCTTGCTGATTTTTAATTTTCCCAATTTATACCCCCATGAGTGGAAGTGCGCTGTGCTCTCTAAGCTGTGTTTTTCAGATGTTTCAGGACTCACCGGACACTTCTCCAGAGTGGCTGTTGGCAATTTACATCCCGCCCATCAGTGTAGCAAGGCTCCCATTTCTCCATGGCCTGTCCTGCATTTCTGGTTTTGACACTTTTTTCAGCATTGCCCTTTTGACCGATGGGAAGCGAGACTTCTTTGTAGCGCTGATTTGCCTTTCCAGGTTGCTTGGTTGGCCAAAAAGGGCGTATGCGTTTTTTCCTGAATATATTCAGGAAAAAACGCATACGCCCTTTTTGGCCAAGGGCATCATTGTCAACGTTTTGCCGCTTTTCATGTGCTTTAAAGGCGATTCGTATCTACCTCCTGAAATCTGTTTCCTGCAATTCTGCCTTGATTTCAAATCCTCTTCTTTGCCTCCCCTCAATATATTTGTGGACGAGAGTTATCATTTATAACTCTGCAGGTTTGTGAATTGCAGTGCCCTGAACCTCCATTTTACAACTCGTTTTTATGGGAGCTGGCCGCAAAATCGCAGAATGGCTTCAGGCCCTGTTCTGGTTCCGGGGGGCAGGCTGAGCCTGTGGTTAATTCTTCTTTCTGATGGGAAAATAGAGTGACCTGTGCCTGTCCCAACACCAAGAGCTAGTCTCACGTTGGTTCCACGTCTTCCCGTTTATCCTCAGGACAAATTGCAACCTGTACGGAACAGGAGGTTAAAGGTGCTGATGCTCCAAGTAGGGAGCTTGCTAGTAAAGCGGCTGGAATGGCGCACCCGGGCACACGGAGATGAGAAATGAGGTGCGTTTTAGAAACATTTCCCCATCACACGATGTACCATCTTCTGGGTTTCTCATGCATGTTTTTGATGTAGGAAGATGCCCTTGAACCTGGAGATTTGGGACCCATGCGATGGGTACCACGCAGTATTACTTTAAAGGGTCTGCGTTTGCTCACCCAACCTCACCAAACCTCTCATCCCCAAGAGTGTCCACCCTTATGTCTCATCCAGCTGTGGGTATAGATATGGTCAATCCAGGTTGCATCACAGCCCCTGAACGTATTGTGTAAGAATTTCTCTCTCTTTCACTGTCTTTGTTTCATGGGTGTTTCAAAGTAATTTATTTTTATAATGGGGTTTAGCTGCTTTTCACTGCTGTGTTTATGCCGCTTTACACCCACTTGACACACTAACAGAGAGATATCAATACATAGGTTTTACGATTATTATTAGTCAGATATATTCTTGTGCGGTGAATAGGGCGTGTTGAGTCCAGTTCTCTGAGCAAGGAGTAGGTCTTGTCTATTACATATTGGGTTTATGGAACGGTATCTGAGCTAATTTGATACCCTTGTTTTATGTATCACCCCACCTCACCTTTCCCGTTAAGCAGCCATAGTGTGTTTTCTGCATGTGTGACTCTGTTCTGTTTTGTAATTCAGTTCAAGTGTAACGGTTTTTACATTCCCTCTATCAGTGATACCTTATGAGAAGTGTCCTTTTCTGTGTGACTTATTTCACTTAGAATCGTCGTACCTAAATCCACTCATCATGCTGCTACTAACCTTACGACATTGATTTCCTGGCTGAGTGATATTCCATTGTACATAAGGACCACAACTTCTTTATCCATTTTTCTCTTTCCTGGGATATTTAAGGTGGAATGAAGTGGAGGTCCTGGTCAACAGAGCAGCCCTAAACTTTGGGGTGCTTGTGTCTTGCTGATTTTTAATTTTCCCAATTTATACCCCCATGAGTGGAAGTGCCCTATGCTCTCTAAGCTGTGTTTTTCAGATGTTTCAGGACTCACCGGACACTTCTCCAGAGTGGCTCTTGGCAATTTACATCCCGCCCATCAGTGTAGCAAGGCTCCCATTTCTCCATGGCCTGTCCTGCATTTCTGGTTTTGACACATTTTTCAGCATGGCCCTTTTGACCGATGGGAAGCGAGACTTCTTTATAGCGCTGATTTGCCTTTCCAGGTTGCTTGGTTGGCCAAAAAGGGCGTATGCGTTTTTTCCTGAATATATTCAGGAAAAAACGCATACGCCCTTTTTGGCCAAGGGCGTCATTGTCAACGTTTTGCCGCTTTTCATGTGCTTTAAAGGCGATTCGTATCTACCTCCTGAAATCTGTTTCCTGCAATTCTGCCTTGATTTCAAATCCTCTTCTTTGCCTCCCCTCTAATATATTTGTGGACGAGAGTTATCATTTATAACTCTGCAGGTTTGTGAATTGCAGTGCCCTGAACCTCCATTTTACAACTCGTTTTTATGGGAGCTGGCCGCAAAATCGCAGAATGGCTTCAGGCCCTGTTCTGGTTCCGGGGGGCAGGCTGAGCCTGTGGTTAATTCTTCTTTCTGATGGGAAAATAGAGTGACCTGTGCCTGTCCCAACACCAAGAGCTAGTCTCACGTTGGTTCCACGTCTTCCCGTTTATCCTCAGGACAAATTGCAACCTGTACGGAACAGGAGGTTAAAGGTGCTGATGCTCCAAGTAGGGAGCTTGCTAGTAAAGCGGCTGGAATGGCACACCCGGGCACAAGGAGATGAGAAATGAGGTGGGTTTTAGAAACATTTCCCCATCACACGATGTACCATCTTCTGGGTTTCTCATGCATGTTTTTGATGTAGGAAGATGCCCTTGAAGCTGGAGATTTGGGACCCATGCGATGGGTACCACGCAGTATTACTTTAAAGGGTCTGCGTTTGCTCACCCAACCTCACCAAACCTCTCAGCCCCAAGAGTGTCCACCCTTATGTCTCATCCAGCTGTGGGTCTAGATATGGTCAATCCAGGTTGCATCACAGCCCCTGAACGTATTGTGTAAGAATTTCTCTCTCTTTCACTGTCTTTGTTTCATGGGTGTTTCAAAGTATTTTATTTTTATAATGGGGTTTAGCTGCTTTTCACTGCTGTGTTTATGCCGCTTTACACCCACTTGACACACTAACAGAGAGATATCAATACATAGGTTTTACGATTATTATTAGTCAGATATATTCTTGTGAGGTGAATAGGGCGTGTTGAGTCCAGTTCTCTGAGCAAGGAGTAGGTCTTGTCTATTACATATTGGGTTTATGGAATGGTATCTGAGCTAATTTGATACCCTTGTTTTATGTATCACCCCACCTCACCTTTCCCGTTAAGCAGCCATAGTGTGTTTTCTGCATGTGTGACTCTGTTCTGTTTTGTAATTCAGTTCAAGTGTAACGGTTTTTACATTCCCTCTATCAGTGATACCTTATGAGAAGTGTCCTTTTCTGTGTGACTTATTTCACTTAGAATCGTCGTACCTAAATCCACTCATCATGCTGCTACTAACCTTACGACATTGATTTCATGGCTGAGTGATATTCCATTGTACATAAGGACCACAACTTCTTTATCCATTTTTCTCTTTCCTGGGATATTTAAGGTGGAATGAAGTGGAGGTCCCGGTCAACAGAGCAGCCCTAAACTTTGGGGTGCTTGTGTCTTGCTGATTTTTAATTTTCCCAATTTATACCCCCATGAGTGGAAGTGCCCTATGCTCTCTAAGCTGTGTTTTTCAGATGTTTCAGGACTCACCGGACACTTCTCCAGAGTGGCTCTTGGCAATTTACATCCCGCCCATCAGTGTAGCAAGGCTCCCATTTCTCCATGGCCTGTCCTGCATTTCTGGTTTTGACACTTTTTTCAGCATGGCCCTTTTGACCGATGGGAAGCGAGACTTCTCTGTAGCGCTGATTTGCCTTTCCAGGTTGCTTGGTTGGCCAAAAAGGGCGTATGCGTTTTTTCCTGAATATATTCAGGAAAAAACGCATACGCCCTTTTTGGCCAAGGGCGTCATTGTCAACGTTTTGCCGCTTTTCATGTGCTTTAAAGGCGATTCGTATCCACCTCCTGAAATCTGTTTCCTGCAATTCTGCCTTGATTTCAAATCCTCTTCTTTGCCTCCCCTCTAATATATTTGTGGACGAGAGTTATCATTTATAACTCTGCAGGTTTGTGAATTGCAGTGCCCTGAACCTCCATTTTACAACTCGTTTTTATGGGAGCTGGCCGCAAAATCGCAGAATGGCTTCAGGCCCTGTTCTGGTTCCGGGGGGCAGGCTGAGCCTGTGGTTAATTCTTCTTTCTGATGGGAAAATAGAGTGACCTGTGCCTGTCCCAACACCAAGAGCTAGTCTCACGTTGGTTCCACGTCTTCCCGTTTATCCTCAGGACAAATTGCAACCTGTATGGAACAGGAGGTTAAAGGTGCTGATGCTCCAAGTAGGGAGCTTGCTAGTAAAGCGGCTGGAATGGCTCACCCGGGCACACGGAGATGAGAAATGAGGTGGGTTTTAGAAACATTTCCCCATCACACGATGTACCATCTTCTGGGTTTCTCATGCATGTTTTTGATGTAGGAAGATGCCCTTGAACCTGGAGATTTGGGACCCATGCGATGGGTACCACGCAGTATTACTTTAAAGGGTCTGCGTTTGCTCACCCAACCTCACCAAACCTCTCATCCCCAAGAGTGTCCACCCTTATGTCTCATCCAGCTGTGGGTCTAGATATGGTCAATCCAGGTTGCATCACAGCCCCTGAACGTATTGTGTAAGAATTTCTCTCTCTTTCACTGTCTTTGTTTCATGGGTGTTTCAAAGTAATTTATTTTTATAATGGGGTTTAGCTGCTTTTCACTGCTGTGTTTATGCCGCTTTACACCCACTTGACACACTAACAGAGAGATATCAATACATAGGTTTTACGATTATTATTAGTCAGATATATTCTTGTGCGGTGAATAGGGCGTGTTGAGTCCAGTTCTCTGAGCAAGGAGTAGGTCTTGTCTATTACATATTGGGTTTATGGAATCGTATCTGAGCTAATTTGATACCCTTGTTTTATGTATCACCCCACCTCACCTTTCCCGTTAAGCAGCCATAGTGTGTTTTCTGCATGTGTGACTCTGTTCTGTTTTGTAATTCAGTTCAAGTGTAACGGTTTTTACATTCCCTCTATCAGTGATACCTTATGAGAAGTGTCCTTTTCTGTGTGACTTATTTCACTTAGAATCGTCGTACCTAAATCCACTCATCATGCTGCTACTAACCTTACGACATTGATTTCATGGCTGAGTGATATTCCATTGTACATAAGGACCACAACTTCTTTATCCATTTTTCTCTTTCCTGGGATATTTAAGGTGGAATGAAGTGGAGCTCCTGGTCAACAGAGCAGCCCTCAACTTTGGGGTGCTTGTGTCTTGCTGATTTTTAATTTTCCCAATTTATACCCCCATGAGTGGAAGTGCCCTATGCTCTCTAAGCTGTGTTTTTCAGATGTTTCAGGACTCACCGGACACTTCTCCAGAGTGGCTCTTGGCAATTTACATCCCGCCCATCAGTATAGCAAGGCTCCCATTTCTCCATGGCCTGTCCTGCATTTCTGGTTTTGACACTTTTTTCAGCATGGCCCTTTTGACCGATGGGAAGCGAGACTTCTCTGTAGCGCTGATTTGCCTTTCCAGGTTGCTTGGTTGGCCAAAAAGGGCGTATGCGTTTTTTCCTGAATATATTCAGGAAAAAACGCATACGCCCTTTTTGGCCAAGGGCGTCATTGTCAACGTTTTGCCGCTTTTCATGTGCTTTAAAGGCGATTCGTATCTACCTCCTGAAATCTGTTTCCTGCAATTCTGCCTTGATTTCAAATCCTCTTCTTTGCCTCCCCTCTAATATATTTGTGGACGAGAGTTATCATTTATAACTCTGCAGGTTTGTGAATTGCAGTGCCCTGAACCTCCATTTTACAACTCGTTTTTATGGGAGCTGGCCGCAAAATCGCAGAATGGCTTCAGGCCCTGTTCTGGTTCCGGGGGGCAGGCTGAGCCTGTGGTTAATTCTTCTTTCTGATGGGAAAATAGAGTGACCTGTGCCTGTCCCAACACCAAGAGCTAGTCTCACGTTGGTTCCACGTCTTCCCGTTTATCCTCAGGACAAATTGCAACCTGTACGGAACAGGAGGTTAAAGGTGCTGATGCTCCAAGTAGGGAGCTTGCTAGTAAAGCGGCTGGAATGGCGCACCCGGGCACACGGAGATGAGAAATGAGGTGCGTTTTAGAAACATTTCCCCATCACACGATGTACCATCTTCTGGGTTTCTCATGCATGTTTTTGATGTAGGAAGATGCCCTTGAACCTGGAGATTTGGGACCCATGCGATGGGTACCACGCAGTATTACTTTAAAGGGTCTGCGTTTGCTCACCCAACCTCACCAAACCTCTCATCCCCAAGAGTGTCCACCCTTATGTCTCATCCAGCTGTGGGTATAGATATGGTCAATCCAGGTTGCATCACAGCCCCTGAACGTATTGTGTAAGAATTTCTCTCTCTTTCACTGTCTTTGTTTCATGGGTGTTTCAAAGTAATTTATTTTTATAATGGGGTTTAGCTGCTTTTCACTGCTGTGTTTATGCCGCTTTACACCCACTTGACACACTAACAGAGAGATATCAATACATAGGTTTTACGATTATTATTAGTCAGATATATTCTTGTGCGGTGAATAGGGCGTGTTGAGTCCAGTTCTCTGAGCAAGGAGTAGGTCTTGTCTATTACATATTGGGTTTATGGAACGGTATCTGAGCTAATTTGATACCCTTGTTTTATGTATCACCCCACCTCACCTTTCCCGTTAAGCAGCCATAGTGTGTTTTCTGCATGTGTGACTCTGTTCTGTTTTGTAATTCAGTTCAAGTGTAACGGTTTTTACATTCCCTCTATCAGTGATACCTTATGAGAAGTGTCCTTTTCTGTGTGACTTATTTCACTTAGAATCGTCGTACCTAAATCCACTCATCATGCTGCTACTAACCTTACGACATTGATTTCATGGCTGAGTGATATTCCATTGTACATAAGGACCACAACTTCTTTATCCATTTTTCTCTTTCCTGGGATATTTAAGGTGGAATGAAGTGGAGGTCCTGGTCAACAGAGCAGCCCTCAACTTTGGGGTGCTTGTGTCTTGCTGATTTTTAATTTTCCCAATTTATACCCCCATGAGTGGAAGTGCCCTATGCTCTCTAAGCTGTGTTTTTCAGATGTTTCAGGACTCACCGGACACTTCTCCAGAGTGGCTCTTGGCAATTTACATCCCGCCCATCAGTATAGCAAGGCTCCCATTTCTCCATGGCCTGTCCTGCATTTCTGGTTTTGACACTTTTTTCAGCATGGCCCTTTTGACCGATGGGAAGCGAGACTTCTCTGTAGCGCTGATTTGCCTTTCCAGGTTGCTTGGTTGGCCAAAAAGGGCGTATGCGTTTTTTCCTGAATATATTCAGGAAAAAACGCATACGCCCTTTTTGGCCAAGGGCGTCATTGTCAACGTTTTGCCGCTTTTCATGTGCTTTAAAGGCGATTCGTATCTACCTCCTGAAATCTGTTTCCTGCAATTCTGCCTTGATTTCAAATCCTCTTCTTTGCCTCCCCTCTAATATATTTGTGGACGAGAGTTATCATTTATAACTCTGCAGGTTTGTGAATTGCAGTGCCCTGAACCTCCATTTTACAACTCGTTTTTATGGGAGCTGGCCGCAAAATCGCAGAATGGCTTCAGGCCCTGTTCTGGTTCCGGGGGGCAGGCTGAGCCTGTGGTTAATTCTTCTTTCTGATGGGAAAATAGAGTGACCTGTGCCTGTCCCAACACCAAGAGCTAGTCTCACGTTGGTTCCACGTCTTCCCGTTTATCCTCAGGACAAATTGCAACCTGTACGGAACAGGAGGTTAAAGGTGCTGATGCTCCAAGTAGGGAGCTTGCTAGTAAAGCGGCTGGAATGGCGCACCCGGGCACACGGAGATGAGAAATGAGGTGCGTTTTAGAAACATTTCCCCATCACACGATGTACCATCTTCTGGGTTTCTCATGCATGTTTTTGATGTAGGAAGATGCCCTTGAACCTGGAGATTTGGGACCCATGCGATGGGTACCACGCAGTATTACTTTAAAGGGTCTGCGTTTGCTCACCCAACCTCACCAAACCTCTCATCCCCAAGAGTGTCCACCCTTATGTCTCATCCAGCTGTGGGTATAGATATGGTCAATCCAGGTTGCATCACAGCCCCTGAACGTATTGTGTAAGAATTTCTCTCTCTTTCACTGTCTTTGTTTCATGGGTGTTTCAAAGTAATTTATTTTTATAATGGGGTTTAGCTGCTTTTCACTGCTGTGTTTATGCCGCTTTACACCCACTTGACACACTAACAGAGAGATATCAATACATAGGTTTTACGATTATTATTAGTCAGATATATTCTTGTGCGGTGAATAGGGCGTGTTGAGTCCAGTTCTCTGAGCAAGGAGTAGGTCTTGTCTATTACATATTGGGTTTATGGAACGGTATCTGAGCTAATTTGATACCCTTGTTTTATGTATCACCCCACCTCACCTTTCCCGTTAAGCAGCCATAGTGTGTTTTCTGCATGTGTGACTCTGTTCTGTTTTGTAATTCAGTTCAAGTGTAACGGTTTTTACATTCCCTCTATCAGTGATACCTTATGAGAAGTGTCCTTTTCTGTGTGACTTATTTCACTTAGAATCGTCGTACCTAAATCCACTCATCATGCTGCTACTAACCTTACGACATTGATTTCCTGGCTGAGTGATATTCCATTGTACATAAGGACCACAACTTCTTTATCCATTTTTCTCTTTCCTGGGATATTTAAGGTGGAATGAAGTGGAGGTCCTGGTCAACAGAGCAGCCCTAAACTTTGGGGTGCTTGTGTCTTGCTGATTTTTAATTTTCCCAATTTATACCCCCATGAGTGGAAGTGCCCTATGCTCTCTAAGCTGTGTTTTTCAGATGTTTCAGGACTCACCGGACACTTCTCCAGAGTGGCTCTTGGCAATTTACATCCCGCCCATCAGTGTAGCAAGGCTCCCATTTCTCCATGGCCTGTCCTGCATTTCTGGTTTTGACACTTTTTTCAGCATGGCCCTTTTGACCGATGGGAAGCGAGACTTCTTTGTAGCGCTGATTTGCCTTTCCAGGTTGCTTGGTTGGCCAAAAAGGGCGTATGCGTTTTTTCCTGAATATATTCAGGAAAAAACGCATACGCCCTTTTTGGCCAAGGGCGTCATTGTCAACGTTTTGCCGCTTTTCATGTGCTTTAAAGGCGATTCGTATCTACCTCCTGAAATCTGTTTCCTGCAATTCTGCCTTGATTTCAAATCCTCTTCTTTGCCTTCCCTCAATATATTTGTGGACGAGAGTTATCATTTATAACTCTGCAGGTTTGTGTATTGCAGTGCCCTGAACCTCCATTTTACAACTCGTTTTTATGGGAGCTGGCCGCAAAATCGCAGAATGGCTTTAGGCCCTGTTCTGGTTCCGGGGGGCAGGCTGAGCCTGTGGTTAATTCTTCTTTCTGATGGGAAAATAGAGTGACCTGTGCCTGTCCCAACACCAAGAGCTAGTCTCACGTTGGTTCCACGTCTTCCCGTTTATCCTCAGGACAAATTGCAACCTGTACGGAACAGGAGGTTAAAGGTGCTGATGCTCCAAGTAGGGAGCTTGCTAGTAAAGTGGCTGGAATGGTGAACCCGGGCACACGGAGATGAGAAATGAGGTGCGTTTTAGAAACATTTCCCCATCACACGATGTACCATCTTCTGGGTTTCTCATGCATGTTTTTGATGTAGGAAGATGCCCTTGAACCTGGAGATTTGGGACCCATGCGATGGGTACCACGCAGTATTACTTTAAAGGGTCTGCGTTTGCTCACCCAACCTCACCAAACCTCTCATCCCCAAGAGTGTCCACCCTTATGTCTCATCCAGCTGTGGGTCTAGATATGGTCAATCCAGGTTGCATCACAGCCCCTGAACGCATTGTGTAAGAATTTCTCTCTCTTTCACTGTCTTTGTTTCATGGGTGTTTCAAAGTAATTTATTTTTATAATAGGGTTTAGCTGCTTTTCACTGCTGTGTTTATGCCGCTTTACACCCACTTGACACACTAACAGAGAGATATCAATACATAGGTTTTACGATTATTATTAGTCAGATATATTCTTGTGCGGTGAATAGGGCGTGTTGAGTCCAGTTCTCTGAGCAAGGAGTAGGTCTTGTCTATTACATATTGGGTTTATGGAATGGTATCTGAGCTAATTTGATACCCTTGTTTTATGTATCACCCCACCTCACCTTTCCCGTTAAGCAGCCATAGTGTGTTTTCTGCATGTGTGACTCTGTTCTGTTTTGTAATTCAGTTCAAGTGTAACGGTTTTTACATTCCCTCTATCAGTGATACCTTATGAGAAGTGTCCTTTTCTGTGTGACTTATTTCACTTAGAATCGTCGTACCTAAATCCACTCATCATGCTGCTACTAACCTTATGACATTGATTTCATGGCTGAGTGATATTCCATTGTACAGAAGGACCACAACTTCTTTATCCATTTTTCTCTTTCCTGGGATATTGAAGGTGGAATGAAGTGGAGGTCCTGGTCAACAGAGCAGCCCTAAACTTTGGGGTGCTTGTGTCTTGCTGATTTTTAATTTTCCCAATTTATACCCCCATGAGTGGAAGTGCGCTGTGCTCTCTAAGCTGTGTTTTTCAGATGTTTCAGGACTCACCGGACACTTCTCCAGAGTGGCTCTTGGCAATTTACATCCCGCCCATCAGTGTAGCAAGGCTCCCATTTCTCCATGGCCTGTCCTGCATTTCTGGTTTTGACACTTTTTTCAGCATTGCCCTTTTGACCGATGGGAAGCGAGACTTCTTTGTAGCGCTGATTTGCCTTTCCAGGTTGCTTGGTTGGCCAAAAAGGGCGTATGCGTTTTTTCCTGAATATATTCAGGAAAAAACGCATACGCCCTTTTTGGCCAAGGGCATCATTGTCAACGTTTTGCCGCTTTTCATGTGCTTTAAAGGCGATTCGTATCTACCTCCTGAAATCTGTTTCCTGCAATTCTGCCTTGATTTCAAATCCTCTTCTTTGCCTCCCCTCAATATATTTGTGGACGAGAGTTATCATTTATAACACTGCAGGTTTGTGAATTGCAGTGCCCTGAACCTCCATTTTACAACTCGTTTTTATGGGAGCTGGCCGCAAAATCGCAGAATGGCTTCAGGCCCTGTTCTGGTTCCGGGGGGCAGGCTGAGCCTGTGGTTAATTCTTCTTTCTGATGGGAAAATAGAGTGACCTGTGCCTGTCCCAACACCAAGAGCTAGTCTCACGTTGGTTCCACGTCTTCCCGTTTATCCTCAGGACAAATTGCAACCTGTACGGAACAGGAGGTTAAAGGTGCTGATGCTCCAAGTAGGGAGCTTGCTAGTAAAGCGGCTGGAATGGCGAACCCGGGCACAAGGAGATGAGAAATGAGGTGCGTTTTAGAAACATTTCCCCATCACACGATGTACCATCTTCTGGGTTTCTCATGCATGTTTTTGATGTAGGAAGATGCCCTTGAACCTGGAGATTTGGGACCCATGCGATGGGTACCACGCAGTATTACTTTAAAGGGTCTGCGTTTGCTCACCCAACCTCACCAAACCTCTCATCCCCAAGAGTGTCCACCCTTATATCTCATCCAGCTGTAGGTCTAGATATGGTCAATCCAGGTTGCATCACAGCCCCTGAACGCATTGTGTAAGAATTTCTCTGTCTTTCACTGTCTTTGTTTCATGGGTGTTTCAAAGTAATTTATTTTTATAATGGGGTTTAGCTGCTTTTCACTGCTGTGTTTATGCCGCTTTACACCCACTTGACACACTAACAGAGAGATATCAATACATAGGTTTTACGATTATTATTAGTCAGATATATTCTTGTGCGGTGAATAGGGCGTGTTGAGTCCAGTTCTCTGAGCAAGGAGTAGGTCTTGTCTATTACATATTGGGTTTATGGAACGGTATCTGAGCTAATTTGATACCCTTGTTTTATGTATCACCCCACCTCACCTTTCCCGTTAAGCAGCCATAGTGTGTTTTCTGCATGTGTGACTCTGTTCTGTTTTGTAATTCAGTTCAAGTGTAACGGTTTTTACATTCCCTCTATCAGTGATACCTTATGAGAAGTGTCCTTTTCTGTGTGACTTATTTCACTTAGAATCGTCGTACCTAAATCCACTCATCATGCTGCTACTAACCTTACGACATTGATTTCCTGGCTGAGTGATATTCCATTGTACATAAGGACCACAACTTCTTTATCCATTTTTCTCTTTCCTGGGATATTTAAGGTGGAATGAAGTGGAGGTCCTGGTCAACAGAGCAGCCCTAAACTTTGGGGTGCTTGTGTCTTGCTGATTTTTAATTTTCCCAATTTATACCCCCATGAGTGGAAGTGCCCTATGCTCTCTAAGCTGTGTTTTTCAGATGTTTCAGGACTCACCGGACACTTCTCCAGAGTGGCTCTTGGCAATTTACATCCCGCCCATCAGTGTAGCAAGGCTCCCATTTCTCCATGGCCTGTCCTGCATTTCTGGTTTTGACACTTTTTTCAGCATGGCCCTTTTGACCGATGGGAAGCGAGACTTCTTTGTAGCGCTGATTTGCCTTTCCAGGTTGCTTGGTTGGCCAAAAAGGGCGTATGCGTTTTTTCCTGAATATATTCAGGAAAAAACGCATACGCCCTTTTTGGCCAAGGGCGTCATTGTCAACGTTTTGCCGCTTTTCATGTGCTTTAAAGGCGATTCGTATCTACCTCCTGAAATCTGTTTCCTGCAATTCTGCCTTGATTTCAAATCCTCTTCTTTGCCTTCCCTCAATATATTTGTGGACGAGAGTTATCATTTATAACTCTGCAGGTTTGTGTATTGCAGTGCCCTGAACCTCCATTTTACAACTCGTTTTTATGGGAGCTGGCCGCAAAATCGCAGAATGGCTTTAGGCCCTGTTCTGGTTCCGGGGGGCAGGCTGAGCCTGTGGTTAATTCTTCTTTCTGATGGGAAAATAGAGTGACCTGTGCCTGTCCCAACACCAAGAGCTAGTCTCACGTTGGTTCCACGTCTTCCCGTTTATCCTCAGGACAAATTGCAACCTGTACGGAACAGGAGGTTAAAGGTGCTGATGCTCCAAGTAGGGAGCTTGCTAGTAAAGTGGCTGGAATGGTGAACCCGGGCACACGGAGATGAGAAATGAGGTGCGTTTTAGAAACATTTCCCCATCACACGATGTACCATCTTCTGGGTTTCTCATGCATGTTTTTGATGTAGGAAGATGCCCTTGAACCTGGAGATTTGGGACCCATGCGATGGGTACCACGCAGTATTACTTTAAAGGGTCTGCGTTTGCTCACCCAACCTCACCAAACCTCTCATCCCCAAGAGTGTCCACCCTTATGTCTCATCCAGCTGTGGGTCTAGATATGGTCAATCCAGGTTGCATCACAGCCCCTGAACGCATTGTGTAAGAATTTCTCTCTCTTTCACTGTCTTTGTTTCATGGGTGTTTCAAAGTAATTTATTTTTATAATAGGGTTTAGCTGCTTTTCACTGCTGTGTTTATGCCGCTTTACACCCACTTGACACACTAACAGAGAGATATCAATACATAGGTTTTACGATTATTATTAGTCAGATATATTCTTGTGCGGTGAATAGGGCGTGTTGAGTCCAGTTCTCTGAGCAAGGAGTAGGTCTTGTCTATTACATATTGGGTTTATGGAATGGTATCTGAGCTAATTTGATACCCTTGTTTTATGTATCACCCCACCTCACCTTTCCCGTTAAGCAGCCATAGTGTGTTTTCTGCATGTGTGACTCTGTTCTGTTTTGTAATTCAGTTCAAGTGTAACGGTTTTTACATTCCCTCTATCAGTGATACCTTATGAGAAGTGTCCTTTTCTGTGTGACTTATTTCACTTAGAATCGTCGTACCTAAATCCACTCATCATGCTGCTACTAACCTTACGACATTGATTTCCTGGCTGAGTGATATTCCATTGTACATAAGGACCACAACTTCTTTATCCATTTTTCTCTTTCCTGGGATATTTAAGGTGGAATGAAGTGGAGGTCCTGGTCAACAGAGCAGCCCTAAACTTTGGGGTGCTTGTGTCTTGCTGATTTTTAATTTTCCCAATTTATACCCCCATGAGTGGAAGTGCCCTATGCTCTCTAAGCTGTGTTTTTCAGATGTTTCAGGACTCACCGGACACTTCTCCAGAGTGGCTCTTGGCAATTTACATCCCGCCCATCAGTGTAGCAAGGCTCCCATTTCTCCATGGCCTGTCCTGCATTTCTGGTTTTGACACTTTTTTCAGCATGGCCCTTTTGACCGATGGGAAGCGAGACTTCTTTGTAGCGCTGATTTGCCTTTCCAGGTTGCTTGGTTGGCCAAAAAGGGCGTATGCGTTTTTTCCTGAATATATTCAGGAAAAAACGCATACGCCCTTTTTGGCCAAGGGCGTCATTGTCAACGTTTTGCCGCTTTTCATGTGCTTTAAAGGCGATTCGTATCTACCTCCTGAAATCTGTTTCCTGCAATTCTGCCTTGATTTCAAATCCTCTTCTTTGCCTTCCCTCAATATATTTGTGGACGAGAGTTATCATTTATAACTCTGCAGGTTTGTGTATTGCAGTGCCCTGAACCTCCATTTTACAACTCGTTTTTATGGGAGCTGGCCGCAAAATCGCAGAATGGCTTTAGGCCCTGTTCTGGTTCCGGGGGGCAGGCTGAGCCTGTGGTTAATTCTTCTTTCTGATGGGAAAATAGAGTGACCTGTGCCTGTCCCAACACCAAGAGCTAGTCTCACGTTGGTTCCACGTCTTCCCGTTTATCCTCAGGACAAATTGCAACCTGTACGGAACAGGAGGTTAAAGGTGCTGATGCTCCAAGTAGGGAGCTTGCTAGTAAAGTGGCTGGAATGGTGAACCCGGGCACACGGAGATGAGAAATGAGGTGCGTTTTAGAAACATTTCCCCATCACACGATGTACCATCTTCTGGGTTTCTCATGCATGTTTTTGATGTAGGAAGATGCCCTTGAACCTGGAGATTTGGGACCCATGCGATGGGTACCACGCAGTATTACTTTAAAGGGTCTGCATTTGCTCACCCAACCTCACCAAACCTCTCATCCCCAAGAGTGTCCACCCTTATGTCTCATCCAGCTGTGGGTCTAGATATGGTCAATCCAGGTTGCATCACAGCCCCTGAACGCATTGTGTAAGAATTTCTCTCTCTTTCACTGTCTTTGTTTCATGGGTGTTTCAAAGTAATTTATTTTTATAATAGGGTTTAGCTGCTTTTCACTGCTGTGTTTATGCCGCTTTACACCCACTTGACACACTAACAGAGAGATATCAATACATAGGTTTTACGATTATTATTAGTCAGATATATTCTTGTGCGGTGAATAGGGCGTGTTGAGTCCAGTTCTCTGAGCAAGGAGTAGGTCTTGTCTATTACATATTGGGTTTATGGAATGGTATCTGAGCTAATTTGATACCCTTGTTTTATGTATCACCCCACCTCACCTTTCCCGTTAAGCAGCCATAGTGTGTTTTCTGCATGTGTGACTCTGTTCTGTTTTGTAATTCAGTTCAAGTGTAACGGTTTTTACATTCCCTCTATCAGTGATACCTTATGAGAAGTGTCCTTTTCTGTGTGACTTATTTCACTTAGAATCGTCGTACCTAAATCCACTCATCATGCTGCTACTAACCTTACGACATTGATTTCCTGGCTGAGTGATATTCCATTGTACATAAGGACCACAACTTCTTTATCCATTTTTCTCTTTCCTGGGATATTTAAGGTGGAATGAAGTGGAGGTCCTGGTCAACAGAGCAGCCCTAAACTTTGGGGTGCTTGTGTCTTGCTGATTTTTAATTTTCCCAATTTATACCCCCATGAGTGGAAGTGCCCTATGCTCTCTAAGCTGTGTTTTTCAGATGTTTCAGGACTCACCGGACACTTCTCCAGAGTGGCTCTTGGCAATTTACATCCCGCCCATCAGTGTAGCAAGGCTCCCATTTCTCCATGGCCTGTCCTGCATTTCTGGTTTTGACACTTTTTTCAGCATGGCCCTTTTGACCGATGGGAAGCGAGACTTCTTTGTAGCGCTGATTTGCCTTTCCAGGTTGCTTGGTTGGCCAAAAAGGGCGTATGCGTTTTTTCCTGAATATATTCAGGAAAAAACGCATACGCCCTTTTTGGCCAAGGGCGTCATTGTCAACGTTTTGCCGCTTTTCATGTGCTTTAAAGGCGATTCGTATCTACCTCCTGAAATCTGTTTCCTGCAATTCTGCCTTGATTTCAAATCCTCTTCTTTGCCTTCCCTCAATATATTTGTGGACGAGAGTTATCATTTATAACTCTGCAGGTTTGTGTATTGCAGTGCCCTGAACCTCCATTTTACAACTCGTTTTTATGGGAGCTGGCCGCAAAATCGCAGAATGGCTTTAGGCCCTGTTCTGGTTCCGGGGGGCAGGCTGAGCCTGTGGTTAATTCTTCTTTCTGATGGGAAAATAGAGTGACCTGTGCCTGTCCCAACACCAAGAGCTAGTCTCACGTTGGTTCCACGTCTTCCCGTTTATCCTCAGGACAAATTGCAACCTGTACGGAACAGGAGGTTAAAGGTGCTGATGCTCCAAGTAGGGAGCTTGCTAGTAAAGTGGCTGGAATGGTGAACCCGGGCACACGGAGATGAGAAATGAGGTGCGTTTTAGAAACATTTCCCCATCACACGATGTACCATCTTCTGGGTTTCTCATGCATGTTTTTGATGTAGGAAGATGCCCTTGAACCTGGAGATTTGGGACCCATGCGATGGGTACCACGCAGTATTACTTTAAAGGGTCTGCGTTTGCTCACCCAACCTCACCAAACCTCTCATCCCCAAGAGTGTCCACCCTTATGTCTCATCCAGCTGTGGGTCTAGATATGGTCAATCCAGGTTGCATCACAGCCCCTGAACGCATTGTGTAAGAATTTCTCTCTCTTTCACTGTCTTTGTTTCATGGGTGTTTCAAAGTAATTTATTTTTATAATAGGGTTTAGCTGCTTTTCACTGCTGTGTTTATGCCGCTTTACACCCACTTGACACACTAACAGAGAGATATCAATACATAGGTTTTACGATTATTATTAGTCAGATATATTCTTGTGCGGTGAATAGGGCGTGTTGAGTCCAGTTCTCTGAGCAAGGAGTAGGTCTTGTCTATTACATATTGGGTTTATGGAATGGTATCTGAGCTAATTTGATACCCTTGTTTTATGTATCACCCCACCTCACCTTTCCCGTTAAGCAGCCATAGTGTGTTTTCTGCATGTGTGACTCTGTTCTGTTTTGTAATTCAGTTCAAGTGTAACGGTTTTTACATTCCCTCTATCAGTGATACCTTATGAGAAGTGTCCTTTTCTGTGTGACTTATTTCACTTAGAATCGTCGTACCTAAATCCACTCATCATGCTGCTACTAACCTTATGACATTGATTTCATGGCTGAGTGATATTCCATTGTACAGAAGGACCACAACTTCTTTATCCATTTTTCTCTTTCCTGGGATATTGAAGGTGGAATGAAGTGGAGGTCCTGGTCAACAGAGCAGCCCTAAACTTTGGGGTGCTTGTGTCTTGCTGATTTTTAATTTTCCCAATTTATACCCCCATGAGTGGAAGTGCGCTGTGCTCTCTAAGCTGTGTTTTTCAGATGTTTCAGGACTCACCGGACACTTCTCCAGAGTGGCTCTTGGCAATTTACATCCCGCCCATCAGTGTAGCAAGGCTCCCATTTCTCCATGGCCTGTCCTGCATTTCTGGTTTTGACACTTTTTTCAGCATTGCCCTTTTGACCGATGGGAAGCGAGACTTCTTTGTAGCGCTGATTTGCCTTTCCAGGTTGCTTGGTTGGCCAAAAAGGGCGTATGCGTTTTTTCCTGAATATATTCAGGAAAAAACGCATACGCCCTTTTTGGCCAAGGGCATCATTGTCAACGTTTTGCCGCTTTTCATGTGCTTTAAAGGCGATTCGTATCTACCTCCTGAAATCTGTTTCCTGCAATTCTGCCTTGATTTCAAATCCTCTTCTTTGCCTCCCCTCAATATATTTGTGGACGAGAGTTATCATTTATAACACTGCAGGTTTGTGAATTGCAGTGCCCTGAACCTCCATTTTACAACTCGTTTTTATGGGAGCTGGCCGCAAAATCGCAGAATGGCTTCAGGCCCTGTTCTGGTTCCGGGGGGCAGGCTGAGCCTGTGGTTAATTCTTCTTTCTGATGGGAAAATAGAGTGACCTGTGCCTGTCCCAACACCAAGAGCTAGTCTCACGTTGGTTCCACGTCTTCCCGTTTATCCTCAGGACAAATTGCAACCTGTACGGAACAGGAGGTTAAAGGTGCTGATGCTCCAAGTAGGGAGCTTGCTAGTAAAGCGGCTGGAATGGCGAACCCGGGCACAAGGAGATGAGAAATGAGGTGCGTTTTAGAAACATTTCCCCATCACACGATGTACCATCTTCTGGGTTTCTCTTGCATGTTTTTGATGTAGGAAGATGCCCTTGAACCTGGAGATTTGGGACCCATGCGATGGGTACCACGCAGTATTACTTTAAAGGGTCTGCGTTTGCTCACCCAACCTCACCAAACCTCTCATCCCCAAGAGTGTCCACCCTTATATCTCATCCAGCTGTAGGTCTAGATATGGTCAATCCAGGTTGCATCACAGCCCCTGAACGCATTGTGTAAGAATTTCTCTGTCTTTCACTGTCTTTGTTTCATGGGTGTTTCAAAGTAATTTATTTTTATAATGGGGTTTAGCTGCTTTTCACTGCTGTGTTTATGCCGCTTTACACCCACTTGACACACTAACAGAGAGATATCAATACATAGGTTTTACGATTATTATTAGTCAGATATATTCTTGTGCGGTGAATAGGGCGTGTTGAGTCCAGTTCTCTGAGCAAGGAGTAGGTCTTGTCTATTACATATTGGGTTTATGGAATGGTATCTGAGCTAATTTGATACCCTTGTTTTATGTATCACCCCACCTCACCTTTCCCGTTAAGCAGCCATAGTGTGTTTTCTGCATGTGTGACTCTGTTCTGTTTTGTAATTCAGTTCAAGTGTAACGGTTTTTACATTCCCTCTATCAGTGATACCTTATGAGAAGTGTCCTTTTCTGTGTGACTTATTTCACTTAGAATCGTCGTACCTAAATCCACTCATCATGCTGCTACTAACCTTACGACATTGATTTCATGGCTGAGTGATATTCCATTGTACATAAGGACCACAACTTCTTTATCCATTTTTCTCTTTCCTGGGATATTTAAGGTGGAATGAAGTGGAGGTCCTGGTCAACAGAGCAGCCCTAAACTTTGGGGTGCTTGTGTCTTGCTGATTTTTAATTTTCCCAATTTATACCCCCATGAGTGGAAGTGCCCTATGCTCTCTAAGCTGTGTTTTTCAGATGTTTCAGGACTCACCGGACACTTCTCCAGAGTGGCTCTTGGCAATTTACATCCCTCCCATCAGTGTAGCAAGGCTCCCATTTCTCCATGGCCTGTCCTGCATTTCTGGTTTTGACACTTTTTTCAGCATGGCCCTTTTGACCGATGGGAAGCGAGACTTCTTTGTAGCGCTGATTTGCCTTTCCAGGTTGCTTGGTTGGCCAAAAAGGGCGTATGCGTTTTTTCCTGAATATATTCAGGAAAAAACGCATACGCCCTTTTTGGCCAAGGGCGTCATTGTCAACGTTTTGCCGCTTTTCATGTGCTTTAAAGGCGATTCGTATCTACCTCCTGAAATCTGTTTCCTGCAATTCTGCCTTGATTTCAAATCCTCTTCTTTGCCTTCCCTCAATATATTTGTGGACGAGAGTTATCATTTATAACTCTGCAGGTTTGTGTATTGCAGTGCCCTGAACCTCCATTTTACAACTCGTTTTTATGGGAGCTGGCCGCAAAATCGCAGAATGGCTTTAGGCCCTGTTCTGGTTCCGGGGGGCAGGCTGAGCCTGTGGTTAATTCTTCTTTCTGATGGGAAAATAGAGTGACCTGTGCCTGTCCCAACACCAAGAGCTAGTCTCACGTTGGTTCCACGTCTTCCCGTTTATCCTCAGGACAAATTGCAACCTGTACGGAACAGGAGGTTAAAGGTGCTGATGCTCCAAGTAGGGAGCTTGCTAGTAAAGTGGCTGGAATGGTGAACCCGGGCACACGGAGATGAGAAATGAGGTGCGTTTTAGAAACATTTCCCCATCACACGATGTACCATCTTCTGGGTTTCTCATGCATGTTTTTGATGTAGGAAGATGCCCTTGAACCTGGAGATTTGGGACCCATGCGATGGGTACCACGCAGTATTACTTTAAAGGGTCTGCGTTTGCTCACCCAACCTCACCAAACCTCTCATCCCCAAGAGTGTCCACCCTTATGTCTCATCCAGCTGTGGGTCTAGATATGGTCAATCCAGGTTGCATCACAGCCCCTGAACGCATTGTGTAAGAATTTCTCTCTCTTTCACTGTCTTTGTTTCATGGGTGTTTCAAAGTAATTTATTTTTATAATAGGGTTTAGCTGCTTTTCACTGCTGTGTTTATGCCGCTTTACACCCACTTGACACACTAACAGAGAGATATCAATACATAGGTTTTACGATTATTATTAGTCAGATATATTCTTGTGCGGTGAATAGGGCGTGTTGAGTCCAGTTCTCTGAGCAAGGAGTAGGTCTTGTCTATTACATATTGGGTTTATGGAATGGTATCTGAGCTAATTTGATACCCTTGTTTTATGTATCACCCCACCTCACCTTTCCCGTTAAGCAGCCATAGTGTGTTTTCTGCATGTGTGACTCTGTTCTGTTTTGTAATTCAGTTCAAGTGTAACGGTTTTTACATTCCCTCTATCAGTGATACCTTATGAGAAGTGTCCTTTTCTGTGTGACTTATTTCACTTAGAATCGTCATACCTAAATCCACTCATCATGCTGCTACTAACCTTATGACATTGATTTCATGGCTGAGTGATATTCCATTGTACATAAGGACCACAACTTCTTTATCCATTTTTCTCTTTCCTGGGATATTGAAGGTGGAATGAAGTGGAGGTCCTGGTCAACAGAGCAGCCCTAAACTTTGGGGTGCTTGTGTCTTGCTGATTTTTAATTTTCCCAATTTATACCCCCATGAGTGGAAGTGCGCTGTGCTCTCTAAGCTGTGTTTTTCAGATGTTTCAGGACTCACCGGACACTTCTCCAGAGTGGCTCTTGGCAATTTACATCCCGCCCATCAGTGTAGCAAGGCTCCCATTTCTCCATGGCCTGTCCTGCATTTCTGGTTTTGACACTTTTTTCAGCATTGCCCTTTTGACCGATGGGAAGCGAGACTTCTTTGTAGCGCTGATTTGCCTTTCCAGGTTGCTTGGTTGGCCAAAAAGGGCGTATGCGTTTTTTCCTGAATATATTCAGGAAAAAACGCATACGCCCTTTTTGGCCAAGGGCATCATTGTCAACGTTTTGCCGCTTTTCATGTGCTTTAAAGGCGATTCGTATCTACCTCCTGAAATCTGTTTCCTGCAATTCTGCCTTGATTTCAAATCCTCTTCTTTGCCTCCCCTCAATATATTTGTGGACGAGAGTTATCATTTATAACTCTGCAGGTTTGTGAATTGCAGTGCCCTGAACCTCCATTTTACAACTCGTTTTTATGGGAGCTGGCCGCAAAATCGCAGAATGGCTTCAGGCCCTGTTCTGGTTCCGGGGGACAGGCTGAGCCTGTGGTTAATTCTTCTTTCTGATGGGAAAATAGAGTGACCTGTGCCTGTCCCAACACCAAGAGCTAGTCTCACGTTGGTTCCACGTCTTCCCGTTTATCCTCAGGACAAATTGCAACCTGTACGGAACAGGAGGTTAAAGGTGCTGATGCTCCAAGTAGGGAGCTTGCTAGTAAAGCGGCTGGAATGGCGCACCCGGGCACACGGAGATGAGAAATGAGGTGCGTTTTAGAAACATTTCCCCATCACACGATGTACCATCTTCTGGGTTTCTCATGCATGTTTTTGATGTAGGAAGATGCCCTTGAACCTGGAGATTTGGGACCCATGCGATGGGTACCACGCAGTATTACTTTAAAGGGTCTGCGTTTGCTCACCCAACCTCACCAAACCTCTCATCCCCAAGAGTGTCCACCCTTATGTCTCATCCAGCTGTGGGTATAGATATGGTCAATCCAGGTTGCATCACAGCCCCTGAACGTATTGTGTAAGAATTTCTCTCTCTTTCACTGTCTTTGTTTCATGGGTGTTTCAAAGTAATTTATTTTTATAATGGGGTTTAGCTGCTTTTCACTGCTGTGTTTATGCCGCTTTACACCCACTTGACACACTAACAGAGAGATATCAATACATAGGTTTTACGATTATTATTAGTCAGATATATTCTTGTGCGGTGAATAGGGCGTGTTGAGTCCAGTTCTCTGAGCAAGGAGTAGGTCTTGTCTATTACATATTGGGTTTATGGAATGGTATCTGAGCTAATTTGATACCCTTGTTTTATGTATCACCCCACCTCACCTTTCCCGTTAAGCAGCCATAGTGTGTTTTCTGCATGTGTGACTCTGTTCTGTTTTGTAATTCAGTTCAAGTGTAACGGTTTTTACATTCCCTCTATCAGTGATACCTTATGAGAAGTGTCCTTTTCTGTGTGACTTATTTCACTTAGAATCGTCGTACCTAAATCCACTCATCATGCTGCTACTAACCTTATGACATTGATTTCATGGCTGAGTGATATTCCATTGTACAGAAGGACCACAACTTCTTTATCCATTTTTCTCTTTCCTGGGATATTGAAGGTGGAATGAAGTGGAGGTCCTGGTCAACAGAGCAGCCCTAAACTTTGGGGTGCTTGTGTCTTGCTGATTTTTAATTTTCCCAATTTATACCCCCATGAGTGGAAGTGCGCTGTGCTCTCTAAGCTGTGTTTTTCAGATGTTTCAGGACTCACCGGACACTTCTCCAGAGTGGCTCTTGGCAATTTACATCCCGCCCATCAGTGTAGCAAGGCTCCCATTTCTCCATGGCCTGTCCTGCATTTCTGGTTTTGACACTTTTTTCAGCATGGCCCTTTTGACCGATGGGAAGCGAGACTTCTTTGTAGCGCTGATTTGCCTTTCCAGGTTGCTTGGTTGGCCAAAAAGGGCGTATGCGTTTTTTCCTGAATATATTCAGGAAAAAACGCATACGCCCTTTTTGGCCAAGGGCATCATTGTCAACGTTTTGCCGCTTTTCATGTGCTTTAAAGGCGATTCGTATCTACCTCCTGAAATCTGTTTCCTGCAATTCTGCCTTGATTTCAAATCCTCTTCTTTGCCTCCCCTCAATATATTTGTGGACGAGAGTTATCATTTATAACACTGCAGGTTTGTGAATTGCAGTGCCCTGAACCTCCATTTTACAACTCGTTTTTATGGGAGCTGGCCGCAAAATCGCAGAATGGCTTCAGGCCCTGTTCTGGTTCCGGGGGGCAGGCTGAGCCTGTGGTTAATTCTTCTTTCTGATGGGAAAATAGAGTGACCTGTGCCTGTCCCAACACCAAGAGCTAGTCTCACGTTGGTTCCACGTCTTCCCGTTTATCCTCAGGACAAATTGCAACCTGTACGGAACAGGAGGTTAAAGGTGCTGATGCTCCAAGTAGGGAGCTTGCTAGTAAAGCGGCTGGAATGGCGAACCCGGGCACAAGGAGATGAGAAATGAGGTGCGTTTTAGAAACATTTCCCCATCACACGATGTACCATCTTCTGGGTTTCTCTTGCATGTTTTTGATGTAGGAAGATGCCCTTGAACCTGGAGATTTGGGACCCATGCGATGGGTACCACGCAGTATTACTTTAAAGGGTCTGCGTTTGCTCACCCAACCTCACCAAACCTCTCATCCCCAAGAGTGTCCACCCTTATATCTCATCCAGCTGTAGGTCTAGATATGGTCAATCCAGGTTGCATCACAGCCCCTGAACGCATTGTGTAAGAATTTCTCTGTCTTTCACTGTCTTTGTTTCATGGGTGTTTCAAAGTAATTTATTTTTATAATGGGGTTTAGCTGCTTTTCACTGCTGTGTTTATGCCGCTTTACACCCACTTGACACACTAACAGAGAGATATCAATACATAGGTTTTACGATTATTATTAGTCAGATATATTCTTGTGCGGTGAATAGGGCGTGTTGAGTCCAGTTCTCTGAGCAAGGAGTAGGTCTTGTCTATTACATATTGGGTTTATGGAATGGTATCTGAGCTAATTTGATACCCTTGTTTTATGTATCACCCCACCTCACCTTTCCCGTTAAGCAGCCATAGTGTGTTTTCTGCATGTGTGACTCTGTTCTGTTTTGTAATTCAGTTCAAGTGTAACGGTTTTTACATTCCCTCTATCAGTGATACCTTATGAGAAGTGTCCTTTTCTGTGTGACTTATTTCACTTAGAATCGTCGTACCTAAATCCACTCATCATGCTGCTACTAACCTTACGACATTGATTTCATGGCTGAGTGATATTCCATTGTACATAAGGACCACAACTTCTTTATCCATTTTTCTCTTTCCTGGGATATTTAAGGTGGAATGAAGTGGAGGTCCTGGTCAACAGAGCAGCCCTAAACTTTGGGGTGCTTGTGTCTTGCTGATTTTTAATTTTCCCAATTTATACCCCCATGAGTGGAAGTGCCCTATGCTCTCTAAGCTGTGTTTTTCAGATGTTTCAGGACTCACCGGACACTTCTCCAGAGTGGCTCTTGGCAATTTACATCCCTCCCATCAGTGTAGCAAGGCTCCCATTTCTCCATGGCCTGTCCTGCATTTCTGGTTTTGACACTTTTTTCAGCATGGCCCTTTTGACCGATGGGAAGCGAGACTTCTTTATAGCGCTGATTTGCCTTTCCAGGTTGCTTGGTTGGCCAAAAAGGGCGTATGCGTTTTTTCCTGAATATATTCAGGAAAAAACGCATACGCCCTTTTTGGCCAAGGGCGTCATTGTCAACGTTTTGCCGCTTTTCATGTGCTTTAAAGGCGATTCGTATCTACCTCCTGAAATCTGTTTCCTGCAATTCTGCCTTGATTTCAAATCCTCTTCTTTGCCTTCCCTCAATATATTTGTGGACGAGAGTTATCATTTATAACTCTGCAGGTTTGTGTATTGCAGTGCCCTGAACCTCCATTTTACAACTCGTTTTTATGGGAGCTGGCCGCAAAATCGCAGAATGGCTTTAGGCCCTGTTCTGGTTCCGGGGGGCAGGCTGAGCCTGTGGTTAATTCTTCTTTCTGATGGGAAAATAGAGTGACCTGTGCCTGTCCCAACACCAAGAGCTAGTCTCACGTTGGTTCCACGTCTTCCCGTTTATCCTCAGGACAAATTGCAACCTGTACGGAACAGGAGGTTAAAGGTGCTGATGCTCCAAGTAGGGAGCTTGCTAGTAAAGTGGCTGGAATGGTGAACCCGGGCACACGGAGATGAGAAATGAGGTGCGTTTTAGAAACATTTCCCCATCACACGATGTACCATCTTCTGGGTTTCTCATGCATGTTTTTGATGTAGGAAGATGCCCTTGAACCTGGAGATTTGGGACCCATGCGATGGGTACCACGCAGTATTACTTTAAAGGGTCTGCGTTTGCTCACCCAACCTCACCAAACCTCTCATCCCCAAGAGTGTCCACCCTTATGTCTCATCCAGCTGTGGGTCTAGATATGGTCAATCCAGGTTGCATCACAGCCCCTGAACGCATTGTGTAAGAATTTCTCTCTCTTTCACTGTCTTTGTTTCATGGGTGTTTCAAAGTAATTTATTTTTATAATAGGGTTTAGCTGCTTTTCACTGCTGTGTTTATGCCGCTTTACACCCACTTGACACACTAACAGAGAGATATCAATACATAGGTTTTACGATTATTATTAGTCAGATATATTCTTGTGCGGTGAATAGGGCGTGTTGAGTCCAGTTCTCTGAGCAAGGAGTAGGTCTTGTCTATTACATATTGGGTTTATGGAATGGTATCTGAGCTAATTTGATACCCTTGTTTTATGTATCACCCCACCTCACCTTTCCCGTTAAGCAGCCATAGTGTGTTTTCTGCATGTGTGACTCTGTTCTGTTTTGTAATTCAGTTCAAGTGTAACGGTTTTTACATTCCCTCTATCAGTGATACCTTATGAGAAGTGTCCTTTTCTGTGTGACTTATTTCACTTAGAATCGTCATAACTAAATCCACTCATCATGCTGCTACTAACCTTATGACATTGATTTCATGGCTGAGTGATATTCCATTGTACATAAGGACCACAACTTCTTTATCCATTTTTCTCTTTCCTGGGATATTGAAGGTGGAATGAAGTGGAGGTCCTGGTCAACAGAGCAGCCCTAAACTTTGGGGTGCTTGTGTCTTGCTGATTTTTAATTTTCCCAATTTATACCCCCATGAGTGGAAGTGCGCTGTGCTCTCTAAGCTGTGTTTTTCAGATGTTTCAGGACTCACCGGACACTTCTCCAGAGTGGCTCTTGGCAATTTACATCCCGCCCATCAGTGTAGCAAGGCTCCCATTTCTCCATGGCCTGTCCTGCATTTCTGGTTTTGACACTTTTTTCAGCATTGCCCTTTTGACCGATGGGAAGCGAGACTTCTTTGTAGCGCTGATTTGCCTTTCCAGGTTGCTTGGTTGGCCAAAAAGGGCGTATGCGTTTTTTCCTGAATATATTCAGGAAAAAACGCATACGCCCTTTTTGGCCAAGGGCATCATTGTCAACGTTTTGCCGCTTTTCATGTGCTTTAAAGGCGATTCGTATCTACCTCCTGAAATCTGTTTCCTGCAATTCTGCCTTGATTTCAAATCCTCTTCTTTGCCTCCCCTCAATATATTTGTGGACGAGAGTTATCATTTATAACTCTGCAGGTTTGTGAATTGCAGTGCCCTGAACCTCCATTTTACAACTCGTTTTTATGGGAGCTGGCCGCAAAATCGCAGAATGGCTTCAGGCCCTGTTCTGGTTCCGGGGGACAGGCTGAGCCTGTGGTTAATTCTTCTTTCTGATGGGAAAATAGAGTGACCTGTGCCTCTCCCAACACCAAGAGCTAGTCTCACGTTGGTTCCACGTCTTCCCGTTTATCCTCAGGACAAATTGCAACCTGTACGGAACAGGAGGTTAAAGGTGCTGATGCTCCAAGTAGGGAGCTTGCTAGTAAAGCGGCTGGAATGGCGCACCCGGGCACACGGAGATGAGAAATGAGGTGCGTTTTAGAAACATTTCCCCATCACACGATGTACCATCTTCTGGGTTTCTCATGCATGTTTTTGATGTAGGAAGATGCCCTTGAACCTGGAGATTTGGGACCCATGCGATGGGTACCACGCAGTATTACTTTAAAGGGTCTGCGTTTGCTCACCCAACCTCACCAAACCTCTCATCCCCAAGAGTGTCCACCCTTATGTCTCATCCAGCTGTGGGTATAGATATGGTCAATCCAGGTTGCATCACAGCCCCTGAACGTATTGTGTAAGAATTTCTCTCTCTTTCACTGTCTTTGTTTCATGGGTGTTTCAAAGTAATTTATTTTTATAATGGGGTTTAGCTGCTTTTCACTGCTGTGTTTATGCCGCTTTACACCCACTTGACACACTAACAGAGAGATATCAATACATAGGTTTTACGATTATTATTAGTCAGATATATTCTTGTGCGGTGAATAGGGCGTGTTGAGTCCAGTTCTCTGAGCAAGGAGTAGGTCTTGTCTATTACATATTGGGTTTATGGAACGGTATCTGAGCTAATTTGATACCCTTGTTTTATGTATCACCCCACCTCACCTTTCCCGTTAAGCAGCCATAGTGTGTTTTCTGCATGTGTGACTCTGTTCTGTTTTGTAATTCAGTTCAAGTGTAACGGTTTTTACATTCCCTCTATCAGTGATACCTTATGAGAAGTGTCCTTTTCTGTGTGACTTATTTCACTTAGAATCGTCGTACCTAAATCCACTCATCATGCTGCTACTAACCTTACGACATTGATTTCCTGGCTGAGTGATATTCCATTGTACATAAGGACCACAACTTCTTTATCCATTTTTCTCTTTCCTGGGATATTTAAGGTGGAATGAAGTGGAGGTCCTGGTCAACAGAGCAGCCCTAAACTTTGGGGTGCTTGTGTCTTGCTGATTTTTAATTTTCCCAATTTATACCCCCATGAGTGGAAGTGCCCTATGCTCTCTAAGCTGTGTTTTTCAGATGTTTCAGGACTCACCGGACACTTCTCCAGAGTGGCTCTTGGCAATTTACATCCCGCCCATCAGTGTAGCAAGGCTCCCATTTCTCCATGGCCTGTCCTGCATTTCTGGTTTTGACACTTTTTTCAGCATGGCCCTTTTGACCGATGGGAAGCGAGACTTCTTTGTAGCGCTGATTTGCCTTTCCAGGTTGCTTGGTTGGCCAAAAAGGGCGTATGCGTTTTTTCCTGAATATATTCAGGAAAAAACGCATACGCCCTTTTTGGCCAAGGGCGTCATTGTCAACGTTTTGCCGCTTTTCATGTGCTTTAAAGGCGATTCGTATCTACCTCCTGAAATCTGTTTCCTGCAATTCTGCCTTGATTTCAAATCCTCTTCTTTGCCTTCCCTCAATATATTTGTGGACGAGAGTTATCATTTATAACTCTGCAGGTTTGTGTATTGCAGTGCCCTGAACCTCCATTTTACAACTCGTTTTTATGGGAGCTGGCCGCAAAATCGCAGAATGGCTTTAGGCCCTGTTCTGGTTCCGGGGGGCAGGCTGAGCCTGTGGTTAATTCTTCTTTCTGATGGGAAAATAGAGTGACCTGTGCCTGTCCCAACACCAAGAGCTAGTCTCACGTTGGTTCCACGTCTTCCCGTTTATCCTCAGGACAAATTGCAACCTGTACGGAACAGGAGGTTAAAGGTGCTGATGCTCCAAGTAGGGAGCTTGCTAGTAAAGTGGCTGGAATGGTGAACCCGGGCACACGGAGATGAGAAATGAGGTGCGTTTTAGAAACATTTCCCCATCACACGATGTACCATCTTCTGGGTTTCTCATGCATGTTTTTGATGTAGGAAGATGCCCTTGAACCTGGAGATTTGGGACCCATGCGATGGGTACCACGCAGTATTACTTTAAAGGGTCTGCGTTTGCTCACCCAACCTCACCAAACCTCTCATCCCCAAGAGTGTCCACCCTTATGTCTCATCCAGCTGTGGGTCTAGATATGGTCAATCCAGGTTGCATCACAGCCCCTGAACGCATTGTGTAAGAATTTCTCTCTCTTTCACTGTCTTTGTTTCATGGGTGTTTCAAAGTAATTTATTTTTATAATAGGGTTTAGCTGCTTTTCACTGCTGTGTTTATGCCGCTTTACACCCACTTGACACACTAACAGAGAGATATCAATACATAGGTTTTACGATTATTATTAGTCAGATATATTCTTGTGCGGTGAATAGGGCGTGTTGAGTCCAGTTCTCTGAGCAAGGAGTAGGTCTTGTCTATTACATATTGGGTTTATGGAATGGTATCTGAGCTAATTTGATACCCTTGTTTTATGTATCACCCCACCTCACCTTTCCCGTTAAGCAGCCATAGTGTGTTTTCTGCATGTGTGACTCTGTTCTGTTTTGTAATTCAGTTCAAGTGTAACGGTTTTTACATTCCCTCTATCAGTGATACCTTATGAGAAGTGTCCTTTTCTGTGTGACTTATTTCACTTAGAATCGTCGTACCTAAATCCACTCATCATGCTGCTACTAACCTTATGACATTGATTTCATGGCTGAGTGATATTCCATTGTACATAAGGACCACAACTTCTTTATCCATTTTTCTCTTTCCTGGGATATTGAAGGTGGAATGAAGTGGAGGTCCTGGTCAACAGAGCAGCCCTAAACTTTGGGGTGCTTGTGTCTTGCTGATTTTTAATTTTCCCAATTTATACCCCCATGAGTGGAAGTGCGCTGTGCTCTCTAAGCTGTGTTTTTCAGATGTTTCAGGACTCACCGGACACTTCTCCAGAGTGGCTCTTGGCAATTTACATCCCGCCCATCAGTGTAGCAAGGCTCCCATTTCTCCATGGCCTGTCCTGCATTTCTGGTTTTGACACTTTTTTCAGCATTGCCCTTTTGACCGATGGGAAGCGAGACTTCTTTGTAGCGCTGATTTGCCTTTCCAGGTTGCTTGGTTGGCCAAAAAGGGCGTATGCGTTTTTTCCTGAATATATTCAGGAAAAAACGCATACGCCCTTTTTGGCCAAGGGCATCATTGTCAACGTTTTGCCGCTTTTCATGTGCTTTAAAGGCGATTCGTATCTACCTCCTGAAATCTGTTTCCTGCAATTCTGCCTTGATTTCAAATCCTCTTCTTTGCCTCCCCTCAATATATTTGTGGACGAGAGTTATCATTTATAACACTGCAGGTTTGTGAATTGCAGTGCCCTGAACCTCCATTTTACAACTCGTTTTTATGGGAGCTGGCCGCAAAATCGCAGAATGGCTTCAGGCCCTGTTCTGGTTCCGGGGGGCAGGCTGAGCCTGTGGTTAATTCTTCTTTCTGATGGGAAAATAGAGTGACCTGTGCCTGTCCCAACACCAAGAGCTAGTCTCACGTTGGTTCCACGTCTTCCCGTTTATCCTCAGGACAAATTGCAACCTGTACGGAACAGGAGGTTAAAGGTGCTGATGCTCCAAGTAGGGAGCTTGCTAGTAAAGCGGCTGGAATGGCGAACCCGGGCACAAGGAGATGAGAAATGAGGTGCGTTTTAGAAACATTTCCCCATCACACGATGTACCATCTTCTGGGTTTCTCTTGCATGTTTTTGATGTAGGAAGATGCCCTTGAACCTGGAGATTTGGGACCCATGCGATGGGTACCACGCAGTATTACTTTAAAGGGTCTGCGTTTGCTCACCCAACCTCACCAAACCTCTCATCCCCAAGAGTGTCCACCCTTATATCTCATCCAGCTGTAGGTCTAGATATGGTCAATCCAGGTTGCATCACAGCCCCTGAACGCATTGTGTAAGAATTTCTCTGTCTTTCACTGTCTTTGTTTCATGGGTGTTTCAAAGTAATTTATTTTTATAATGGGGTTTAGCTGCTTTTCACTGCTGTGTTTATGCCGCTTTACACCCACTTGACACACTAACAGAGAGATATCAATACATAGGTTTTACGATTATTATTAGTCAGATATATTCTTGTGCGGTGAATAGGGCGTGTTGAGTCCAGTTCTCTGAGCAAGGAGTAGGTCTTGTCTATTACATATTGGGTTTATGGAATGGTATCTGAGCTAATTTGATACCCTTGTTTTATGTATCACCCCACCTCACCTTTCCCGTTAAGCAGCCATAGTGTGTTTTCTGCATGTGTGACTCTGTTCTGTTTTGTAATTCAGTTCAAGTGTAACGGTTTTTACATTCCCTCTATCAGTGATACCTTATGAGAAGTGTCCTTTTCTGTGTGACTTATTTCACTTAGAATCGTCGTACCTAAATCCACTCATCATGCTGCTACTAACCTTACGACATTGATTTCATGGCTGAGTGATATTCCATTGTACATAAGGACCACAACTTCTTTATCCATTTTTCTCTTTCCTGGGATATTTAAGGTGGAATGAAGTGGAGGTCCTGGTCAACAGAGCAGCCCTAAACTTTGGGGTGCTTGTGTCTTGCTGATTTTTAATTTTCCCAATTTATACCCCCATGAGTGGAAGTGCCCTATGCTCTCTAAGCTGTGTTTTTCAGATGTTTCAGGACTCACCGGACACTTCTCCAGAGTGGCTCTTGGCAATTTACATCCCTCCCATCAGTGTAGCAAGGCTCCCATTTCTCCATGGCCTGTCCTGCATTTCTGGTTTTGACACTTTTTTCAGCATGGCCCTTTTGACCGATGGGAAGCGAGACTTCTTTATAGCGCTGATTTGCCTTTCCAGGTTGCTTGGTTGGCCAAAAAGGGCGTATGCGTTTTTTCCTGAATATATTCAGGAAAAAACGCATACGCCCTTTTTGGCCAAGGGCGTCATTGTCAACGTTTTGCCGCTTTTCATGTGCTTTAAAGGCGATTCGTATCTACCTCCTGAAATCTGTTTCCTGTAATTCTGCCTTGATTTCAAATCCTCTTCTTTGCCTTCCCTCAATATATTTGTGGACGAGAGTTATCATTTATAACTCTGCAGGTTTGTGTATTGCAGTGCCCTGAACCTCCATTTTACAACTCGTTTTTATGGGAGCTGGCCGCAAAATCGCAGAATGGCTTTAGGCCCTGTTCTGGTTCCGGGGGGCAGGCTGAGCCTGTGGTTAATTCTTCTTTCTGATGGGAAAATAGAGTGACCTGTGCCTGTCCCAACACCAAGAGCTAGTCTCACGTTGGTTCCACGTCTTCCCGTTTATCCTCAGGACAAATTGCAACCTGTACGGAACAGGAGGTTAAAGGTGCTGATGCTCCAAGTAGGGAGCTTGCTAGTAAAGTGGCTGGAATGGTGAACCCGGGCACACGGAGATGAGAAATGAGGTGCGTTTTAGAAACATTTCCCCATCACACGATGTACCATCTTCTGGGTTTCTCATGCATGTTTTTGATGTAGGAAGATGCCCTTGAACCTGGAGATTTGGGACCCATGCGATGGGTACCACGCAGTATTACTTTAAAGGGTCTGCGTTTGCTCACCCAACCTCACCAAACCTCTCATCCCCAAGAGTGTCCACCCTTATGTCTCATCCAGCTGTGGGTCTAGATATGGTCAATCCAGGTTGCATCACAGCCCCTGAACGCATTGTGTAAGAATTTCTCTCTCTTTCACTGTCTTTGTTTCATGGGTGTTTCAAAGTAATTTATTTTTATAATAGGGTTTAGCTGCTTTTCACTGCTGTGTTTATGCCGCTTTACACCCACTTGACACACTAACAGAGAGATATCAATACATAGGTTTTACGATTATTATTAGTCAGATATATTCTTGTGCGGTGAATAGGGCGTGTTGAGTCCAGTTCTCTGAGCAAGGAGTAGGTCTTGTCTATTACATATTGGGTTTATGGAATGGTATCTGAGCTAATTTGATACCCTTGTTTTATGTATCACCCCACCTCACCTTTCCCGTTAAGCAGCCATAGTGTGTTTTCTGCATGTGTGACTCTGTTCTGTTTTGTAATTCAGTTCAAGTGTAACGGTTTTTACATTCCCTCTATCAGTGATACCTTATGAGAAGTGTCCTTTTCTGTGTGACTTATTTCACTTAGAATCGTCATAACTAAATCCACTCATCATGCTGCTACTAACCTTATGACATTGATTTCATGGCTGAGTGATATTCCATTGTACATAAGGACCACAACTTCTTTATCCATTTTTCTCTTTCCTGGGATATTGAAGGTGGAATGAAGTGGAGGTCCTGGTCAACAGAGCAGCCCTAAACTTTGGGGTGCTTGTGTCTTGCTGATTTTTAATTTTCCCAATTTATACCCCCATGAGTGGAAGTGCGCTGTGCTCTCTAAGCTGTGTTTTTCAGATGTTTCAGGACTCACCGGACACTTCTCCAGAGTGGCTCTTGGCAATTTACATCCCGCCCATCAGTGTAGCAAGGCTCCCATTTCTCCATGGCCTGTCCTGCATTTCTGGTTTTGACACTTTTTTCAGCATTGCCCTTTTGACCGATGGGAAGCGAGACTTCTTTGTAGCGCTGATTTGCCTTTCCAGGTTGCTTGGTTGGCCAAAAAGGGCGTATGCGTTTTTTCCTGAATATATTCAGGAAAAAACGCATACGCCCTTTTTGGCCAAGGGCATCATTGTCAACGTTTTGCCGCTTTTCATGTGCTTTAAAGGCGATTCGTATCTACCTCCTGAAATCTGTTTCCTGCAATTCTGCCTTGATTTCAAATCCTCTTCTTTGCCTCCCCTCAATATATTTGTGGACGAGAGTTATCATTTATAACTCTGCAGGTTTGTGAATTGCAGTGCCCTGAACCTCCATTTTACAACTCGTTTTTATGGGAGCTGGCCGCAAAATCGCAGAATGGCTTCAGGCCCTGTTCTGGTTCCGGGGGACAGGCTGAGCCTGTGGTTAATTCTTCTTTCTGATGGGAAAATAGAGTGACCTGTGCCTCTCCCAACACCAAGAGCTAGTCTCACGTTGGTTCCACGTCTTCCCGTTTATCCTCAGGACAAATTGCAACCTGTACGGAACAGGAGGTTAAAGGTGCTGATGCTCCAAGTAGGGAGCTTGCTAGTAAAGCGGCTGGAATGGCGCACCCGGGCACACGGAGATGAGAAATGAGGTGCGTTTTAGAAACATTTCCCCATCACACGATGTACCATCTTCTGGGTTTCTCATGCATGTTTTTGATGTAGGAAGATGCCCTTGAACCTGGAGATTTGGGACCCATGCGATGGGTACCACGCAGTATTACTTTAAAGGGTCTGCGTTTGCTCACCCAACCTCACCAAACCTCTCATCCCCAAGAGTGTCCACCCTTATGTCTCATCCAGCTGTGGGTATAGATATGGTCAATCCAGGTTGCATCACAGCCCCTGAACGTATTGTGTAAGAATTTCTCTCTCTTTCACTGTCTTTGTTTCATGGGTGTTTCAAAGTAATTTATTTTTATAATGGGGTTTAGCTGCTTTTCACTGCTGTGTTTATGCCG
Organism: Balaenoptera borealis; assembly: GCF_965194805.1. Taxonomy (NCBI): domain Eukaryota; kingdom Metazoa; phylum Chordata; class Mammalia; order Artiodactyla; family Balaenopteridae; genus Balaenoptera; species Balaenoptera borealis. The sequence continues at coordinate 30,851 of NW_028123556.1, read as the reverse complement.
CTTTACACCCACTTGACACACTAACAGAGAGATATCAATACATAGGTTTTACGATTATTATTAGTCAGATATATTCTTGTGCGGTGAATAGGGCGTGTTGAGTCCAGTTCTCTGAGCAAGGAGTAGGTCTTGTCTATTACATATTGGGTTTATGGAACGGTATCTGAGCTAATTTGATACCCTTGTTTTATGTATCACCCCACCTCACCTTTCCCGTTAAGCAGCCATAGTGTGTTTTCTGCATGTGTGACTCTGTTCTGTTTTGTAATTCAGTTCAAGTGTAACGGTTTTTACATTCCCTCTATCAGTGATACCTTATGAGAAGTGTCCTTTTCTGTGTGACTTATTTCACTTAGAATCGTCGTACCTAAATCCACTCATCATGCTGCTACTAACCTTACGACATTGATTTCCTGGCTGAGTGATATTCCATTGTACATAAGGACCACAACTTCTTTATCCATTTTTCTCTTTCCTGGGATATTTAAGGTGGAATGAAGTGGAGGTCCTGGTCAACAGAGCAGCCCTAAACTTTGGGGTGCTTGTGTCTTGCTGATTTTTAATTTTCCCAATTTATACCCCCATGAGTGGAAGTGCCCTATGCTCTCTAAGCTGTGTTTTTCAGATGTTTCAGGACTCACCGGACACTTCTCCAGAGTGGCTCTTGGCAATTTACATCCCGCCCATCAGTGTAGCAAGGCTCCCATTTCTCCATGGCCTGTCCTGCATTTCTGGTTTTGACACTTTTTTCAGCATGGCCCTTTTGACCGATGGGAAGCGAGACTTCTTTGTAGCGCTGATTTGCCTTTCCAGGTTGCTTGGTTGGCCAAAAAGGGCGTATGCGTTTTTTCCTGAATATATTCAGGAAAAAACGCATACGCCCTTTTTGGCCAAGGGCGTCATTGTCAACGTTTTGCCGCTTTTCATGTGCTTTAAAGGCGATTCGTATCTACCTCCTGAAATCTGTTTCCTGCAATTCTGCCTTGATTTCAAATCCTCTTCTTTGCCTTCCCTCAATATATTTGTGGACGAGAGTTATCATTTATAACTCTGCAGGTTTGTGTATTGCAGTGCCCTGAACCTCCATTTTACAACTCGTTTTTATGGGAGCTGGCCGCAAAATCGCAGAATGGCTTTAGGCCCTGTTCTGGTTCCGGGGGGCAGGCTGAGCCTGTGGTTAATTCTTCTTTCTGATGGGAAAATAGAGTGACCTGTGCCTGTCCCAACACCAAGAGCTAGTCTCACGTTGGTTCCACGTCTTCCCGTTTATCCTCAGGACAAATTGCAACCTGTACGGAACAGGAGGTTAAAGGTGCTGATGCTCCAAGTAGGGAGCTTGCTAGTAAAGTGGCTGGAATGGTGAACCCGGGCACACGGAGATGAGAAATGAGGTGCGTTTTAGAAACATTTCCCCATCACACGATGTACCATCTTCTGGGTTTCTCATGCATGTTTTTGATGTAGGAAGATGCCCTTGAACCTGGAGATTTGGGACCCATGCGATGGGTACCACGCAGTATTACTTTAAAGGGTCTGCGTTTGCTCACCCAACCTCACCAAACCTCTCATCCCCAAGAGTGTCCACCCTTATGTCTCATCCAGCTGTGGGTCTAGATATGGTCAATCCAGGTTGCATCACAGCCCCTGAACGCATTGTGTAAGAATTTCTCTCTCTTTCACTGTCTTTGTTTCATGGGTGTTTCAAAGTAATTTATTTTTATAATAGGGTTTAGCTGCTTTTCACTGCTGTGTTTATGCCGCTTTACACCCACTTGACACACTAACAGAGAGATATCAATACATAGGTTTTACGATTATTATTAGTCAGATATATTCTTGTGCGGTGAATAGGGCGTGTTGAGTCCAGTTCTCTGAGCAAGGAGTAGGTCTTGTCTATTACATATTGGGTTTATGGAATGGTATCTGAGCTAATTTGATACCCTTGTTTTATGTATCACCCCACCTCACCTTTCCCGTTAAGCAGCCATAGTGTGTTTTCTGCATGTGTGACTCTGTTCTGTTTTGTAATTCAGTTCAAGTGTAACGGTTTTTACATTCCCTCTATCAGTGATACCTTATGAGAAGTGTCCTTTTCTGTGTGACTTATTTCACTTAGAATCGTCGTACCTAAATCCACTCATCATGCTGCTACTAACCTTATGACATTGATTTCATGGCTGAGTGATATTCCATTGTACATAAGGACCACAACTTCTTTATCCATTTTTCTCTTTCCTGGGATATTGAAGGTGGAATGAAGTGGAGGTCCTGGTCAACAGAGCAGCCCTAAACTTTGGGGTGCTTGTGTCTTGCTGATTTTTAATTTTCCCAATTTATACCCCCATGAGTGGAAGTGCGCTGTGCTCTCTAAGCTGTGTTTTTCAGATGTTTCAGGACTCACCGGACACTTCTCCAGAGTGGCTCTTGGCAATTTACATCCCGCCCATCAGTGTAGCAAGGCTCCCATTTCTCCATGGCCTGTCCTGCATTTCTGGTTTTGACACTTTTTTCAGCATTGCCCTTTTGACCGATGGGAAGCGAGACTTCTTTGTAGCGCTGATTTGCCTTTCCAGGTTGCTTGGTTGGCCAAAAAGGGCGTATGCGTTTTTTCCTGAATATATTCAGGAAAAAACGCATACGCCCTTTTTGGCCAAGGGCATCATTGTCAACGTTTTGCCGCTTTTCATGTGCTTTAAAGGCGATTCGTATCTACCTCCTGAAATCTGTTTCCTGCAATTCTGCCTTGATTTCAAATCCTCTTCTTTGCCTCCCCTCAATATATTTGTGGACGAGAGTTATCATTTATAACACTGCAGGTTTGTGAATTGCAGTGCCCTGAACCTCCATTTTACAACTCGTTTTTATGGGAGCTGGCCGCAAAATCGCAGAATGGCTTCAGGCCCTGTTCTGGTTCCGGGGGGCAGGCTGAGCCTGTGGTTAATTCTTCTTTCTGATGGGAAAATAGAGTGACCTGTGCCTGTCCCAACACCAAGAGCTAGTCTCACGTTGGTTCCACGTCTTCCCGTTTATCCTCAGGACAAATTGCAACCTGTACGGAACAGGAGGTTAAAGGTGCTGATGCTCCAAGTAGGGAGCTTGCTAGTAAAGAGGCTGGAATGGCGAACCCGGGCACACGGAGATGAGAAATGAGGTGCGTTTTAGAAACATTTCCCCATCACACGATGTACCATCTTCTGGGTTTCTCATGCATGTTTTTGATGTAGGAAGATGCCCTTGAACCTGGAGATTTGGGACCCATGCGATGGGTACCACGCAGTATTACTTTAAAGGGTCTGCGTTTGCTCACCCAACCTCACCAAACCTCTCATCCCCAAGAGTGTCCACCCTTATATCTCATCCAGCTGTAGGTCTAGATATGGTCAATCCAGGTTGCATCACAGCCCCTGAACGCATTGTGTAAGAATTTCTCTGTCTTTCACTGTCTTTGTTTCATGGGTGTTTCAAAGTAATTTATTTTTATAATGGGGTTTAGCTGCTTTTCACTGCTGTGTTTATGCCGCTTTACACCCACTTGACACACTAACAGAGAGATATCAATACATAGGTTTTACGATTATTATTAGTCAGATATATTCTTGTGCGGTGAATAGGGCGTGTTGAGTCCAGTTCTCTGAGCAAGGAGTAGGTCTTGTCTATTACATATTGGGTTTATGGAATGGTATCTGAGCTAATTTGATACCCTTGTTTTATGTATCACCCCACCTCACCTTTCCCGTTAAGCAGCCATAGTGTGTTTTCTGCATGTGTGACTCTGTTCTGTTTTGTAATTCAGTTCAAGTGTAACGGTTTTTACATTCCCTCTATCAGTAATACCTTATGAGAAGTGTCCTTTTCTGTGTGACTTATTTCACTTAGAATCGTCGTACCTAAATCCACTCATCATGCTGCTACTAACCTTACGACATTGATTTCATGGCTGAGTGATATTCCATTGTACATAAGGACCACAACTTCTTTATCCATTTTTCTCTTTCCTGGGATATTTAAGGTGGAATGAAGTGGAGGTCCTGGTCAACAGAGCAGCCCTAAACTTTGGGGTGCTTGTGTCTTGCTGATTTTTAATTTTCCCAATTTATACCCCCATGAGTGGAAGTGCCCTATGCTCTCTAAGCTGTGTTTTTCAGATGTTTCAGGACTCACCGGACACTTCTCCAGAGTGGCTCTTGGCAATTTACATCCCGCCCATCAGTGTAGCAAGGCTCCCATTTCTCCATGGCCTGTCCTGCATTTCTGGTTTTGACACTTTTTTCAGCATGGCCCTTTTGACCGATGGGAAGCGAGACTTCTTTGTAGCGCTGATTTGCCTTTCCAGGTTGCTTGGTTGGCCAAAAAGGGCGTATGCGTTTTTTCCTGAATATATTCAGGAAAAAACGCATACGCCCTTTTTGGCCAAGGGCATCATTGTCAACGTTTTGCCGCTTTTCATGTGCTTTAAAGGCGATTCGTATCTACCTCCTGAAATCTGTTTCCTGCAATTCTGCCTTGATTTCAAATCCTCTTCTTTGCCTTCCCTCAATATATTTGTGGACGAGAGTTATCATTTATAACTCTGCAGGTTTGTGAATTGCAGTGCCCTGAACCTCAATATTACAACTCGCTTTTTTGGGAGCTGGCTGCAAAAGCGCATGATGGCTTCAGGCCCTGTTCTGGTTCCGGGGGGCAGGCTGAGCCTGTGGTTAATTCTTCTTCCTGATGGGAAAATAGAGTGACCTGTGTCTTTCCCAACACCAAGAGCTAGTCTCTCATTGGTTCCACGTCTTCCCGTTCATCCTCAGGACAAATTGCAACCTGTACGGAACAGGAGGTTAAAGGTGCTGATGCTCCAAGTAGGGAGATTGCTAGTAAAGCTGCTGGAATGGCGAACCCGGGCACAAGGAGATGAGAAATGAGGTGCATTTTAGAAACCTTTCCCCATCACACGGTGTACCATCTTCTGGGTTTCTCATGCATGTTTTCGATGTAGGAAGATGCCCTTGAACCTGGAGATTTGGGACCCATGCGATGGGTACCACGCAGTATTACTTTAAAGGGTCTGCGTTTGCTTACCCAACCTCACCAAACCTCTAAGCCCCAAGAGTGTCTACCCTTATGTCTCATCCAGCTGTGGGTCTAGATATGGTCAATCCAGGTTGCATCACAGCCCCTGAAGGCATTGTGTAACAATTTCTATCTCTTTCACTGTTGTTGTTTCATGGGTTTTTCAAAGTAATTTATTTTCATAATGGGGTTTAGCTGCTTTTCACTGCTGTGTTTATGCCGCTTTACACCCATTTGACACACTAACAGAGAGATATTAATACATAGGTTTTAAGATTATTACTAGTCAGGTATATTCTTGTGTGGTGAATAGGGCGTGTTGAGTCCAGTTCTCTGAGCTAGGAGTAGGTGTTGTCTATTACATATTGGGTTTATGGAACGGTATCTGAGCTAATTTGATACCCTTGTTTTATGTATCACCCCACCTCACCTTTCCCGTTAAGCAGCCATAGTCTGTTTTCTGCATGTGTGACTCTGTTCTGTTTTGTAATTCAGTTCAAGTGTAACGGTTTTTACATTCCCTCTATCAGTGATACCTTATGAGAAGTGTCCTTTTCTGTGTGACTTATTTCACTTAGAATCGTCATACCTAAATCCACTCATCATGCTGCTACTAACCTTATGACATTGATTTCATGGCTGAGTGATATTCCATTGTACATAAGGACCACAACTTCTTTATCCATTTTTCTCTTTCCTGGGATATTTAAGGTGGAATGAAGTGGAGGTCCTTGCCAACAGAGCAGCCCTCAACTTTGGGGTGCTTGTGTCTTGCAGATTTTTCATTTTCCCAATTTATACCCCCATGAGTGGAAGTGCCCTATGCTCTCTAACTGTGTTTTTCAGATGTTTTAGGACACACCGTACACTTCTCCAGAGTGGCTGTTGGCAATTTACATCCCGCCCATCAGTGTAGCAAGGCTCCCATTTCTCCATGGCCTGTCCTGCATTTCTGGTTTTGAGACTTTTTTCAGCATGGCCCTTTTGACCGATGGGAAGCGAGACTTCTTTGTAGCGCTGATTTGCCTTTCCAGGTTGCTTGGTTGGCCAAAAAGGGCGTATGCGTTTTTTCCTGAATATATTCAGGAAAAAACGCATACGCCCTTTTTGGCCAAGGGCATCATTGTCAACATTTTGCCGCTTTTCATGTGCTTTAAAGGCGATTCGAATCTACCTCCTGAAATCTGTTTCCTGCAATTCTGCCTTGATTTCAAATCCTCTTCTTTGCCTTCCCTCAATATATTTGTGGACGAGAGTTATCATTTATAACTCTGCAGGTTTGTGAATTGCAGTGCCCTGAACCTCCATTTTACAACTCGCTATTTTGGGAGCTGGCTGCAAAAGCGCATGATGGCTTCAGGCCCTGTTCTGGTTCCGGGGGGCAGGCTGAGCCTGTGGTTAATTCTTCTTCCTGATGGGAAAATAGAGTGACCTGTGCCTGTCCCAACACCAAGAGCTAGTCTCTCATTAGTTCCACGTCTTCCCGTTCATCCTCAGGACAAATTGCAACCTGTACGAAACAGGAGGTTAAAGGTGCTGATGCTCCAAGTAGGGAGATTGCTAGTAAAACGGCTGGAATGGCGAACCCGGGCACAAGGAGATGAGAAATGAGGTGCGTTATAGAAACTTTTCCCCATCACATGGTGTACCATCTTCTGGGTTTCTCATGCATGTTTTCGATGTAGGAAGATGCCCTTGAACCTGGAGATTTGGGACCCATGCGATGGGTACCACGCAGTATTACTTTAAAGGGTCTGCGTTTGCTCACCCAACCTCACCAAACCTCTCAGCCCCAAGAGTGTCCACCCTTATGTCTCATCCAGCTGTGCGTCTAGATATGGTCAATCCAGGTTGCATCACAGCCCCTGAACGCATTGTGTAAGTATTTCTCTCTCTTTCACTGTCTTTGTTTCATGGGTTTTTAAAAGTAATTTATTTTTATAATGAGGTTTAGCTGCTTTTCACTGCTGTGTTTATGCTGCTTTACACCCACTTGACACACTAACAGAGAGATATCAATACATAGGTTTTAAGATTATTACTAGTCAGATATATTCTTGTGCGGTGAATAGGGCGTGTTGAGTCCAGTTCTCTGAGCAAGGAGTAGGTCTTGTCTATTACATATTGGGTTTATGGAACGGTATCTGAGCTAATTTGAAACCCTTGTTTTATGTATCACCCCACCTCACCTTTCCCGTTAAGCAGCCATAGTGTGTTTTCTGCATGTGTGACTCTGTTCTGTTTTGTAATTCAGTTCAAGTGTAACGGTTTTTACATTCCCTCTATAAGTGATACCTTATGAGAAGTGTCCTTTTCTGTGTGACTTATTTCACTTAGAATCGTCGTACCTAAATCCACTCATCATGCTGCTACTAGCCTTATGACATTGATTTCATGGCTGAGTGATATTCCATTGTACATAAGGACCACAACTTCTTTATCCATTTTTCTCTTTCCTGGGATATTGAAGGTGGAATGAAGTGGAGGTCCTTGTCAACAGAGCAGTCCTAAACTTTGGGGTGCTTGTGTCTTGCTGATTTTTAATTTTCCCAATTTATACCCCCATGGGTGGAAGTGCCCTATGCTCTCTAAGCTGTGTTTTTCAGATGTTTCAGGACACACCGTACACTTCTCCAGAGTGGCTGTTGGCAATTTACATTCCGCCCATCAGTGTAGCAAGGCTCCCATTTCTCCATGGCCTGTCCTGCATTTCTGGTTTTGACACTTTTTTCAGCATGGCCCTTTTGACCGATGGGAAGCGAGACTTCTTTGTAGCGCTGATTTGCCTTTCCAAGTTGCTTGGTTGGCCAAAAAGGGCGTATGCGTTTTTTCCTGAATATATTCAGGAAAAAACGCATACGCCCTTTTTGGCCAAGGGCATCATTGTCAACATTTTGCCGCTTTTCATGTGCTTTAAAGGAGATTCGAATCTACCTCCTGAAATCTGTTTCCTGCAATTCTGCCTTGATTTCAAATCCTCTTCTTTGCCTTCCCTCAATACATTTGTGGACGAGAGTTATCATTTATAACTCTGCAGGTTTGTGAATTGCAGTGCCCTGAAGCGCCATTTTACAACTCGCTTTTTTGGGAGCTGGCCGCAAAAGCGCAGGATGGCTTCAGGCCCTGTTCTTGTTCCGGGGCGCTGGCTGAGCCTGTGGTTAATTCTTCTTCCTGATGGGAAAATAGAGTGACCTGTGCCTGTCCCAACACCAAGAGCTAGTCTCTCGTTGGTTCCACGTCTTCCCGTTCATCCTCAGGACAAATTGCAACCTGTACGAAACAGGAGTTTAAAGGTGCTGATGCTCCAAGTAGGGAGATTGCTAGTAAAGCGGCTGGAATGGCGAACCCGGGCACAAGGAGATGAGAAATGAGGTGCGTTATAGAAACCTTTCCCCATCACACGGTGTACCATCTTCTGGGTTTCTCATGCATGTTTTCGATGTAGGAAGATGCCCTTGAACCTGGAGATTTGGGACCCATGCGATGGGTACCACGCAGTATTACTTTAAAGGGTCTGCGTTTGCTCACCCAACCTCACCAAACCTCTCAGCCCCAAGAGTGTCCACCCTTATGTCTCATCCAGCTGTGGGTCTAGGTATGGTCAATCCAGGTTGCATCACAGCCCCTGAACGCATTGTGTAAGAATTTCTCTCTCTTTCACTGTCTTTGTTTCATGGGTTTTTAAAAGTAATTTATTTTTATAATGAGGTTTAGGTGCTTTTCACTGCTGTGTTTATGCCGCTTTACACCCACTTGACACACTAACAGAGAGATATCAATACATAGGTTTTAAGATTATTACTAGTCAGATATATTCTTGTGCGGTGAATAGGACGTGTTGAGTCCAGTTCTCTGAGCAAGGAGTAGGTCTTGTCTATTACATATTGGGTTTATGGAACGGTATCTGAGCTAATTTGAAACCCTTGTTTTATGTATCACCCCACCTCACCTTTCCCGTTAAGGAGCCATAGTGTGTTTTCTGCATGTGTGACTCTGTTCTGTTTTGTAATTCAGTTCAAGTGTAACGGTTTTTACATTCCCTCTGTAAGTGATACCTTATGAGAAGTGTCCTTTTCTGTGTGACTTATTTCACTTAGAATCGTCGTAGCTAAATCCACTCACATTCTGCTACTAGCCTTATGACATTGATTTCATGGCTGAGTGATATTCCATTGTACATAAGGACCACAACTTCTTTATCCATTTTTCTCTTTCCTGGGATATTGAAGGTGGAATGAAGTGGAGGTCCTTGTCAACAGAGCAGCCCTCAACTTTGGGGTGCTTGTGTCTTGCTGATTTTAATTTTCCCAATTTATACCCCCATGAGTGGAAGTGCGCTGTGCTCTCTAAGCTGTGTTTTTCAGATGTTTCAGGACTCACCGGACACTTCTCCAGAGTGGCTCTTGGCAATTTACATCCCGCCCATCAGTGTAGCAAGGCTCCCATTTCTCCATGGCCTGTCCTGCATTTCTGGTTTTGACACTTTTTTCAGCATTGCCCTTTTGACCGATGGGAAGCGAGACTTCTTTGTAGCGCTGATTTGCCTTTCCAGGTTGCTTGGTTGGCCAAAAAGGGCGTATGCGTTTTTTCCTGAATATATTCAGGAAAAAACGCATACGCCCTTTTTGGCCAAGGGCATCATTGTCAACGTTTTGCCGCTTTTCATGTGCTTTAAAGGCGATTCGTATCTACCTCCTGAAATCTGTTTCCTGCAATTCTGCCTTGATTTCAAATCCTCTTCTTTGCCTCCCCTCAATATATTTGTGGACGAGAGTTATCATTTATAACACTGCAGGTTTGTGAATTGCAGTGCCCTGAACCTCCATTTTACAACTCGTTTTTATGGGAGCTGGCCGCAAAATCGCAGAATGGCTTCAGGCCCTGTTCTGGTTCCGGGGGGCAGGCTGAGCCTGTGGTTAATTCTTCTTTCTGATGGGAAAATAGAGTGACCTGTGCCTGTCCCAACACCAAGAGCTAGTCTCACGTTGGTTCCACGTCTTCCCGTTTATCCTCAGGACAAATTGCAACCTGTACGGAACAGGAGGTTAAAGGTGCTGATGCTCCAAGTAGGGAGCTTGCTAGTAAAGCGGCTGGAATGGCGAACCCGGGCACAAGGAGATGAGAAATGAGGTGCGTTTTAGAAACATTTCCCCATCACACGATGTACCATCTTCTGGGTTTCTCTTGCATGTTTTTGATGTAGGAAGATGCCCTTGAACCTGGAGATTTGGGACCCATGCGATGGGTACCACGCAGTATTACTTTAAAGGGTCTGCGTTTGCTCACCCAACCTCACCAAACCTCTCATCCCCAAGAGTGTCCACCCTTATATCTCATCTAGCTGTAGGTCTAGATATGGTCAATCCAGGTTGCATCACAGCCCCTGAACGCATTGTGTAAGAATTTCTCTGTCTTTCACTGTCTTTGTTTCATGGGTGTTTCAAAGTAATTTATTTTTATAATGGGGTTTAGCTGCTTTTCACTGCTGTGTTTATGCCGCTTTACACCCACTTGACACACTAACAGAGAGATATCAATACATAGGTTTTACGATTATTATTAGTCAGATATATTCTTGTGCGGTGAATAGGGCGTGTTGAGTCCAGTTCTCTGAGCAAGGAGTAGGTCTTGTCTATTACATATTGGGTTTATGGAATGGTATCTGAGCTAATTTGATACCCTTGTTTTATGTATCACCCCACCTCACCTTTCCCGTTAAGCAGCCATAGTGTGTTTTCTGCATGTGTGACTCTGTTCTGTTTTGTAATTCAGTTCAAGTGTAACGGTTTTTACATTCCCTCTATCAGTGATACCTTATGAGAAGTGTCCTTTTCTGTGTGACTTATTTCACTTAGAATCGTCGTACCTAAATCCACTCATCATGCTGCTACTAACCTTACGACATTGATTTCATGGCTGAGTGATATTCCATTGTACATAAGGACCACAACTTCTTTATCCATTTTTCTCTTTCCTGGGATATTTAAGGTGGAATGAAGTGGAGGTCCTGGTCAACAGAGCAGCCCTAAACTTTGGGGTGCTTGTGTCTTGCTGATTTTTAATTTTCCCAATTTATACCCCCATGAGTGGAAGTGCCCTATGCTCTCTAAGCTGTGTTTTTCAGATGTTTCAGGACTCACCGGACACTTCTCCAGAGTGGCTCTTGGCAATTTACATCCCGCCCATCAGTGTAGCAAGGCTCCCATTTCTCCATGGCCTGTCCTGCATTTCTGGTTTTGACACTTTTTTCAGCATGGCCCTTTTGACCGATGGGAAGCGAGACTTCTTTGTAGCGCTGATTTGCCTTTCCAGGTTGCTTGGTTGGCCAAAAAGGGCGTATGCGTTTTTTCCTGAATATATTCAGGAAAAAACGCATACGCCCTTTTTGGCCAAGGGCGTCATTGTCAACGTTTTGCCGCTTTTCATGTGCTTTAAAGGCGATTCGTATCTACCTCCTGAAATCTGTTTCCTGCAATTCTGCCTTGATTTCAAATCCTCTTCTTTGCCTTCCCTCAATATATTTGTGGACGAGAGTTATCATTTATAACTCTGCAGGTTTGTGTATTGCAGTGCCCTGAACCTCCATTTTACAACTCGTTTTTATGGGAGCTGGCCGCAAAATCGCAGAATGGCTTTAGGCCCTGTTCTGGTTCCGGGGGGCAGGCTGAGCCTGTGGTTAATTCTTCTTTCTGATGGGAAAATAGAGTGACCTGTGCCTGTCCCAACACCAAGAGCTAGTCTCACGTTGGTTCCACGTCTTCCCGTTTATCCTCAGGACAAATTGCAACCTGTACAGAACAGGAGGTTAAAGGTGCTGATGCTCCAAGTAGGGAGCTTGCTAGTAAAGTGGCTGGAATGGTGAACCCGGGCACACGGAGATGAGAAATGAGGTGCGTTTTAGAAACATTTCCCCATCACACGATGTACCATCTTCTGGGTTTCTCATGCATGTTTTTGATGTAGGAAGATGCCCTTGAACCTGGAGATTTGGGACCCATGCGATGGGTACCACGCAGTATTACTTTAAAGGGTCTGCGTTTGCTCACCCAACCTCACCAAACCTCTCATCCCCAAGAGTGTCCACCCTTATGTCTCATCCAGCTGTGGGTCTAGATATGGTCAATCCAGGTTGCATCACAGCCCCTGAACGCATTGTGTAAGAATTTCTCTCTCTTTCACTGTCTTTGTTTCATGGGTGTTTCAAAGTAATTTATTTTTATAATAGGGTTTAGCTGCTTTTCACTGCTGTGTTTATGCCGCTTTACACCCACTTGACACACTAACAGAGAGATATCAATACATAGGTTTTACGATTATTATTAGTCAGATATATTCTTGTGCGGTGAATAGGGCGTGTTGAGTCCAGTTCTCTGAGCAAGGAGTAGGTCTTGTCTATTACATATTGGGTTTATGGAATGGTATCTGAGCTAATTTGATACCCTTGTTTTATGTATCACCCCACCTCACCTTTCCCGTTAAGCAGCCATAGTGTGTTTTCTGCATGTGTGACTCTGTTCTGTTTTGTAATTCAGTTCAAGTGTAACGGTTTTTACATTCCCTCTATCAGTGATACCTTATGAGAAGTGTCCTTTTCTGTGTGACTTATTTCACTTAGAATCGTCGTACCTAAATCCACTCATCATGCTGCTACTAACCTTATGACATTGATTTCATGGCTGAGTGATATTCCATTGTACATAAGGACCACAACTTCTTTATCCATTTTTCTCTTTCCTGGGATATTGAAGGTGGAATGAAGTGGAGGTCCTGGTCAACAGAGCAGCCCTAAACTTTGGGGTGCTTGTGTCTTGCTGATTTTTAATTTTCCCAATTTATACCCCCATGAGTGGAAGTGCGCTGTGCTCTCTAAGCTGTGTTTTTCAGATGTTTCAGGACTCACCGGACACTTCTCCAGAGTGGCTCTTGGCAATTTACATCCCGCCCATCAGTGTAGCAAGGCTCCCATTTCTCCATGGCCTGTCCTGCATTTCTGGTTTTGACACTTTTTTCAGCATTGCCCTTTTGACCGATGGGAAGCGAGACTTCTTTGTAGCGCTGATTTGCCTTTCCAGGTTGCTTGGTTGGCCAAAAAGGGCGTATGCGTTTTTTCCTGAATATATTCAGGAAAAAACGCATACGCCCTTTTTGGCCAAGGGCATCATTGTCAACGTTTTGCCGCTTTTCATGTGCTTTAAAGGCGATTCGTATCTACCTCCTGAAATCTGTTTCCTGCAATTCTGCCTTGATTTCAAATCCTCTTCTTTGCCTCCCCTCAATATATTTGTGGACGAGAGTTATCATTTATAACTCTGCAGGTTTGTGAATTGCAGTGCCCTGAACCTCCATTTTACAACTCGTTTTTATGGGAGCTGGCCGCAAAATCGCAGAATGGCTTCAGGCCCTGTTCTGGTTCCGGGGGGCAGGCTGAGCCTGTGGTTAATTCTTCTTTCTGATGGGAAAATAGAGTGACCTGTGCCTGTCCCAACACCAAGAGCTAGTCTCACGTTGGTTCCACGTCTTCCCGTTTATCCTCAGGACAAATTGCAACCTGTACGGAACAGGAGGTTAAAGGTGCTGATGCTCCAAGTAGGGAGCTTGCTAGTAAAGCGGCTGGAATGGCGCACCCGGGCACACGGAGATGAGAAATGAGGTGCGTTTTAGAAACATTTCCCCATCACACGATGTACCATCTTCTGGGTTTCTCATGCATGTTTTTGATGTAGGAAGATGCCCTTGAACCTGGAGATTTGGGACCCATGCGATGGGTACCACGCAGTATTACTTTAAAGGGTCTGCGTTTGCTCACCCAACCTCACCAAACCTCTCATCCCCAAGAGTGTCCACCCTTATGTCTCATCCAGCTGTGGGTATAGATATGGTCAATCCAGGTTGCATCACAGCCCCTGAACGTATTGTGTAAGAATTTCTCTCTCTTTCACTGTCTTTGTTTCATGGGTGTTTCAAAGTAATTTATTTTTATAATGGGGTTTAGCTGCTTTTCACTGCTGTGTTTATGCCGCTTTACACCCACTTGACACACTAACAGAGAGATATCAATACATAGGTTTTACGATTATTATTAGTCAGATATATTCTTGTGCGGTGAATAGGGCGTGTTGAGTCCAGTTCTCTGAGCAAGGAGTAGGTCTTGTCTATTACATATTGGGTTTATGGAACGGTATCTGAGCTAATTTGATACCCTTGTTTTATGTATCACCCCACCTCACCTTTCCCGTTAAGCAGCCATAGTGTGTTTTCTGCATGTGTGACTCTGTTCTGTTTTGTAATTCAGTTCAAGTGTAACGGTTTTTACATTCCCTCTATCAGTGATACCTTATGAGAAGTGTCCTTTTCTGTGTGACTTATTTCACTTAGAATCGTCGTACCTAAATCCACTCATCATGCTGCTACTAACCTTACGACATTGATTTCCTGGCTGAGTGATATTCCATTGTACATAAGGACCACAACTTCTTTATCCATTTTTCTCTTTCCTGGGATATTTAAGGTGGAATGAAGTGGAGGTCCTGGTCAACAGAGCAGCCCTAAACTTTGGGGTGCTTGTGTCTTGCTGATTTTTAATTTTCCCAATTTATACCCCCATGAGTGGAAGTGCCCTATGCTCTCTAAGCTGTGTTTTTCAGATGTTTCAGGACTCACCGGACACTTCTCCAGAGTGGCTCTTGGCAATTTACATCCCGCCCATCAGTGTAGCAAGGCTCCCATTTCTCCATGGCCTGTCCTGCATTTCTGGTTTTGACACTTTTTTCAGCATGGCCCTTTTGACCGATGGGAAGCGAGACTTCTTTGTAGCGCTGATTTGCCTTTCCAGGTTGCTTGGTTGGCCAAAAAGGGCGTATGCGTTTTTTCCTGAATATATTCAGGAAAAAACGCATACGCCCTTTTTGGCCAAGGGCATCATTGTCAACGTTTTGCCGCTTTTCATGTGCTTTAAAGGCGATTCGTATCTACCTCCTGAAATCTGTTTCCTGCAATTCTGCCTTGATTTCAAATCCTCTTCTTTGCCTTCCCTCAATATATTTGTGGACGAGAGTTATCATTTATAACTCTGCAGGTTTGTGTATTGCAGTGCCCTGAACCTCCATTTTACAACTCGTTTTTATGGGAGCTGGCCGCAAAATCGCAGAATGGCTTTAGGCCCTGTTCTGGTTCCGGGGGGCAGGCTGAGCCTGTGGTTAATTCTTCTTTCTGATGGGAAAATAGAGTGACCTGTGCCTGTCCCAACACCAAGAGCTAGTCTCACGTTGGTTCCACGTCTTCCCGTTTATCCTCAGGACAAATTGCAACCTGTACGGAACAGGAGGTTAAAGGTGCTGATGCTCCAAGTAGGGAGCTTGCTAGTAAAGTGGCTGGAATGGTGAACCCGGGCACACGGAGATGAGAAATGAGGTGCGTTTTAGAAACATTTCCCCATCACACGATGTACCATCTTCTGGGTTTCTCATGCATGTTTTTGATGTAGGAAGATGCCCTTGAACCTGGAGATTTGGGACCCATGCGATGGGTACCACGCAGTATTACTTTAAAGGGTCTGCGTTTGCTCACCCAACCTCACCAAACCTCTCATCCCCAAGAGTGTCCACCCTTATGTCTCATCCAGCTGTGGGTCTAGATATGGTCAATCCAGGTTGCATCACAGCCCCTGAACGCATTGTGTAAGAATTTCTCTCTCTTTCACTGTCTTTGTTTCATGGGTGTTTCAAAGTAATTTATTTTTATAATAGGGTTTAGCTGCTTTTCACTGCTGTGTTTATGCCGCTTTACACCCACTTGACACACTAACAGAGAGATATCAATACATAGGTTTTACGATTATTATTAGTCAGATATATTCTTGTGCGGTGAATAGGGCGTGTTGAGTCCAGTTCTCTGAGCAAGGAGTAGGTCTTGTCTATTACATATTGGGTTTATGGAATGGTATCTGAGCTAATTTGATACCCTTGTTTTATGTATCACCCCACCTCACCTTTCCCGTTAAGCAGCCATAGTGTGTTTTCTGCATGTGTGACTCTGTTCTGTTTTGTAATTCAGTTCAAGTGTAACGGTTTTTACATTCCCTCTATCAGTGATACCTTATGAGAAGTGTCCTTTTCTGTGTGACTTATTTCACTTAGAATCGTCGTACCTAAATCCACTCATCATGCTGCTACTAACCTTATGACATTGATTTCATGGCTGAGTGATATTCCATTGTACATAAGGACCACAACTTCTTTATCCATTTTTCTCTTTCCTGGGATATTGAAGGTGGAATGAAGTGGAGGTCCTGGTCAACAGAGCAGCCCTAAACTTTGGGGTGCTTGTGTCTTGCTGATTTTTAATTTTCCCAATTTATACCCCCATGAGTGGAAGTGCGCTGTGCTCTCTAAGCTGTGTTTTTCAGATGTTTCAGGACTCACCGGACACTTCTCCAGAGTGGCTCTTGGCAATTTACATCCCGCCCATCAGTGTAGCAAGGCTCCCATTTCTCCATGGCCTGTCCTGCATTTCTGGTTTTGACACTTTTTTCAGCATTGCCCTTTTGACCGATGGGAAGCGAGACTTCTTTGTAGCGCTGATTTGCCTTTCCAGGTTGCTTGGTTGGCCAAAAAGGGCGTATGCGTTTTTTCCTAAATATATTCAGGAAAAAACGCATACGCCCTTTTTGGCCAAGGGCATCATTGTCAACGTTTTGCCGCTTTTCATGTGCTTTAAAGGCGATTCGTATCTACCTCCTGAAATCTGTTTCCTGCAATTCTGCCTTGATTTCAAATCCTCTTCTTTGCCTTCCCTCAATATATTTGTGGACGAGAGTTATCATTTATAACTCTGCAGGTTTGTGAATTGCAGTGCCCTGAACCTCAATATTACAACTCGCTTTTTTGGGAGCTGGCTGCAAAAGCGCATGATGGCTTCAGGCCCTGTTCTGGTTCCGGGGGGCAGGCTGAGCCTGTGGTTAATTCTTCTTCCTGATGGGAAAATAGAGTGACCTGTGTCTTTCCCAACACCAAGAGCTAGTCTCTCATTGGTTCCACGTCTTCCCGTTCATCCTCAGGACAAATTGCAACCTGTACGAAACAGGAGGTTAAAGGTGCTGATGCTCCAAGTAGGGAGATTGCTAGTAAAGCTGCTGGAATGGCGAACCCGGGCACAAGGAGATGAGAAATGAGGTGCATTTTAGAAACCTTTCCCCATCACACGGTGTACCATCTTCTGGGTTTCTCATGCATGTTTTCGATGTAGGAAGATGCCCTTGAACCTGGAGATTTGGGACCCATGCGATGGGTACCACGCAGTATTACTTTAAAGGGTCTGCGTTTGCTTACCCAACCTCACCAAACCTCTAAGCCCCAAGAGTGTCTACCCTTATGTCTCATCCAGCTGTGGGTCTAGATATGGTCAATCCAGGTTGCATCACAGCCCCTGAAGGCATTGTGTAACAATTTCTATCTCTTTCACTGTTGTTGTTTCATGGGTTTTTCAAAGTAATTTATTTTCATAATGGGGTTTAGCTGCTTTTCACTGCTGTGTTTATGCCGCTTTACACCCATTTGACACACTAACAGAGAGATATTAATACATAGGTTTTAAGATTATTACTAGTCAGGTATATTCTTGTGTGGTGAATAGGGCGTGTTGAGTCCAGTTCTCTGAGCTAGGAGTAGGTGTTGTCTATTACATATTGGGTTTATGGAACGGTATCTGAGCTAATTTGATACCCTTGTTTTATGTATCACCCCACCTCACCTTTCCCGTTAAGCAGCCATAGTCTGTTTTCTGCATGTGTGACTCTGTTCTGTTTTGTAATTCAGTTCAAGTGTAACGGTTTTTACATTCCCTCTATCAGTGATACCTTATGAGAAGTGTCCTTTTCTGTGTGACTTATTTCACTTAGAATCGTCATACCTAAATCCACTCATCATGCTGCTACTAACCTTATGACATTGATTTCATGGCTGAGTGATATTCCATTGTACATAAGGACCACAACTTCTTTATCCATTTTTCTCTTTCCTGGGATATTTAAGGTGGAATGAAGTGGAGGTCCTTGCCAACAGAGCAGCCCTCAACTTTGGGGTGCTTGTGTCTTGCAGATTTTTCATTTTCCCAATTTATACCCCCATGAGTGGAAGTGCCCTATGCTCTCTAACTGTGTTTTTCAGATGTTTTAGGACACACCGTACACTTCTCCAGAGTGGCTGTTGGCAATTTACATCCCGCCCATCAGTGTAGCAAGGCTCCCATTTCTCCATGGCCTGTCCTGCATTTCTGGTTTTGAGACTTTTTTCAGCATGGCCCTTTTGACCGATGGGAAGCGAGACTTCTTTGTAGCGCTGATTTGCCTTTCCAGGTTGCTTGGTTGGCCAAAAAGGGCGTATGCGTTTTTTCCTGAATATATTCAGGAAAAAACGCATACGCCCTTTTTGGCCAAGGGCATCATTGTCAACATTTTGCCGCTTTTCATGTGCTTTAAAGGCGATTCGAATCTACCTCCTGAAATCTGTTTCCTGCAATTCTGCCTTGATTTCAAATCCTCTTCTTTGCCTTCCCTCAATATATTTGTGGACGAGAGTTATCATTTATAACTCTGCAGGTTTGTGAATTGCAGTGCCCTGAACCTCCATTTTACAACTCGCTATTTTGGGAGCTGGCTGCAAAAGCGCATGATGGCTTCAGGCCCTGTTCTGGTTCCGGGGGGCAGGCTGAGCCTGTGGTTAATTCTTCTTCCTGATGGGAAAATAGAGTGACCTGTGCCTGTCCCAACACCAAGAGCTAGTCTCTCATTAGTTCCACGTCTTCCCGTTCATCCTCAGGACAAATTGCAACCTGTACGAAACAGGAGGTTAAAGGTGCTGATGCTCCAAGTAGGGAGATTGCTAGTAAAACGGCTGGAATGGCGAACCCGGGCACAAGGAGATGAGAAATGAGGTGCGTTATAGAAACTTTTCCCCATCACATGGTGTACCATCTTCTGGGTTTCTCATGCATGTTTTCGATGTAGGAAGATGCCCTTGAACCTGGAGATTTGGGACCCATGCGATGGGTACCACGCAGTATTACTTTAAAGGGTCTGCGTTTGCTCACCCAACCTCACCAAACCTCTCAGCCCCAAGAGTGTCCACCCTTATGTCTCATCCAGCTGTGCGTCTAGATATGGTCAATCCAGGTTGCATCACAGCCCCTGAACGCATTGTGTAAGTATTTCTCTCTCTTTCACTGTCTTTGTTTCATGGGTTTTTAAAAGTAATTTATTTTTATAATGAGGTTTAGCTGCTTTTCACTGCTGTGTTTATGCTGCTTTACACCCACTTGACACACTAACAGAGAGATATCAATACATAGGTTTTAAGATTATTACTAGTCAGATATATTCTTGTGCGGTGAATAGGGCGTGTTGAGTCCAGTTCTCTGAGCAAGGAGTAGGTCTTGTCTATTACATATTGGGTTTATGGAACGGTATCTGAGCTAATTTGAAACCCTTGTTTTATGTATCACCCCACCTCACCTTTCCCGTTAAGCAGCCATAGTGTGTTTTCTGCATGTGTGACTCTGTTCTGTTTTGTAATTCAGTTCAAGTGTAACGGTTTTTACATTCCCTCTATAAGTGATACCTTATGAGAAGTGTCCTTTTCTGTGTGACTTATTTCACTTAGAATCGTCGTACCTAAATCCACTCATCATGCTGCTACTAGCCTTATGACATTGATTTCATGGCTGAGTGATATTCCATTGTACATAAGGACCACAACTTCTTTATCCATTTTTCTCTTTCCTGGGATATTGAAGGTGGAATGAAGTGGAGGTCCTTGTCAACAGAGCAGTCCTAAACTTTGGGGTGCTTGTGTCTTGCTGATTTTTAATTTTCCCAATTTATACCCCCATGAGTGGAAGTGCCCTATGCTCTCTAAGCTGTGTTTTTCAGATGTTTCAGGACACACCGTACACTTCTCCAGAGTGGCTGTTGGCAATTTACATTCCGCCCATCAGTGTAGCAAGGCTCCCATTTCTCCATGGCCTGTCCTGCATTTCTGGTTTTGACACTTTTTTCAGCATGGCCCTTTTGACCGATGGGAAGCGAGACTTCTTTGTAGCGCTGATTTGCCTTTCCAAGTTGCTTGGTTGGCCAAAAAGGGCGTATGCGTTTTTTCCTGAATATATTCAGGAAAAAACGCATACGCCCTTTTTGGCCAAGGGCATCATTGTCAACATTTTGCCGCTTTTCATGTGCTTTAAAGGAGATTCGAATCTACCTCCTGAAATCTGTTTCCTGCAATTCTGCCTTGATTTCAAATCCTCTTCTTTGCCTTCCCTCAATACATTTGTGGACGAGAGTTATCATTTATAACTCTGCAGGTTTGTGAATTGCAGTGCCCTGAAGCGCCATTTTACAACTCGCTTTTTTGGGAGCTGGCCGCAAAAGCGCAGGATGGCTTCAGGCCCTGTTCTTGTTCCGGGGCGCTGGCTGAGCCTGTGGTTAATTCTTCTTCCTGATGGGAAAATAGAGTGACCTGTGCCTGTCCCAACACCAAGAGCTAGTCTCTCGTTGGTTCCACGTCTTCCCGTTCATCCTCAGGACAAATTGCAACCTGTACGAAACAGGAGGTTAAAGGTGCTGATGCTCCAAGTAGGGAGATTGCTAGTAAAGCGGCTGGAATGGCGAACCCGGGCACAAGGAGATGAGAAATGAGGTGCGTTATAGAAACCTTTCCCCATCACACGGTGTACCATCTTCTGGGTTTCTCATGCATGTTTTCGATGTAGGAAGATGCCCTTGAACCTGGAGATTTGGGACCCATGCGATGGGTACCACGCAGTATTACTTTAAAGGGTCTGTGTTTGCTCACCCAACCTCACCAAACCTCTCAGCCCCAAGAGTGTCCACCCTTATGTCTCATCCAGCTGTGGGTCTAGGTATGGTCAATCCAGGTTGCATCACAGCCCCTGAACGCATTGTGTAAGAATTTCTCTCTCTTTCACTGTCTTTGTTTCATGGGTTTTTAAAAGTAATTTATTTTTATAATGAGGTTTAGGTGCTTTTCACTGCTGTGTTTATGCCGCTTTACACCCACTTGACACACTAACAGAGAGATATCAATACATAGGTTTTAAGATTATTACTAGTCAGATATATTCTTGTGCGGTGAATAGGACGTGTTGAGTCCAGTTCTCTGAGCAAGGAGTAGGTCTTGTCTATTACATATTGGGTTTATGGAACGGTATCTGAGCTAATTTGAAACCCTTGTTTTATGTATCACCCCACCTCACCTTTCCCGTTAAGGAGCCATAGTGTGTTTTCTGCATGTGTGACTCTGTTCTGTTTTGTAATTCAGTTCAAGTGTAACGGTTTTTACATTCCCTCTGTAAGTGATACCTTATGAGAAGTGTCCTTTTCTGTGTGACTTATTTCACTTAGAATCGTCGTACCTAAATCCACTCACATTCTGCTACTAGCCTTATGACATTGATTTCATGGCTGAGTGATATTCCATTGTACATAAGGACCACAACTTCTTTATCCATTTTTCTCTTTCCTGGGATATTGAAGGTGGAATGAAGTGGAGGTCCTTGTCAACAGAGCAGCCCTCAACTTTGGGGTGCTTGTGTCTTGCTGATTTTAATTTTCCCAATTTATACCCCCATGAGTGGAAGTGCCCTATGCTCTCTAAGCTGTGTTTTTCAGATGCTTCAGGACACACCGTACACTTCTCCAGAGTGGCTGTTGGCAATTTACATCCCGCCCATCAGTGTAGCAAGGCTCCCATTTCTCCATGGCCTGTCCTGCATTTCTGGTTTTGACACTTTTTTCAGCATGGCCCTTTTGACCGATGGGAAGCGAGACTTCTTTGTAGCGCTGATTTGCATTTCCAGATTGCTTGGTTGGCCAAAAAGGGCGTATGCGTTTTTTCCTGAATATATTCAGGAAAAAACGCATACGCCCTTTTTGGCCAAGGGCATCATTGTCAACGTTTTGCCGCTTTTCATGTGCTTTAAAGGCGATTCGTATGTACCTCCTGAAATCTGTTTCTTGCAATTCTGCCTTGATTTCAAATCCTCTTCTTTGCCTTCCCTCAATATATTTGTGGACGAGAGTTATCATTTATAACTCTGCAGGTTTGTGAATTGCAGTGCCCTGAACCCCCATTTTACAACTCGCGTTTTTGGGAGCTGGCCACAAAAGCACAGGATGGCATCAGGCACTGTTCTGGTTCCGAGGGGCAGGCTGAGCCTGTGGTTAATTCTTCTTCCTGATGGGAAAATAGAGTGACCTGTGCCTGTCCCAACACCAAGAGCTAGTCTCTCGTTGGTTCCACGTCTTCCCGTTCATCCTCAGGACAAATTGCAACCTGTACGGAACAGGAGGTTAAAGGTGCTGATGCTCCAAGTAGGGAGGTTCCTAGTAAAACGGCTGGAATGGCGAACCCGGGCACAAGGAGATGAGAAATGAGGTGCGTTATAGAAACTTTTCCCCATCACATGGTGTACCATCTTCTGGGTTTCTCATGCATGTTTTCGATGTAGGAAGATGCCCTTGAACCTGGAGATTTGGGACCCATGCGATGGGTACCACGCAGTATTACTTTAAAGGGTCTGCGTTTGCTCACCCAACCTCACCAAACCTCTCAGCCCCAAGAGTGTCCACCCTTATGTCTCATCCAGCTGTGGGTCTAGGTATGGTCAATCCAGGTTGCATCACAGCCCCTGAACGCATTGTGTAAGTATTTCTCTCTCTTTCACTGTCTTTGTTTCATGGGTTTTTAAAAGTAATTTATTTTTATAATGAGGTTTAGCTGCTTTTCACTGCTGTGTTTATGCTGCTTTACACCCACTTGACACACTAACAGAGAGATATCAATACATAGGTTTTAAGATTATTACTAGTCAGATATATTCTTGTGCGGTGAATAGGGCGTGTTGAGTCCAGTTCTCTGAGCAAGGAGTAGGTCTTGTCTATTACATATTGGGTTTATGGAACGGTATCTGAGCTAATTTGAAACCCTTGTTTTATGTATCACCCCACCTCACCTTTCCCGTTAAGCAGCCATAGTGTGTTTTCTGCATGTGTGACTCTGTTCTGTTTTGTAATTCAGTTCAAGTGTAACGGTTTTTACATTCCCTCTATAAGTGATACCTTATGAGAAGTGTCCTTTTCTGTGTGACTTATTTCACTTAGAATCGTCGTACCTAAATCCACTCATCATGCTGCTACTAGCCTTATGACATTGATTTCATGGCTGAGTGATATTCCATTGTACATAAGGACCACAACTTCTTTATCCATTTTTCTCTTTCCTGGGATATTGAAGGTGGAATGAAGTGGAGGTCCTTGTCAACAGAGCAGCCCTAAACTTTGGGGTGCTTGTGTCTTGCTGATTTTTCATTTTCCCAATTTATACCCCCATGAGTGGAAGTGCCCTATGCTCTCTAAGCTGTGTTTTTCAGATGTTTCAGGACACACCGTACACTTCTCCAGAGTGGCTGTTGGCAATTTACATTCCGCCCATCAGTGTAGCAAGGCTCCCATTTCTCCATGGCCTGTCCTGCATTTCTGGTTTTGACACTTTTTTCAGCATGGCCCTTTTGACCGATGGGAAGCGAGACTTCTTTGTAGCGCTGATTTGCCTTTCCAGGTTGCTTGGTTGGCCAAAAAGGGCGTATGCGTTTTTTCCTGAATATATTCAGGAAAAAACGCATACGCCCTTTTTGGCCAAGGGCATCATTGTCAACATTTTGCCGCTTTTCATGTGCTTTAAAGGAGATTCGAATCTACCTCCTGAAATCTGTTTCCTGCAATTCTGCCTTGATTTCAAATCCTCTTCTTTGCCTTCCCTCAATACATTTGTGGACGAGAGTTATCATTTATAACTCTGCAGGTTTGTGAATTGCAGTGCCCTGAAGCTCCATTTTACAACTCGCTTTTTTGGGAGCTGGCCGCAAAAGCGCAGGATGGCTTCAGGCCCTGTTCTGGTTCCGGGGGGCAGGCTGAGCCTGTGGTTAATTCTTCTTCCTGATGGGAAAATAGAGTGACCTGTGCCTGTCCCAACACCAAGAGCTAGTCTCTCATTGGTTCCACGTCTTCCCGTTCATCCTCAGGACAAATTGCAACCTGTACGAAACAGGAGTTTAAAGGTGCTGATGCTCCAAGTAGGGAGATTGCTAGTAAAGCGGCTGGAATGGCGAACCCGGGCACAAGGAGATGAGAAATGAGGTGCGTTATAGAAACCTTTCCCCATCACACGGTGTACCATCTTCTGGGTTTCTCATGCATGTTTTCGATGTAGGAAGATGCCCTTGAACCTGGAGATTTGGGACCCATGCGATGGGTACCACGCAGTATTACTTTAAAGGGTCTGCGTTTGCTCACCCAACCTCACCAAACCTCTCAGCCCCAAGAGTGTCCACCCTTATGTCTCATCCAGCTGTGGGTCTAGGTATGGTCAATCCAGGTTGCATCACAGCCCCTGAACGCATTGTGTAAGAATTTCTCTCTCTTTCACTGTCTTTGTTTCATGGGTTTTTAAAAGTAATTTATTTTTATAATGAGGTTTAGGTGCTTTTCACTGCTGTGTTTATGCCGCTTTACACCCACTTGACACACTAACAGAGAGATATCAATACATAGGTTTTAAGATTATTACTAGTCAGATATATTCTTGTGCGGTGAATAGGACGTGTTGAGTCCAGTTCTCTGAGCAAGGAGTAGGTCTTGTCTATTACATATTGGGTTTATGGAACGGTATCTGAGCTAATTTGAAACCCTTGTTTTATGTATCACCCCACCTCACCTTTCCCGTTAAGGAGCCATAGTGTGTTTTCTGCATGTGTGACTCTGTTCTGTTTTGTAATTCAGTTCAAGTGTAACGGTTTTTACATTCCCTCTGTAAGTGATACCTTATGAGAAGTGTCCTTTTCTGTGTGACTTATTTCACTTAGAATCGTCGTACCTAAATCCACTCACATTCTGCTACTAGCCTTATGACATTGATTTCATGGCTGAGTGATATTCCATTGTACATAAGGACCACAACTTCTTTATCCATTTTTCTCTTTCCTGGGATATTGAAGGTGGAATGAAGTGGAGGTCCTTGTCAACAGAGCAGCCCTCAACTTTGGGGTGCTTGTGTCTTGCTGATTTTAATTTTCCCAATTTATACCCCCATGAGTGGAAGTGCCCTATGCTCTCTAAGCTGTGTTTTTCAGATGCTTCAGGACACACCGTACACTTCTCCAGAGTGGCTGTTGGCAATTTACATCCCGCCCATCAGTGTAGCAAGGCTCCCATTTCTCCATGGCCTGTCCTGCATTTCTGGTTTTGACACTTTTTTCAGCATGGCCCTTTTGACCGATGGGAAGCGAGACTTCTTTGTAGCGCTGATTTGCATTTCCAGATTGCTTGGTTGGCCAAAAAGGGCGTATGCGTTTTTTCCTGAATATATTCAGGAAAAAACGCATACGCCCTTTTTGGCCAAGGGCATCATTGTCAACGTTTTGCCGCTTTTCATGTGCTTTAAAGGCGATTCGTATGTACCTCCTGAAATCTGTTTCTTGCAATTCTGCCTTGATTTCAAATCCTCTTCTTTGCCTTCCCTCAATATATTTGTGGACGAGAGTTATCATTTATAACTCTGCAGGTTTGTGAATTGCAGTGCCCTGAACCCCCATTTTACAACTCGCGTTTTTGGGAGCTGGCCACAAAAGCACAGGATGGCATCAGGCACTGTTCTGGTTCCGAGGGGCAGGCTGAGCCTGTGGTTAATTCTTCTTCCTGATGGGAAAATAGAGTGACCTGTGCCTGTCCCAACACCAAGAGCTAGTCTCTCGTTGGTTCCACGTCTTCCCGTTCATCCTCAGGACAAATTGCAACCTGTACGGAACAGGAGGTTAAAGGTGCTGATGCTCCAAGTAGGGAGGTTCCTAGTAAAACGGCTGGAATGGCGAACCCGGGCACAAGGAGATGAGAAATGAGGTGCGTTATAGAAAGTTTTCCCCATCACATGGTGTACCATCTTCTGGGTTTCTCATGCATGTTTTCGATGTAGGAAGATGCCCTTGAACCTGGAGATTTGGGACCCATGCGATGGGTACCACGCAGTATTACTTTAAAGGGTCTGCGTTTGCTCACCCAACCTCACCAAACCTCTCAGCCCCAAGAGTGTCCACCCTTATGTCTCATCCAGCTGTGGGTCTAGGTATGGTCAATCCAGGTTGCATCACAGCCCCTGAACGCATTGTGTAAGTATTTCTCTCTCTTTCACTGTCTTTGTTTCATGGGTTTTTAAAAGTAATTTATTTTTATAATGAGGTTTAGCTGCTTTTCACTGCTGTGTTTATGCTGCTTTACACCCACTTGACACACTAACAGAGAGATATCAATACATAGGTTTTAAGATTATTACTAGTCAGATATATTCTTGTGCGGTGAATAGGGCGTGTTGAGTCCAGTTCTCTGAGCAAGGAGTAGGTCTTGTCTATTACATATTGGGTTTATGGAACGGTATCTGAGCTAATTTGAAACCCTTGTTTTATGTATCACCCCACCTCACCTTTCCCGTTAAGCAGCCATAGTGTGTTTTCTGCATGTGTGACTCTGTTCTGTTTTGTAATTCAGTTCAAGTGTAACGGTTTTTACATTCCCTCTATAAGTGATACCTTATGAGAAGTGTCCTTTTCTGTGTGACTTATTTCACTTAGAATCGTCGTACCTAAATCCACTCATCATGCTGCTACTAGCCTTATGACATTGATTTCATGGCTGAGTGATATTCCATTGTACATAAGGACCACAACTTCTTTATCCATTTTTCTCTTTCCTGGGATATTGAAGGTGGAATGAAGTGGAGGTCCTTGTCAACAGAGCAGCCCTAAACTTTGGGGTGCTTGTGTCTTGCTGATTTTTCATTTTCCCAATTTATACCCCCATGAGTGGAAGTGCCCTATGCTCTCTAAGCTGTGTTTTTCAGATGTTTCAGGACACACCGTACACTTCTCCAGAGTGGCTGTTGGCAATTTACATTCCGCCCATCAGTGTAGCAAGGCTCCCATTTCTCCATGGCCTGTCCTGCATTTCTGGTTTTGACACTTTTTTCAGCATGGCCCTTTTGACCGATGGGAAGCGAGACTTCTTTGTAGCGCTGATTTGCCTTTCCAGGTTGCTTGGTTGGCCAAAAAGGGCGTATGCGTTTTTTCCTGAATATATTCAGGAAAAAACGCATACGCCCTTTTTGGCCAAGGGCATCATTGTCAACATTTTGCCGCTTTTCATGTGCTTTAAAGGAGATTCGAATCTACCTCCTGAAATCTGTTTCCTGCAATTCTGCCTTGATTTCAAATCCTCTTCTTTGCCTTCCCTCAATACATTTGTGGACGAGAGTTATCATTTATAACTCTGCAGGTTTGTGAATTGCAGTGCCCTGAAGCTCCATTTTACAACTCGCTTTTTTGGGAGCTGGCCGCAAAAGCGCAGGATGGCTTCAGGCCCTGTTCTTGTTCCGGGGCGCTGGCTGAGTCTGTGGTTAATTCTTCTTCCTGATGGGAAAATAGAGTGACCTGTGCCTGTCCCAACACCAAGAGCTAGTCTCTCATTGGTTCCACGTCTTCCCGTTCATCCTCAGGACAAATTGCAACCTGTACGAAACAGGAGGTTAAAGGTGCTGATGCTCCAAGTAGGGAGATTGCTAGTAAAGCGGCTGGAATGGCGAACCCGGGCACAAGGAGATGAGAAATGAGGTGCGTTATAGAAACCTTTCCCCATCACACGGTGTACCATCTTCTGGGTTTCTCATGCATGTTTTCGATGTAGGAAGATGCCCTTGAACCTGGAGATTTGGGACCCATGCGATGGGTACCACGCAGTATTACTTTAAAGGGTCTGCGTTTGCTCACCCAACCTCACCAAACCTCTCAGCCCCAAGAGTGTCCACCCTTATGTCTCATCCAGCTGTGGGTCTAGGTATGGTCAATCCAGGTTGCATCACAGCCCCTGAACGCATTGTGTAAGAATTTCTCTCTCTTTCACTGTCTTTGTTTCATGGGTTTTTAAAAGTAATTTATTTTTATAATGAGGTTTAGGTGCTTTTCACTGCTGTGTTTATGCCGCTTTACACCCACTTGACACACTAACAGAGAGATATCAATACATAGGTTTTAAGATTATTACTAGTCAGATATATTCTTGTGCGGTGAATAGGACGTGTTGAGTCCAGTTCTCTGAGCAAGGAGTAGGTCTTGTCTATTACATATTGGGTTTATGGAACGGTATCTGAGCTAATTTGAAACCCTTGTTTTATGTATCACCCCACCTCACCTTTCCCGTTAAGGAGCCATAGTGTGTTTTCTGCATGTGTGACTCTGTTCTGTTTTGTAATTCAGTTCAAGTGTAACGGTTTTTACATTCCCTCTGTAAGTGATACCTTATGAGAAGTGTCCTTTTCTGTGTGACTTATTTCACTTAGAATCGTCGTACCTAAATCCACTCACATTCTGCTACTAGCCTTATGACATTGATTTCATGGCTGAGTGATATTCCATTGTACATAAGGACCACAACTTCTTTATCCATTTTTCTCTTTCCTGGGATATTGAAGGTGGAATGAAGTGGAGGTCCTTGTCAACAGAGCAGCCCTCAACTTTGGGGTGCTTGTGTCTTGCTGATTTTAATTTTCCCAATTTATACCCCCATGAGTGGAAGTGCCCTATGCTCTCTAAGCTGTGTTTTTCAGATGCTTCAGGACACACCGTACACTTCTCCAGAGTGGCTGTTGGCAATTTACATCCCGCCCATCAGTGTAGCAAGGCTCCCATTTCTCCATGGCCTGTCCTGCATTTCTGGTTTTGACACTTTTTTCAGCATGGCCCTTTTGACCGATGGGAAGCGAGACTTCTTTGTAGCGCTGATTTGCATTTCCAGATTGCTTGGTTGGCCAAAAAGGGCGTATGCGTTTTTTCCTGAATATATTCAGGAAAAAACGCATACGCCCTTTTTGGCCAAGGGCATCATTGTCAACGTTTTGCCGCTTTTCATGTGCTTTAAAGGCGATTCGTATGTACCTCCTGAAATCTGTTTCTTGCAATTCTGCCTTGATTTCAAATCCTCTTCTTTGCCTTCCCTCAATATATTTGTGGACGAGAGTTATCATTTATAACTCTGCAGGTTTGTGAATTGCAGTGCCCTGAACCCCCATTTTACAACTCGCGTTTTTGGGAGCTGGCCACAAAAGCACAGGATGGCATCAGGCACTGTTCTGGTTCCGAGGGGCAGGCTGAGCCTGTGGTTAATTCTTCTTCCTGATGGGAAAATAGAGTGACCTGTGCCTGTCCCAACACCAAGAGCTAGTCTCTCGTTGGTTCCACGTCTTCCCGTTCATCCTCAGGACAAATTGCAACCTGTACGGAACAGGAGGTTAAAGGTGCTGATGCTCCAAGTAGGGAGGTTCCTAGTAAAACGGCTGGAATGGCGAACCCGGGCACAAGGAGATGAGAAATGAGTTGCGTTTTAGAAACCTTTCCCCATCACACGGTGTACCATCTTCTGGGTTTCTCATGCATGTTTTCGATGTAGGAAGATGCCCTTGAACCTGGAGATTTGGGACCCATGCGATGGGTACCACGCAGTATTACTTTAAAGGGTCTGCGTTTGCTCACCCAACCTCACCAAACCTCTCAGCCCCAAGAGTGTCCACCCTTATGTCTCATCCAGCTGTGGGTCTAGGTATGGTCAATCCAGGTTGCATCACAGCCCCTGAACGCATTGTGTAAGTATTTCTCTCTCTTTCACTGTCTTTGTTTCATGGGTTTTTAAAAGTAATTTATTTTTATAATGAGGTTTAGGTGCTTTTCACTGCTGTGTTTATGCCGCTTTACACCCACTTGACACACTAACAGAGAGATATCAATACATAGGTTTTAAGATTATTACTAGTCAGATATATTCTTGTGCGGTGAATAGGGCGTGTTGAGTCCAGTTCTCTGAGCAAGGAGTAGGTCTTGTCTATTACATATTGGGTTTATGGAACTGTATCTGAGCTAATTTGAAACCCTTGTTTTATGTATCACCCCACCTCACCTTTCCCGTTAAGGAGCCATAGTGTGTTTTCTGCATGTGTGACTCTGTTCTGTTTTGTAATTCAGTTCAAGTGTAACGGTTTTTACATTCCCTCTATAAGTGATACCTTATGAGAAGTGTCCTTTTCTGTGTGACTTATTTCACTTAGAATCGTCGTACCTAAATCCACTCATCATGCTGCTACTAGCCTTATGACATTGATTTCATGGCTGAGTGATATTCCATTGTACATAAGGACCACAACTTCTTTATCCATTTTTCTCTTTCCTGGGATATTGAAGGTGGAATGAAGTGGAGGTCCTTGTCAACAGAGCAGCCCTAAACTTTGGGGTGCTTGTGTCTTGCTGATTTTTCATTTTCCCAATTTATACCCCCATGAGTGGAAGTGCCCTATGCTCTCTAAGCTGTGTTTTTCAGATGTTTCAGGACACACCGTACACTTCTCCAGAGTGGCTGTTGGCAATTTACATTCCGCCCATCAGTGTAGCAAGGCTCCCATTTCTCCATGGCCTGTCCTGCATTTCTGGTTTTGACACTTTTTTCAGCATGGCCCTTTTGACCGATGGGAAGCGAGACTTCTTTGTAGCGCTGATTTGCCTTTCCAGGTTGCTTGGTTGGCCAAAAAGGGTGTATGCGTTTTTTCCTGAATATATTCAGGAAAAAACGCATACGCCCTTTTTGGCCAAGGGCATCATTGTCAACATTTTGCCGCTTTTCATGTGCTTTAAAAGAG